>NC_134364.1:18239892-18545295 GCF_048569485.1 Anomaloglossus baeobatrachus | reverse complement strand
ACACTCGGCCCGGAACACTCGGCCCGGAACACTCGGCCCGGCACACTCGGCCCGGCACACTCGGCCCGGCACACTCGGCCCGGCACACTCGGCCCGGCACACTCGGCCCGGCACACTCGGCCCGGCACACTCGGCCCGGCACACTCGGCCCGGCACACTCGGCCCGGCACACTCGGCCCGGCACACTCGGCCCGGCACACTCGGCCCGGCACACTCGGCCCGGCACACTCGGCCGGCACACTCGGCCCGGCACACTCGGCCCGGCACACTCGGCCCGGCACACTCGGCCCGGCACACTCGGCCCGGCAACACTCGGCCCGGAACACTCGGCCCGGAACACTCGGCCCGGAACACTCGGCCCGGAACACTCGGCCCGGAACACTCGGCCCGGAACACTCGGCCCCGGCACACTGTGGAGGTTGCGGATCTCACCCTGCAGCTTCCGGTTCAGCTCCAGCTTTTCCTGCTCCAGCCGTCGTATCCGCCGCTCGTAGGCGTCGATCTGCAGGCTGTTCTCCAGTCCGCGCTGCACGTCCTCGTCTTTGGTCACAGCGTTTGTGTGGACAGTGTCCTTCAGGGAGCCTCGGTCAGAAAAACAGCTAAAAAAAACACAATAAAAAGAGACTAAGACTACAGGAATCATGTACAGAGTAACCACAGCAGGGTGATCGGAGCCTGATCCCCGAACCACGAGGCCGAGTCTCCTCCATCGCCTGCAGCAAAGCCGCACACGTGTGATGGGAGGACTGCGGCCGGGACGATCCTGCAGAGCCGCATTTGTGTGATGGGAGGACTGCGGCCGGGACGATCCTGCAGAGCCGCATGTGTGAGATGGGAGGACTGGGACGATCCTGCAGAGCCGCATGTGTGTGATGGGAGGACTGCGGCCGGGACGATCCTGCAGAGCCGCATACGTGTGATGGGAGGACTGCGGCCGGGACGGTCCTGCAGAGCCGCATACGTGTGATGGGAGGACTGGCCGGGACGATCCTGCAGAGCCGCATTTGTGTGATGGGAGGACTGCGGCCGGGACGATCCTGCAGAGCCACATACGTGTGATGGGAGGACTGCGGCCGGGACGATCCTGCAGAGCTGCATGTGTATGATGGGAGGACTGCGGCCGGGACGATCCTGCAGAGCCGCATGTGTATGATGGGAGGACTGCGGCCGGGACGATCCTGCAGAGCCGCATACGTGTGATGGGAGGACTGCACCCGGGACGATCCTGCAGAGCCGCATACGTGTGATGGGAGGACTGCGGCCGGGACGATCCTGCAGAGCCGCATGTGTATGATGGGAGGACTGCGCCCGGGACGATCCTGCAGAGCCGCATGTGTGTGATGGGAGGACTGCACCCGGACGATCCTGCAGAGCCGCATATGTGTGATGGGAGGACTGCGGCCGGGACGATCCTGCAGAGCCGCCATTAGGGTTACCTGTCAGTGGTGTACGTGAATCCCACAAATGGAAGGTGGAAGCCGGAGAATCCACTGTGGGTGCTCGGGGGAACCATCTCCTGTAATAGACACAATAATAACAATATGAGAACACAGCTTGCTTTATCCACCCATCCTATCACAGGCCGCACTCCTAGCCTTCCCCATGCTTTACACTGCAGCTCTGCTTATTCAGATTTGTTGCACAAACTTCCCCGAAAAATCAAACATGGAGCTAAATTTCAATAAAACAAGGAAAGAACGATTAATAACGGTGAGTAACTTAACCATTATTGAGAAATAATGGGGAAGGCCGGGAGTAAACGGAGGCCTGGAGGGCAGCTTTAGGGTCCGGCTGGATGACCGGAGCATGAGGGGACGTCCACTTTTAATGAACGTGGGTCAATTACGCTAGAGCCGCCTTAAAAGGGGAAGTTCAGCTCTGGACATCCCCTTTATATGACCCCCCCCCCCCATAAAGGGCGACTCCCGTCCTCCACAACTTACAGGGTTACGCAGGATGTCGTCATCCACGTCGAAGTTGGAGGTGTCGGAGGGGCTGCTGACGTCGGGGATGTACGGCGCCTCCATGTTCCGCACGTTCTCCCAGTCGATGCCCTCGAAGAACGGTTGGGCGTCTTGAAGTCGTCGATGCCGTTCTGCCCCAGCGGCCGGTCTCGGCTGCAAATCAGCCTCTGGATCAGATCCTTGGCCGTTTCTGACACGTCGGCGATGTGAGACGGGAACTGGAATCTCTCCTGCAACAGACGGGAAGGAATCAGATAAGACCTCGGACATTACAGATCCCTGCGACACCAACAATTCTGCAACCCTCTAATATGCTAGACTGGATTTGGAGGTGCGTGACTGGGGCACCTACCTCTGATGTGTCCTGCCCGGTGTCTGCAACGCCAACATCGCGTAGATAACGCTGCAGACAATCACCGAGCTCAGCTGCTCTGTCTGTGTAGCCTGCTCGAACCGCTGAGCTCAGTGATTGGCTGCAGCGCTGTCAGCGTGACACTGGTGTTTCAGAAGGCGCTGCCTGCATTTCATTAGCAGAAAAAATGTAGACAAGAAGACCCCCAGCGAGAGCAGGAAGAGGTACAGACCGAGGGAGTAATCCCAAAGAGGAACCACCATTCACAACAGATGTCACAGCTCACCTCCTCCCCCTACTATACAATGACTGTCAACACTATATACAGCAGAAAACACAGGATCCACCATTCACAATAGATATCACAGCTCACCTCTCCTCACTTCCCTCTACAATGACTGATCACACAGGATCCACCATTCATAATAGCTGATGTCACAGCTAACCTCCTCCTACTCCATTAGGACTGATACACCTCTATATATAGTAAATACCAGGGCTGTGGAGTCGGAGTCGGAGTCGTGGAGTCGGAGTCGGAGCTCATTTTGGTGGAGTCGGAGTCGGTATAAAATGCACCGACTCCGACTCTTAAAATATATAATAAATTGGGGACAGGAGTGCAATGCAGAATGTGCTGAATATTTTACTAAATAACAACATTTAGTATAATGCTTATATTTAAGTGAAAAATTTATTGTAGTACAATGTGAACATCAGACATTTAATTGTTTTTATGATACAATAATCAAGATATTTGGATAGAACATAAAATATTTATTGGAATACAACTTAGAACACAAAAAACTAATAAATTGTAAATATGTAATATATATATATATATATATTATATATATATATACACACAGTGTATATACACACACAAGATATATATGTAATCTACTGTATATTACATAGTGTATTACATATTTACAATTTACCGTATTACAGTTTTTTGGGTTCTAAAGTTGTATTCCAATAATATATTTTATGTTCTATCCAAATATCTTGATTATCGTATCATAAAAATTATTAAATGTCTGATGTTCACATACACATATTCATGTACTACAATAAATTTTTTCACCTAACTAAGCAATATATGTAGGAGTCGGAGTCGGAGCCGGAGTCGGAGTCGGAGCCGGAGTCGGAGTCGGTGCAAGAGAATTGAGGAGTCGGAGTCGGAGTCGAAGGTTTGGCTTACCGACTCCACAGCCCTGGTAAATACAGGATCTATACATTCACAGAGATCACAGCTCACCTCCTCCCCCTCCTGTACAACTGATAACACCTCAATATTCAGCAGATAACAGGGTCCAAAGTGGGCAATGTCACAGCTCACCTCCTTCCCCTCATGAGCTGTGACAATGACTGATAACACCTCTATATACAGCAGATAACACAGGATCCACCATTCACAATAGATGTGTCACAGCTCACCTCCTCCTGTACAATGAACGATAATACCTTAATATACAGTAGATAACAGGGTCCAAGTGGGGCTATGTCACAGCTCACCTCCTCCAACCTAACACGCCTACCATGTTGACAGCTGTACATGACAACCTTTGGGGGGTCCTACCTGCCTCCTGACCAGATCCCGGGATCACAGCTCACCTCATGGTTCATGATCTTCCGTAGGTCTCCACCAGAGACTCCGCGTAGAAGGGGGTTTCTCCGTATAACATTTCGTACATGCAGACCCCTAGGGACCACCAGTCGCACTCCGGCCCGTATTTTCCCCATCCCGTCCTCCATAGCTTGTAAGATTTCCGGGAGATGTAGTCCGGGGTCCCCACTGCCACCGAAGACTGCACCTATAGAAAGCAGGAGAGGTGTGAACGGACGATGAGCAATGTAGTGCTAGACGGCAACAATGCGCCTTTCAATTCTTTACCATGTAAAATATCTCTGCTTGCTGTCAGTGAATAACAACAGGGGGATTGAAGTCTCCCTCTAAGTGATCGTATACAGATACACAGGACAAGTGGGGGTCCGAGAGGAAAGGGCCACAGTGCTGCATCCCCTCTCAGGGACGGCCCTGGCCTGTCGCTGCAGAGCGTCTCCCCTGAAGTGAACGGTCCCGGCGGCGGCAGCGGCACTGCTGCCCAGGGCCAGGAAACCCGAGGAAGGGTCTGCAGCTCCGCAGCCCCTGTATTGTCAGGAGCGGCGCGGGGCTCAGATTATTAGGTGTAGAATTACTCACGGTGCCGTCATCGTTCATCTTCAGACAGGAGCCGAAGTCGGCCAGCCGGATGTGCCCGTTCATGTCCAGGAGGATGTTATCCGGCTTTATATCCCTGGAGGAGAGAGGACAAAATACCAGGTAACACCTCGCCGCAACCGCGGAGCCAGGGGGCAACTACCGGCCCCATAAGGCTCGATGCCTAGCACAAAAGTTACCTGCCGCGGGTACAGAGATAGTGATTGATTACAACGGACGACTGAAGACCCCCGGCTCAACAAACTAAGCCTTGCTGACTGTTTCCAACACTCGGAATGAATGGTTGCTTTTCTTACCTGTGCACATAATGCAGCTGATGGATGGAGTGGATGGCGAGCACCATCTCCGCCAGATAGAACTTGGCCATGTCCTCGGGGAGGCGATCCTCGAATTTACTCAGAAGCGTTAGAAGGTCTCCTCCTACGTAATAATCCATGACTAAATACTGCAACAAAGCACAGATGAGGCGTCAGCACAGGGGGGCGAGACCACCGGAGATCAGCCATCACAGGGGGGGCGAGACCACCGGAGATCAGCCATCACAGGGGGGGGGGGGCGAGACCACCGGAGATCAGCCATCACAGGGGGGGGCGAGACCACCGGAGATCAGCCATCACAGGGGGGTCGAGAGCACCAGAGATCAGCCATCACAGGGGGGTCGAGAGCACCAGAGATCAGCCATCACAGGGGGGACGAGACCACCGGAGATCAGCCATCACGGAGGGGGCGAGACCACCGGAGATCAGCCATCACAGGGGGGGGGCGAGAGCACCGGAGATCAGCCATCACAGGGGGGGGGGGGCGAGAGCACCGGAGATCAGCCATCACAGGGGGGGGGGGGGCGAGAGCACCGGAGATCAGCCATCACAGGGGGGGCGAGACCACCGGAGATCAGCCATCACAGGGGGGGGCGAGAGCACCGGAGATCAGCCATCACAGGGGGGCGAGAGCACCGGAGATCAGCCATCACAGGGGGGCGAGAGCACGGAGATCAGATATCACAGGGGGGGCGAGAGCACCGGAGATCAGCCATCACAGAGGGGGCGAGAGCACCGGAGATCAGTCATCACAAGGGGGGGGGGGGGGGAGAGAGAGAACCGGAGATCAGCCATTCACAGGGGGGGGCGAGAGCACCGGAGATCAGCCATCACGAGGGGGGGCGAGAGCACCGGAGATCAGCCATCACAGGGGGGGGCGAGAGCACCGGAGATCAGCCATCACAGGGGGGGGCGAGAGCACCGGAGATCAGCCATCACAGGGGGGGGGCGAGAGCACCGGAGATCAGCCATCACGGGGGGGGGGCGAGAGCACCGGAGATCAGCCATCACAGGGGGGGGAGAGAGCACCGGAGATCAGCCATCACAGGGGGGGGGCGAGAGCACCGGAGATCAGCCATCACAGGGGGGCGACACCATCAGAGATCAGTCATCACAGGGAAGGGGGGGGGGGAGCACCGGAGATCAGCCATCACAGGGGGGGCGAGAGCACCGGAGATCAGCCATCGCAGGGGGAGGCGAGAGCACCGGCGATCAGCCATCGCAGTGGGAGGTGAGAGCAGCGGCGATCAGCCATCACGTGGTGGGGGGGGTGGAGCAGAGCACCGGCGATCAGCCATCGCAGGGGGGGCCAGAGGGCGCGCGGCAGTGCAGAGGGGGGCGAGAGGCGCGCGGCAGTGCAGAGGGGGGCGAGAGGGGCGCGCGGCAGTGCAGAGGGGGGCGAGAGGGCGCGGCAGTGCAGGCTTCACTGCACGTTCTGCACACAAATTTACCAATTATGTGAATGAGACGCAAGGAAACATGCATAATCCTAGAGGGGGTGGACTATCTATGATGTCTCCCATACGCAGCACACACGGAAATGAGGGATTTCTGCTCCCCTGCTATGTACCACATGCTCAGAAGCAGCAGCACAAAGGGCAGCTGTGAATCCAGCTCTGGAGTATGATTATTTGCTTCCCAGAAAGGGGCAGCAGCGCTCTATTTTATAGCAGTACTAAGCAATATAGCTGTGAGGACTGCTGTGGAAGGATCAGCATGGAACATTATACAGCCGCAGTGAGCAGTGTACCTGGGAATCCAGCTCTAGGGGTGAGGTAAAACACTTACTAGAAAGGCACAGCAGTACTGATCAGTATAGCTGTGAATCCAACTCTTGGGTGAGAGAAAACACTTACTAGAAAGGTGCAACAGCACTAAAGACATTACACAGCAGTACTGAGCAGTGTAGCTGCAAATCCAGCTCTGAGTGAGACAATATACGTAACATAAAGGGGCAGCCGCAGTGAGAATATTAGGCTACTTTCACACATCAGTTTTTTGCCATCAGGTTCAATCCGGAAAAAAACGGGTAAAACGGATCCAGTACCGCATCCGTTTTTTCCCCATAGACTTGCATTGTTACCGGATTGTACCGGATGGCTTTGCGTTGCATCCGTTTTTTTCCGGATGCGGCAAAATTAGTTAATGCGGCGGCCGGAGGCAACGTAGCTTGCAACGTTTTTTTGTCCGGCAAAAAAAACGCATCGCGCCGGATCCGGCGCGATACGGCGTGTTTTACAATAGAAGCCTATGGACGCCGGATCCGGCGTAATGCGGTAAAAAACGGATGCGGCCGCCGGATCCGTTTTTCTAAACTGAGCATGCTCCAATGTAATTAACAAAACGGATCCAGCCAAAAAACGGACGAAAAGGATGCAAAAACGGATGCAAACCGTATCCACCGGATCCGTTTTTTAACGGATCCGGCATAACGGATCCGTTAAAAAAACGGATCCGGTGGATACGGTTTTCACTTTTTTTTCAGGATCCGTTGGATCAGGAAAAAAAAGGACTGTGCCTGAATACAGAAAACTGATGTGTGAAAGTAGCCTTACACAGCAGTACTGAGCAGTGTCAAACCGACCAGAAGCGTCGCAGGGAGGACATTATTGAGACATTGTTGCTACCGAATATTTTAAGGAATTTTTAGGTCACAAGTAAAAATATATCGAAAAATTACCAGATAGTTCTCATCCTGAAAGGCGAAGTGTAAGGTGGTGATCCACTGACAGTCCCCATAGACCAGCACGTTCCTCTCCTCCCGAAAGCAGGCGGTCTGGAAGGAAAGCGAAGGGTGAGAAACGAGACGTCTGCCCGCAGCGAAACGTACAAGACATCAATATATGGGGGCACCCGGATACTCTGACAGCGCCCGAACACGAGGGGCACGCACTTCTGCTCTTTTCAGCATCTCCCATTTGTTGAGGATTTTCATGGCATAAATGCGCTCTGTGCTCTTCATTCGCACCACGGCGACCTGAAAAACCAAAAATCAGACTGAGCGATCTGCACAAAGACGAGAGAAAAGCTCGGCAGCGAGGGGAGCAGGGAGAGCTCGGCATCGAGGGGAGCAGGGAGAGAGAAGGGAGAGCTCGGCAGCGAGGGGAGCAGGGAGAGCTCGGCAGCGAGGGGAGCAGGGAGAGCTCGGCAGCGAGGGGAGAAGGGAGAGCTCGGCAGCGAGGGGAGAAGGGAGAGAGAAGGGAGAGCTCGGCAGCGAGGGGAGCAGGGAGAGCTCGGCATCGAGGGGAGCAGGGAGAGAGAAGGGAGAGCTCGGCAGCGAGGGGAGCAGGGAGAGCTCGGCAGCGAGGGGAGCAGGGAGAGCTCAGCAGCGAGGGGAGAAGGGAGAGCTCGGCAGCGAGGGGAGAAGGGAGAGCTCGGCAGCGAGGGGAGCAGGGAGAGCTTGGCAGCGAGGGGAGAAGGGAGAGCTCGGCAGCGAGGGGAGAAGGGAGAGCTCGGCAGCGAGGGGAGAAGGGAGAGAGATGGGAGAGCTCGGCAGCGAGGGGAGAAGGGAGAGAGAAGGGAGAGCTCGGCAGCGAGGGGAGAAGGGAGAGAGAAGGGAGAGCTCGGCAGCGAGGGGAGAAGGGAGAGAGAAGGGAGAGCTCGGCAGCGAGGGGAGAAGGGAGAGAGATGGGAGAGCTCGGCAGCGAGGGGAGAAGGGAGAGAGAAGGGAGAGCTCGGCAGCGAGGGGAGAAGGGAGAGCTCGGCAGCGAGGGGAGAAGGGAGAGCTCGGCAGCGAGGGGAGAAGGGAGAGCTCGGCAGCGAGGGGAGAAGGGAGAGAGATGGGAGAGCTCGGCAGCGAGGGGAGAAGGGAGAGAGAAGGGAGAGCTCGGCAGCGAGGGGAGAAGGGAGAGAGATGGGAGAGCTCGCCAGCGAGGGGAGAAGGGAGAGCTCGCCAGCGAGGGGAGAAGGGAGAGCTCGCCAGCGAGGGGAGAAGAGAGAGACAAGAGAGAAGGGAGAGCTCGTCAGCGAGGGGAGAAGGGAGAGCTCGTCAGCGAGGGGAGAAGGGAGAGCTCGTCAGCGAGGGGAGAAGGGAGAGCTCGTCAGCGAGGGGAGAAGGGAGAGCTCGTCAGCGAGGGGAGAAGGGAGAGCTCGTCAGCGAGGGGAGAAGGGAGAGCTCGTCAGCGAGGGGAGAAGGGAGAGCTCGTCAGCGAGGGGAGAAGGGAGAGCTCGTCAGCGAGGGGAGAAGGGAGAGCTCGTCAGCGAGGGGAGAAGGGAGAGCTCGTCAGCGAGGGGAGAAGGGAGAGCTCGTCAGCGAGGGGAGAAGGGAGAGCTCGTCAGCGAGGGGAGAAGGGAGAGCTCGTCAGCGAGGGGAGAAGGGAGAGCTCGTCAGCGAGGGGAGAAGGGAGAGCTCGTCAGCGAGGGGAGAAGGGAGAGCTCGTCAGCGAGGGGAGAAGGGAGAGCTCGTCAGCGAGGGGAGAAGGGAGAGCTCGTCAGCGAGGGGAGAAGGGAGAGCTCGTCAGCGAGGGGAGAAGGGAGAGCTCGTCAGCGAGGGGAGAAGGGAGAGCTCGTCAGCGAGGGGAGAAGGGAGAGCTCGGCAGCGAGGGGAGAAGGGAGAGCTCGTCAGCGAACGGAGAAGGGAGAGCTCGGCAGCGAACGGAGAAGGGAGAGCTCGGCAGCGAGGGGAGAAGGGAGAGCTCGGCAGCGAGGGGAGAAGGGAGAGCTCGGCAGCGAGGGGAGAAGGGAGAGCTCGGCAGCGAGGGGAGAAGGGAGAGCTCGGCAGCGAGGGGAGAAGGGAGAGCTCGGCAGCGAGGGAAGAAGGGAGAGCTCGGCAGCGAAGGGAGAAGGGAGATATCGGCAGCGAAGGGAGCAGGGAGAGCTCGGCAGCGAGGGGAGCAGGGAGAGCTCGGCAGCGAGGGGAGCAGGGTGAGCTCGGCAGCGAGGGGAGCAGGGAGAGCTCGGCAGCGAGGGGAGCAGGGAGAGCTCGGCAGCGAGGGGAGAAGACAGGGGAGATGGGAGAGCACAGCAGCAAGAGGAGTTAAGAGGGGAGAAGGGAGAGTCTGGCAGCAGGGGGCACTCTCCTGTCCGCGGGGGTGACCGTATGTACGGACACAGTAATGACACTGATTGGCTTCATTTATGTAAGCTGTAGAAGGCTGTGCCCTTTAAATCTCCAGCTCATTTGTCCTGGAGAGTCATGAACACTCGCTGCCTTCTCAGGACGGTCGCTTTATTCTTCTGTATTGTGGAGCCACTGATAAGACGCAGGCACCGGGCATTACCATGTGTGTGGCACCGGGCATTACCATGTGTGTGGCACCGGGCATTACCATGTGTGTGGCACCGGGCATTACCATGTGTGTGGCACCGGGCATTACCATGTGTGTGGCACCGGGCATTACCATGTGTGTGGCACCGGGCATTACCATGTGTGTGGCACCGGGCATTACCATGTGTGTGGCAATCAGCGCCTGTCCTCATTGGATAAAGCGCCGCCCGACCTGCACATTGAGGACCGGCCCTTCTCAGGAGGAAACGCTCGATCCTCGCCCAGGACCAGACACAGCCAAGATAACACAATGCATGAGCCCAGTCCAGGAGAACGTGACGCAAGGTCAAAGCCGGTATTCACAGACTCTGGAGTACCCCATTAGTACGAGTATATGAAATTATACACGCACCTCTCCGAACGCTCCCCGTCCAATAACCTTTATGATTTCGAAGTCCTCGCGTCGCAGCTGCATTCCCTTCAGGAGCTGCGTGAACGGTTTTGCTGTGAAAAAAATAGGAAAAAAAAAAAGTTAATGATTTTTTAATGAGGGTCTAATCTGCAGTCTATAGGGGTAACCCACGCGGTCTATAGGGGTAACCCACGCAGTCTATAGGGGTAACCCACGCAGTCTATAGGGGTAACCCACGCAATCTATAGGGGTAACCCACGCAGTCTATAGGGGTAACCCACGCAGTCTATAGGGGTAACCCACGCAGTCTATAGGGGTAACCCACGCAGTCTATAGGGGTAACCCACGCAGTCTATAGGGGTAACCCACGCAGTCTATAGGGGTAACCCACGCAGTCTATAGGGGTAACCCACGCAGTCTATAGGGGTAACCCACGCAGTCTATAGGGGTAACCCACGCAGTATATAGGGGTACGCCGGCTTTACATAGGGATTTATACGTTTTCTGATGTGTTTACTGTCAGTGAATAGACACTTTATTGATTGGTCGCCTTTCAGTGACATGCAGCAGAGATAATGAAAATGAACAAAGTCAAAATCAGGATGACTTCTCAGAATACAGACAGAAAGGAGGAGGAAGACTGCTGTGCCACAGAAATACACAGACATTTATTATTTCATTCCCTGCTCAGTATCCTGTGCCTCTGTGGAACTACAATTCCCAGCATAGCCCAACAGGGAAGTCAGAAAGCAGTAATAACTTATACATCTATCTATATACACAGGGTCATGTCCTGAAAAGAAGGTACAGAGGAGAACTGCGGGTGAAGTGACCACTCCATATCCTCTCCAGCTAAGAGGAGACAATGATTAAACCGCTCCATAGACGATGACGCGGAAACCAAGGAAAATAACAAAGTATACATAAAAAATTAGTATATTCTCCTCTATGTATTCTACATAAGGGGCAGTATTATAGTATCTATATTCTTGTATATAGGGGGCAGTATTATAGTAGTTATATTCTTGTACATAGGAGCAGTATTATAGTAGTTATATTCTTGTATATAGGGGCAGTATTATAGCAGTTATATTCTTGTACATAGGGGCAGTATTATAGTAGTTATATTCTTGTACATAGGTGCAGTATTATAGTAGTTATATTCTTGTACATAGGGGCAGTATTATAGTAGTTATATTCTTGTACATAGGGGCAGTATTATAGTAGTTATATTCTTGTACATAGGGGCAGTATTATAGTAGTTATATTCTTGTACATAGGGGCAGTATTATAGTAGTTATATTCTTGTACATAGGGGCAGTATTATAGTAGTTATATTCTTGTACATAGGGGCAGTATTATAGTAGTTATATTCTTGTACATAGGGGCAGTATTATAGTAGTTATATTCTTGTACATAGGGGCAGTATTAGAGTACATAGGGGCAGTATTATAGTAGTTATATTCTTGTACATAGGGGCAGTATTATAGTAGTTATATTCTTGTACATAGGGGCAGTATTATAGTAGTTATATTCTTGTATATAGGGGCAGTATTATAGTAGTTATATTCTTGTACATAGGAGGCAGTATTATAGTAGTTATATTCTTGTATATAGGGGGCAGTATTATAGTAGTTATATTCCTGTACATAGGAGCAGTATTATAGTAGTTATATTCTTGTACATAGGAGCAGTATTATAGTAGTTATATTCTTGTATATAGGGAGCAGTATTATAGTAGTTATATTCCTGTACATAGGAGCAGTATTATAGTAGTTATATTCTTGTATATAGGAGCAGTATTATAGTAGTTATATTCTTGTACATAGGGGGCAGTATTATAGTAATTTTCTTGTACATAGGGGCAGTATTATAGTAGTTTTGTACATAGGGGCAGTATTATAGTAGTTATATTCCTGTACATAGGAGCAGTATTATAGTAGTTATATTCTTGTACATAGGAGCAGTATTATAGTAGTTATATTCTTGTATATAGGGGGCTAGGGGGCAGTATTATAGTAGTTATATTCCTGTACATAGGAGCAGTATTATAGTAGTTATATTCTTGTACATAGGGGGCAGTATTATAGTAGTTATATTCTTGTACATAGGAGCAGTATTATAGTAGTTATATTCTTGTATATAGGGGGCAGTATTATAGTAGTTATATTCCTGTACATAGGGGCAGTATTATAGTAGTTATATTCTTGTACATAGGGGGCAGTATTATAGTAGTTATTTTCTTGTACCTAGGGAGCAGTATTATAGTAGTTATATTCTTGTACATAGGAGCGAGCAGTATTATAGTAGTTATATTCTTGTACATAGGGGCAGTATTATAGTAATTATCAGTTTCCAGCTTTGTCTTAACAGTTTCTGATGTGAGGTTTGTGCTCCCAGAGTCGGGGCCAGATCCCCCTGTGTGTAGTGGGGTCCCCGACTCCCCCCTAGGCTGCAGGCTCCAGACCTGCGGATGCAGTCGGCCGCCTGATTGGCACATTAACCTGTTCTAACAGGATCATAAACTATTTTCTTTTTCATATTTGCCGAGTGACTCAGCAGCGCAGGTAATAAAAGCGCAGCTCCGCCCGTCCTCGTAGAGCCGCGGCTTATCACTTAAAGGGGAAGTTCACCTCCAGCCCTGGCTGTGGGACCAGGTGTACGGTATGTATGTATGTATGCACACGTATTATATACACATACATACACACACACACACATATACATATACACATATATATATATATAATATACCAATACATCACTTGCGAGTATAAAAAAAACCCTGAAAATCTCCACCTGGAAATTCATCCGTTTTACATAAAAGGTTTTGCCTCATCTGCTAAAATAGCTGATAACAGAGAACAATACACAAGACCTGGCATTTTTTTTTCTTCATTTCAAGATCTCTGCTTGCCGTCAGTGAATGTAAATATTCTCCTTTATCCAATAGGGATAGGAAACCAGGACATCTGATCCATCACAGTCTGTACACTTTGCGTTGATACATTGTATCGGATGGGTTTCGCTTGCAGAGGATTGTCTCGGCTGCAGCAGACCCTCTGCTGTGATAAGTATCAGGTCAGGACGGGTTTCCTGTTCACATCTGCAGGGACCTTATCACAGCAGAGGGTTTGCTGCAGTTTTGTCTGAACTCCGACCGTTCTTCACAAACATGATTCATTTCCATTCACTTAAAGCAAGCAGAGATTGTGAAAACAGTGAAAAAACCCCAAACCGGTGATGAAAGCTTCGGCCACAACATATATTTAATATTGATAAATAGTAAGTGCGGCGTCAGTGGAGGAGCGGTGGCGATGCTGGTCCGGGCGTCCCCGCAGTCGGGGTGTGCCTGCTCCGGCTGGTCAATCCGCTCTGTAAATGTCAGTATCTGACATGCCGGGGGATACACCCAGCCGGGGGATACACCCAGCCGGGGGATACAGCGGCCACAACCGGGGCGGTCGGCTTGTAGTGTGCACAGGTGCATGATGGACGGGTAGCAGGAGACGAGGACAACACGCCGCCGACCTGGGGCGAAGAGCGGCTGATGCCAGAACCAAGTGTGAAGAGGAAATCAAGACCGGACCCCCGTGATCAGTGTATGATGGCACCCACCCTGCAGGGGGCATCTTCTCGGTAGGGAAAGAGTTAATCCCGACTCCTCTGCCGCATCTCGTGGAGACAGATATACGGCCCCTTCCTTCTAACATGTCCGTATCCTGTTTGCTCCCTGGGCCGCAGCTGCCCGACGCGTTTCGCAGAGGTCCTGGCTTCCCCCCCGCATCCTGACCATTATGCCTCCGCACAGGAATTTCCTCTGTAGGACCCGATGTTCCCCTCTGGATTACACACTCCGTGCCTGCGGGCAGCGGCCGTGCCAGGGGAGCCTCGGTCACACAACTCTCCGGCGCCCCCGCGCTGACCTCAGGCGTGTCCCTACATTGCAGGTGACCTGATCTGACCGCTGTGCTATAGATCTGCGCAGATCCTCACTTCCCAAAAGCCAAACACTTTCCAGCATAAACCATGGAAATCCGATGAGGGTTATACTCCTGGGGAATGACCAAGCAAAACGCAAGGGTCGATAAAGTAGTAAGAGCAGAGCCGCATTATGGAGGAGCTCCGCAGACAGTCTGCCCCCACTCCGATACAGATTCAGCCTTATTTGCTAACTGGCAACAGTCAGCAAGTAGGCCGATAACCCTGCAAAGGATCACTATGAAAATAAGGGACAGTCCATGAATATCGGAGGTCCTTATACCTGGGGATCAATGAGTTAGTAATCAAGGCTGCCGGGGGTTAATGGACCCATTGGAGGCAGAACACAGACATAATAGAAGATGTCACCAGCAGCTTGCTGATGGTTTCCTGGTCCGTCCCACGAGGTCCTTGTTCTATCACAGCCTATGGATAGTCACTCAATAATTAAAGCTGTCAGCTTGGAAACCCCAGCAGGATACAGAGGCAGCAGACTGACATATAGCCAACTAGGGAAAAGGTCTATATGAAGTTGAGAGAGCTGTCAATCACTGATCAGGCTCCGCCCACTGGACTCCTCAAGAGTCCAGAATAAGTCGGGTCGTAAATAAATAAGATTCAAGTGATATAAATTCATCCCCACAAAGTGACACTTCAATCTGCCCAGCCCCGCTGGCTCCATACCACGATCCGACCACCTCCCTTTAAGAAACGTTTTCTCCCCCTATATTAGCAGAACGCTAATGGAAAACAATAGTTTTGTTCCTTTCACATCAACTGAAGCTTTGTAGCTCATGACTAATGCTAGTGCAGACGTGGCCCCTGTGGCCGGTTACACAATGGAGGTGAGGGGCTGTCAGCGGCTAATCTTCGCTGCAGACGTGGCCCCTGCGGCCGGTCACACAATGGAGGTGAGGGGCTGTCAGCTGCCGATGTTAGATGCAGACGTGGCCCCTGTGGTCGGTCACACAATGGAGATGAGGGGCTGTCAGCGGCTAATCTTCGCTGCAGACGTGGCCCCTGTGGCCGGTTACACAATGGAGGTGAGGGGCTGTCACTGGCCGATCCTTGCTGCAGACGTGGACCCTGTGGCCGGTCACACAATGGAGATGAGGGGCTGTCAGTGGCTGATCTTCGCTGCAGACGTGGCCCCTGCGGCCGATCACACAAGGGGCTGTCAGCGGCTGATCTTCGCTGCAGACGTGGCCCCCGCGGCCGGTCACACAAGGGGCTGTCAGCGGCTGATCTTCGCTGCAGACGTGGCCCCCGCGGCCGGTTACACAAGGGGCTGTCAGCGGCTGATCTTCGCTGCAGACGTGGCCCCCGCGACCGGTCACACCAGGGGCTGTCAGCGGCTGATCTTCGCTGCAGACGTGGCCCCCGCGACCGGTCACACCAGGGGCTGTCAGCGGCTGATCTTCGCTGCAGACGTGGCCCCTGCAGCCGGTCACACAAGGGGCTGTCAGTGGCTGATCTTCGCTGCAGACGTGGCCCCTGCAGCCAGTCACACAAGGGGCTGTCAGTGGCTGATCTTCGCTGCAGACGTGGCCCCTGCAGCCGGTCACACAAGGGGCTGTCAGTGGCTGATCCTCGCTGCAGACGTGGCCCCTGCAGCCGGTCACACAAGCGGCTGTCAGCGGCTGATCTTCGCTGCAGACGTGGCCCCCGCGGCCAGTCACACAATGGGCTGTCAGCGGCTGATCTTCGCTGCAGACGTGGCCCCCGCGGCCGGTCACACCAGGGGCTGTCAGCGGCTGATCTTCGCTGCAGACGTGGCCCCCACGGCCGGTCACACAAGGGGCTGTCAGCGGCTGATCTTCGCTGCAGATGTGGCCCCTGCGGCTGGTCACACCAGGGGCTGTCAGCGGCTGATCTTCGCTGCAGACGTGGCCCCCGCGGCCAGTCACACAATGGGCTGTCAGCGGCTGATCTTCGCTGCAGACGTGGCCCCCGCGGCCGGTCACACCAGGGGCTGTCAGCGGCTGATCTTCGCTGCAGACGTGGCCCCCACGGCCGGTCACACAAGGGGCTGTCAGCGGCTGATCTTCGCTGCAGACGTGGCCCCTGCGGCTGGTCACACCAGGGGCTGTCAGCGGCTGAGCTTCGCTGCAGACGTGGCCCCTGCGGCCGGTCACACAAGGGGCTGTCAGTGGCTGATCCACGCTGCAGACGTGGCCCCCGCGGCCGGTCACACAAGGGGCTGTCAGTGGCTGATCCTCGCTGCAGACGTGGCCCCTGCAGCCGGTCACACAAGGGGCTGTCAGTGGCTGATCTTCGCTGCAGACGTGGCCCCTGCGGCCGGTCACACAAGGGGCTGTCAGCGGCTGAAGTGATCGCTTCCTTTTCCTGTTCCATCTACTTCCCGGAAAGTGACTGTTAACCCCTCGCAGGCTGAAAAAAAAAAATCAATTTTTTTTCCCTTTTTGTTAACTGGGAAGTGAGGGGGGCATTAAATATTTACTGGGAGTCCGGTCCCTGCTGGGACATCTGGCCGGCAGCTCTGCCATGCAGTCACGCCAGCTGTCAGCCATGTCACCAGCCAACAAATCAGCGTTTTATGGGCCCGCCAGCCGCTCCAAGGGGGAAGGATTTTTATATTTTTTTTTAACCTAACTTTGTTAACAATTCCAGATACAAATCCGCAGGGATTTTTTTTTTATAAATGGCGTCACTCCCAACGCTGGCATACGTGCGGCATTTTACCTGGCCCCTACATGACTTCCTCACAAAGTTTATGACCTTCGTGCTGTAAAGCGAGAGGTAAACTGCAATAAAACACTCAACTGCTGAAAAAAGCGAAGTACGCGGCACCTGCCCCGGGTGGGATAAAGGGACGCAGCACCTCGGACCACGCTCTGCGCTCAGTACTACCCTTTACTAACAAGCAGCTGTTGACGGAATTCATTCTATGCAAGGGACTAATACGGCCCCAGACTCAGGGGGCTCCCCCGAAACAGCAAGGAGACCCCCAAGGTGCAAAGAGAAACCATGTGACCGCAAGATCTCCGATTGTTGTCAGTGAATGGAAACATCCAGGGAGAAAAAAAAATCATCTCCAGCACCGATACATTGTAACCGCGCAACAGCACAAAGCAGTCCTGCCAAGACCACAAGCAGGCAGCCAATCTGAAGGAGCAAAGCTGCAGTGTAAAGCACAGAACTAAGATCAAAGACAAGGTGCAGCAGCCAATCTGAAGGAGCAAAGCTGCAGTGTAAAGCACAGAACTAAGATCAAAGACAAGGTGCAGCAGCCAATCTGAAGGAGCAAAGCTGCAGTGTAAAGCACAGAACTAAGATCAAAGACAAGGTGCAGCAGCCAATCTGAAAGAGCAAAGCTGCAGTGTAAAGCACAGAGAACTAAGATCAAAGACAAGCTGCAGCAGCCAATCTGAAGGAGCAAAGCTGCAGTGTAAAGCACAGAACTAAGATCAAAGACAAGGTGCAGCAGCCAATCTGAAGGAGCAAAGCTGCAGTGTAAAGCACAGAACTAAGATCAAAGACAAGGTGCAGCAGCCAATCTGAAGGAGCAAAGCTGCAGTGTAAAGCACAGAACTAAGATCAAAGACAAGGTGCAGCAGCCAATCTGAAGGAGCAAAGCTGCAGTGTAAAGCACAGAACTAAGATCAAAGACAAGGTGCAGCAGATAATCTGAATGAGCAGTGTTGCAGTGTAAAGCAAGATGATCATGGTGTCAAGCGTGCAGCACGGAGTAGGCACCCATCTGCAGCTCTGATAAGTCAGATTTTAGACCTCAGACTCCAATAAACAATGCAGCTAAGCTGGAGGGAATCCTAGCTGACCTGCTGAAGAGCTGAACTGAAGTGTAAAGCATAGGGGAGGGATTGGAAAGAACAGCTGTCAGATTGTGATAAGGCAGGAAGCTTTTCCTTCTGACTCCAAAGAAACAGACAGTCCAGGCGACTCACTGATCATAACTGTGTGCTAAAGAGCGGAGCTGAAGTGTAAAGGATGGGGGAAGGACAGAGAACAGCTGCCTGAGCCACTGATGAGACAGAAGGAAAGCTGCTGTATCCTAAACAGAACGGCTGCAGTGTAAAGCATGGGAGATGGAGGGGACAACAGCTTCAGCCTCTGATAACGTAGGGGCTTGGATGTCAGACTACTACAAACACCAATCAACAATGGGGCCAGCCAATGATTACAGCTGTGTCCTGAAGAGAAGTGCTGCAGTGTAAAGCATGGGGGAGGGACAGGGCTGAGGCCTTGTATATGACAAGCTAATTTTATGCACCACAGACTCCAACAGACACGGAAGTTCCCGGAGCTGTCAGCAATAGTCGTGCACCTCGCCTTTAATTAAAGGTGACCTGCTGATCACCAGGGTCCTCCGTGCATTCAGTGACGCCTGGAGGGCGGCTGCCGGGAGCCGGTCATCTGCGGAGTCGGCCATTACAGCTCATTAACTATTAACGAGCCCTCAGTGATCGCAATTACACAGAATACACGGCCCCTCGCTTCCCGGAAAGCTGGGTGACCGGCAATATGGCCGCCCGCAGGCGTCTGTCACCTGCCTCCGCCAGGGCTGGGGACAGGTAACAAGTCCTGACATTAGGAAAGTGCCAGCCCCTCCCCCGCCACAGGAAAGGATTCTCCGCTCCTACAGGATTCCTGCTGTTTTCTCAGGAGAGTCCCAGAGGTCATTTCCTACAATTTATTGGTGGTCCCATCTGTCAGCCGGACCCCCACCCAGCAACAAGGACACGGCAACGATGGTCTACCACCACTACGGCATGCTGGGAGTTGTAGTTGCACAACAGGTGGAGGCCGCAGGTTGCAGCCCCCCTAGCCGCATTTTCGTAAGTGGCGTCGTTGGATCGGACGGACACCTTCCCCCTCCGCAGGCGGCTGCAGCAGCGCTCAGTTATTCCTGGTCCTATAAACAGGAAATAAAGTTTCCGGCCTCGCACCCGTGAAGACGCCGGCAGAAAAACAACCCAACCCGCCATTAAAATAGGGACGGGGGCCGAAAGAAAACGGGGAAGGGGGGTGGGGGGGCAAAAGAAAAGGGGGGCGAAATAGAATAGGGGGGGCAAAAGAGAAAAGGGGCGAAATAGAAGGGGTGCCTTCGGTTTCTATGGCAGAGAACAGAGGCTTGGGGTGCTGGAACAGAATAGCACAGGACCTTGCGCCCTCGCTCGGCGGGGGGAGAGCCCGGGACCTTGCGCCCTCGCTCGGCGGGGGGGGGGGAGCCCGGGACCTTGCGCCCTCGCTCGGCGGGGGGGGGAGCCCGGGACCTTGCGCCCTCGCTCGGCGGGGGGGGGGGGGGAGCCCGGGACCTTGCGCCCTCGCTCGGCGGGGGGGGGGAGCCCGGGACCTTGCGCCCTCGCTCGGCGGGGGGGGGGGGGGAGCCCGGGACCTTGCGCCCTCGCTCGGCGGGGGGGGGGGGGGAGCCCGGGACCTTGCGCCCTCGCTCGGCGGGGGGGGGGGGGAGCCCGGGACCTTGCGCCCTCGCTCGGCGGGGGGGGGGGGGGAGCCCGGGACCTTGCGCCCTCGCTCGGCGGGGGGGGGGGGGAGCCCGGGACCTTGCGCCCTCGCTCGGCGGGGGGGGGGGAGCCCGGGACCTTGCGCCCTCGCTCGGCGGGGGGGGGGAGCCCGGGACCTTGCGCCCTCGCTCGGCGGGGGGGGGGAGCCCGGGACCTTGCGCCCTCGCCTGGCAGGGGGAGCGCAGGACCTTGCGCCCTCGCTCGGCGGGGGGGGGGGGAGCCCGGGACCTTGCGCCCTCGCTCGGCGGGGGGGGAGCCCGGGACCTTGCGCCCTCGCTCGGCGGGGGGGGGGGAGCCCGGGACCTTGCGCCCTCGCTCGGCGGGGGGGGGAGCCCGGGACCTTGCGCCCTCGCTCGGCGGGGGGGGGGGGAGCCCGGGACCTTGCGCCCTCGCCTGGCAGGGGGAGCGCAGGACCTTGCGCCCTCGCTCGGCGGGGGGGGGGGGGAGCCCGGGACCTTGCGCCCTCGCTCGGCGGGGGGGGAGCCCGGGACCTTGCGCCCTCGCTCGGCGGGGGGGGGGGAGCCCGGGACCTTGCGCCCTCGCCTGGCAGGGGGAGCGCAGGACCTTGCGCCCTCGCTCGGCGGGGGGGGGGGGGGGGGGGGGGGGGAGCCCGGGACCTTGCGCCCTCGCCTGGCAGGGGGCGCGCGGGACCTTGCGCCCTCGCTCGGCAGGGGGCGCGCGGGACCTTGCGCCCTCGCTCGGCAGGGGGAGCGCGGGACCTTGCGCCCATCGCTCGGCAGGGGGAGCGCGGGACCTTGCGCCCTCGCTCGGCAGGGGGAGCCCGGGACCTTGCGCCCTCGCTCGGCAGGGGGAGCGCGGGACCTTGCGCCCTCGCTCGGCAGGGGGAGCCCGGGACCTTGCGCCCTCGCTCGGCAGGGGGAGCCCGGGACCTTGCGCCCTCGCTCGGCAGGGGGAGCCCGGGACCTTGCGCCCTCGCTCGGCAGGGGGAGCGCGGGACCTTGCGTCCTCGCTCGGCAGGGGGAGCGCGGGACCTTGCGCCCTCGCTCGGCAGGGGGAGCGCGGGACCTTGCGCCCTCGCTCGGCAGGGGGAGCGCGGGACCTTGCGCCCTCGCTCGGCAGGGGGAGCGCAGACCGTTGCAGCATTCCTAACCTAAGGCTCCTGGAATCTGTATACAGCGGCCGCACATTCCACACTAGACGTTCTCCAGATCAGGGATGGGCGGCAGCGGGAGGTGCATCGACCTGACGGCACAAGAATATCCTCCAAGTCCCCAGTGTTTACCTGGGATCAGCGGCGTCGGAGATTCTCAGCCGTCCGCTCTCCTCCCTATTCTTTCTCTAGTCAGTGTCTGATTTGAGACCTCTGCTTGCTGCCAGTGACTGGAGACATGGAAGAATGGAGAGACCTCTGCTCACTTTACCGTCTCACAGCTGAGAGGCTGATACAGTTGTAGCCAGTGAAGACAATGCTGGGAGCGCTGATCTTTTGTCCTGTTTGTTACAATGTATCAGCGCAGGTAACGTTGTCCAGACTGGATACAAGTGTAGCAAACACTCAGGATGAAGAAAAACACAATGGTTTACATCCACTGAAAGCAAGCAGTGATCCTACATAGAGGAATGAAAAAGCAGAGTCATATTGGGAAGCTGCAGAAATTACTGTTATAGTGAAGGGTCGCAGCCCGGACCCCACCGAACCAGGACGCCGACACCGCGACCATAAAATCAATGGATCTTTAATGTGAGATCATTCAAGGCGAGCAATTCCCCCATATATCAGTGTCCGCGCCTTCTACATTGTGCGGCAGAGCTGGAGGCTAGACTAGGGGATTGCGCAGCCAGCGATCGGCTGATAACAGAGAATACGACGGCCCGTAACAGAGAATATGATGGCCCGATGAATGTTCCACATCCTGGCATTTGCTTTGCCTTCTTATCCCACTGCCCGGCGCCTACAGGAAGCGATTCTGCTAATACATGTAAATTAGGGGAATTGCCGTGGAAGCAATTGTCCAATAGTTAACCACAAAAAACAGGAAGTCAAAACCTCAGCCGATACCCAGGCTCAAAGCCGCGGAGACACTACAACTCCCAGCAGACGAGACCTGACAGAGCGGTCCGCTGGGAGCTGGAGGGTCTCGCCCGCTGGGAGCTGGAGGGTCTCGCCCGCTGGGAGCTGGAGGGTCTCGCCCGCTGGGAGCTGGAGGGTCTCGCCCGCTGGGAGCTGGAGGGTCTCGCCCGCTGGGAGCTGGAGGGTCTCGCCCGCTGGGAGCTGGAGGGTCTCGCCCGCTGGGAGCTGGAGGGTCTCGCCCGCTGGGAGCTGGAGGGTCTCGCCCGCTGGGAGCTGGAGGGTCTCGCCCGCTGGGAGCTGGAGGGTCTCGCCCGCTGGGAGCTGGAGGGTCTCGCCCGCTGGGAGCTGGAGGGTCTCGCCCGCTGGGAGCTGGAGGGTCTCGCCCGCTGGGAGCTGGAGGGTCTCGCCCGCTGGGAGCTGGAGGGTCTCGCCCGCTGGGAGCTGGAGGGTCTCGCCCGCTGGGAGCTGGAGGGTCTCGCCCGCTGGGAGCTGGAGGGTCTCGCCCGCTGGGAGCTGGAGGGTCTCGCCCGCTGGGAGCTGGAGGGTCTCGCCCGCTGGGAGCTGGAGGGTCTCGCCCGCTGGGAGCTGGAGGGTCTCGCCCGCTGGGAGCTGGAGGGTCTCGCCCGCTGGGAGCTGGAGGGTCTCGGCTACGCAATGATCACTACAAGATTTAATTTCAGGATCCACTAATTGGCGGCTGTCAGTCGGGATAACGCCCATCCTGCCGCCCAGACCACGTCTGATGGGAGTTTGCCCAATGCAGAGCTCTGCCAACCTGACGCTTCCAGCCGGGTGATGCCCCTCCTAGTCCGGAGATTGCCCCCCACCCAGTACGTTGCCCACACCCCCGGACCTGCCAAGTCACCTCTGCCCCTAATGAGACTCCTCGGCCTCTGCAGCGTCCGGCCATGTGCCAGGATCCCCCGTTACACCAGCCCTGGCAGTGCCCCTACAACATCATTGGCCGTGTGATGACAATTTTAGTCTTTGCTCAGTAATTTCCCCAATATTCTGCCCATACAGGGGGTGACGTTTACCCTCCTGCAAATATCTCATGCCCGTGCCCAACGCATCGCCAACTGTAATAAGGTCAGCAAATGCAAAACCAGCACATACAGGCACAGACGTCCGGCAGAATGTCTCTGCCCCGACCACGAGGATGCCCTGCACACCAGCATAGGATGCCATCCAGGTCCACCGCCCATTGGCAGAAAGTGGGCACCCATCACTTCAAAGACAGCTGACGGCCCCTGGCATAACACCCACTTCACCGTACCCCTCCTCATACAATGCTGTGCCCACAGCTGATGGGCAGCATCCGTACACAAGGCTGCCACACTGCGCCCAGGGCAAAAATACACGCTGCACCAGTGCCAGGAGAGTCCCATTACTGTGCCCACATAGCATGCTGTCCGAGGTGCCTGACTGTGCCCACTATATAGCGTCATCCCCAAATGGACGTCACTGGAAATCCTGAAGCATCACTGCCCCCCCCGACAAATGGTGGCAATTCCTCACAACCCACCGCACCAGACTAAGCACGGTATAATACTGTGCCCCTGGAGCAGTGCCATGAGGCGCATGGATCCTCAGTCTCCTGTGCCAAGAGGATAATAGTCACATCCCAGAGAGGTGCCCCCCGGAGACATCAGAAGACCGCCAATGTCCATCACACAAGGCCCCCCACAACATCACTGCAAAATGAGCCTGGTACCCTGCCCAAAGTGTGCCCCTCCGGGCACAGCTGCCTATGGCACCCACAATCCACAGCGCAGCCATGGTGCAAAGTGCACACGTCTGTGCCCATGAGACGCCTCCACCATATATCAGTCCTGTCTACTAAGCTCAGAGCCCCCAATGTGCTGCCCGTCACCCCCCCGAACATCACCCATCACCCCCAAATGCTACCTGTCCACCACCTGAACACTCCCTGCCTCCCCCAAACACTACCTACTACCAGTCATCCCCAAACGCTCCCCACAGCCCGTCAACACCTGAATGCTACCCACTGCCCATAACTGCGCCCAAAATGCTACCCCGCCACCCCCAGAAACACTACCTACTGCCGATCAGCCTTCGAACGCAACCCACCAACCCCTGAATGCTACCTGCTGCTGGTCACCCCCGAATGCTGCCCGCCCACCCCTAGAAGCACTACAAGCTGCCTGTCAACCCTCCAATTCTATCCGCTGTCACCCCCAGAAACACTACCTGCTTCCTGTCATCCCCCCGGATGCTGCCCACTGTCCATCACCCCAAGAATGCTGCCCGTCACCTCCCCCGAATGCTACCTGCCACCCCCAGAAACAATACCCGCAGCCCGTCACCCCCCTGAATTCTACCCGCAGCCCCCAGAAACGCTACCCCGCAGCCCATCACCTCCTCCGAATGCTACCTGCCACCCCCAGAAACAATACCCGCAGCCAGTCACCCCCCAAATGCTACCTGCCACCCCCAGAAACAATACCCGCAGCCCGTCACCCCCCGAATGATACCTGCTGCCTCTCACCCCCTGAATTCTACCCGCAGCCCCCAGAAACGCTACCCGCAGCCCGTCACCCCTGAAACAAAATCTGCTGCCCATAAACTCCTCGAATGCTACCGGCTGCCGTCACCCCCAGAACCATTAGGCTATGTTCACACTAGAAAAATGATTTTTCTTAAGAAATTTCTTAAGAGTGCACCTGTGTTAAAAAACGCACCAAAAACGCACCTGCGTTTTCGGTGCGTTTTCGGTCCGTTTTTGGTGCGTTTTTACCGCTGGTTGCTCCCTGCGTTATTGTGCCAATTATCTATGGCAAAAAACGCAGTTAGCTGCAGAAAAGAAGTGACTGCTCATTCTTTTTCTTAAGAAAATCTACTGAAAGAATTTTCTTAAGAAAAAAAACGCAGTGTGTGCACAGCTAATTTTTTTTGCCATAGGTTTTGCTGGGGAATGTCTGCAGAAAGGTTACAAGAATTTCTCAAGAAATTTCTGCAGGAAAAACGAACCAAAAACGGACCAAAAACGCAGGTAAAAAACGCAGTGTGTGAACACAGCCTTAATCCCAGGTCACTGCCCATTAGTTCAGAGCCATGTTCTCCAGCCCCCCTCCTACCCCTCACTCTCCCCGCTCCTCACTCCACTCCAGGAACTCAATAACGCACTTGTCCTGATGCAGTGTGGAGCCGCCGCACTCAGCCTATCGCCCAGTCCTGTCCCCATCCTCCCCCAGTCCTCTCCCCTGGTCCTGTTCCCAAACTCCCTCAGTCCTCACCCCACTCCAGGAACACTCACTGACGTACTTCCCCCAGCGCAGTGTGGAGTCCCTGCACTCGGTCTCTCCCCTAGCCCTGTCGCCATCCTCCCCTGATTCTCTCTCCCTCGGCCCCATCTGCATCCTCCCCCGGTCCTCCTTCCTCTCCCCCTCCTCCCCCGGTCCCCCTCTCCCCGGCACTCACCCCTCTCCAGGAACTCGCTGACGTACTTGTCCCGGCGCAGTGTGGAGCCGCCACACTCTGTCTCTCCCCCGGCCCTGTTCCCATCCTCCACCGGGCCTCTCTCTTCCCATCCTCTCCCCGGGACCTCTTCTCCACTGGAGCGCTCCCCATTCTCTTTCCCCGGTCCTCCTCTCCACTGGAGGACTCCCCCTCCTCCTCCGGTCCTGTCCCCACCCTCTTCCCCGGTCCTCCTCTCCCTCCATCCTCCTCTTCTCCTCCCTCAGTCCTCACCCTCACCTCCCCTGGTCCTCTCTCTTCCCATCCCCCGGAGCTCTCCCTATCCTCCCCCGGTCCTGTCCCCATCCTCTTCCTCCGGTCCTCCTCTGACTCCTCTCCTCAACACTAACCCCACTCCAGGAACTCGCTGACGTACTTGTCCCAGCGCAGTGTGGAGTAGCCGCACTGTCTCTTCCCCGAACCTGTCCTTATCCTCCCCCGGTCCTCTCTCTTCCCATCCTCTTCCTCCCCTGGACCTCTTTTCCTCCACCCTTGGTCCTCCCCCCTCATCCTCCTATCCCCCAGAGCTTTCCCCATCCTCCCCCGGTCCTCCTCTCCCCCCATCCTTCACCTCCCCTGGTCCTCTCTCTTCCCATCCCCTCCCCCTCCTCCCCCGGAGCTCTCCCTATCCTCCTCCGGTCCTGTCCCCATCCTCTTCCTCCGGTCCTCCTCTGACCCCATCCTCTTCCCCTCCTCGACACTAACCCCACTCCAGGAACTCGCTGATGTACTTGTCCCAGCATAGTGTGGAGCAGCCGCACTCTGTCTCTTCCCCGGTCTGTCCTCATGCTCCCCCGATCCTCTCTCTTCCCATCCTCCTCTCCCGATCCTCTTTTCCTCCACCCTTGGTTCTCTCCCCCTCATCCTCCTATCCCCCAGAACTCTCCCCATCCTCCCCCGGTCCTCTTCTCCCCCCATCCTCTTCCCCTCCTCCCTCTCCCGGTCCTCCTCATCCCACTCCAGGAACTCGCTGACGTACTTGTCCCAGCGCAGTGTGGAGCAGCCGCACTGTCTCTTCCCCGATCCTGTCCTCATCCTCCCCAGGTCCTCTCTATTCCCATCCTCCTCTCCCGATCCTCTTCCTCCCCTGGTCCTCTTTTTCTCCACCCTTGGTCCTCTCCCCCTCATCCTCCTATCCCCCAGAACTCTCCCCATCCTCCCCCGGTCCTCCTCTCCCCCCATCCTCTTTCCCTCCTCCCTCCGTCCTCTCCCGGTCCTCCTCACCCCACTCCAGGAACTCGCTGACGTACTTGTCCCAGCGTAGTGTGGAGCCGCCACACTCGGTCTCTCCCCCAGCCCTGTTCCCATCCTCCCCCGGTCCTCTCTCTTCCCATCTTCTCCCCATCCTCCTCTACACCAGTCCTGTCCCCATCCTCTCCCCCCTCCTCCACCGGTCCTCCTCCCCCTGGCACTAACTCTACTCCAGGAACTTGCTGACGTACTTGTCCCGCCACACTCTGTTTCTCCCCTGGTCCTCTCTCTTCCTATCTTCCTCCGGTCCTCCTCTCCCCCGGTCCTGTCCCCATCCTCCCCCAGTCCTCCTACGGTCCTCTCCCCGGCACTCACCCCACTCCAGGAACTCGCTGACGTACTTGTCCCGGTGCAGTGTGGAGCCGCCGCACTCTGTTTCTCCCCTGTTCCTCCTCTCCCCATCCTTTTCCCCTCCTCCCTCGGTCCTCTCCCCCTCCTCCCCCAGTCCACCTCTCCCCTCCTTCCCTGGTCTTCTCTCTTCCTAGCTTCCTCCCGGCCCTTCTCTCCCCCGGTCCTCCTCTCCCCTTCCTCCCCCGGTCCTCAGTCCCCTTCCTCTCCTCCCCCGGTCCTCTCTCTTCCTACCTTCCTCCGGTTCTCCTCTCCCCCGGTTCCTGTCCCCATCCTCCCCGGTCGTCCTCCTCAGTTCTCTTCCCTCTCCTCCCCGGTCCTCTCTCTTCCTACCTTCCTCCGGTTCTCCTCTCCCCTGTTTCCTGTCCCATCCTCCCCAGGTCCCCCTGCATCTCCCCCTCCTCCCCCGGGTCCATTTTCCCTCTCCTCCCCAGACCTCTCTCTTCCTACCTTCCTCTCGTCCTCCTCCCCCGGTCCTCCTTCCTCTCCCCCTCCTCCCTCGGTCCTCCTCTCCCCGGTCCTGTCCTCTTCCCACCTTCTTCTGGTCCTCCTCTCCCCCGGTCTGTCACCCCTCCTCCGGTCCTCCTCCTGTCCCCCTCCTCCCTATCCCCCTCCTCCCCCGGTCTCCCTCCTCTCTCTTCCTACTTTCCTCCGGTCCTCCTCTCCCCGGTCCTCTCTCTTCCTACCTTCCTCCGGTCCTCCTCTCCCCCCGGTCCTCTCTCTTCCTACCTTCCTCCGGTCCTCCTCTCCCCCGGTCCTCTCTCTTCCTACCTTCCTCCGGTCCTCCTCTCTTCCTACCTTCCTCCGGTCCTCCTCTCCCCCGGTCCTCTCTCTTCCTACCTTCCTCCGGTCCTCTCTCTCCCCCGGTCCTCTCTCTTCCTACCTTCCTCTGGTCCTCCTCTCCCCGGTCCTCTCTCTTCCTACCTTCCTCTGGTCCTCCTCTCCCCCGGTCTTCTCTCTCTTCCTACCTTCCTCCGGTCCTCCTCTCCCCCGGTCCTCTCTCTTCTTACGGTCCTCCTCTCTCTTCCTACCTTCCTCCTCTCCCCGGTCCTGTCCCGATCCTCCCCCGGTCCTCCTTCCTGTCCCCCTCCTCCCCCGGTCCTCCCTCCTCTCCCCTGGTCCTCTCTCTTCCTACCTTCTTCGGTCCTTCTCTCCCAGGTCCTGTCCGATCCTCCCCCGGTCCTCCTTCCTGTCCCCCTCCTCCCCCCGGTCCTCCCTCCTCTCCCCTGGTCCTCTCTCTTCCTACCTTCTTCCGGTCCTTCTCTCCCCCGGTCCTGTCCCGATCCTCCCCCGGTCCTCCTTCCTGTCCCCCTCCTCCCCCGGTCCTCCCTCCTCTCCCCTGGTCCTCTCTCTTCCTACCTTCTTCCGGTCCTTCTCTCCCCCGGTCCTGTCTCCCTCCTCCCCCGGTCCTCTCTCTTCCTACCATACTCCGGCCCTCCTCTCCCCTGGTCCTGTCTCCCTCCTCCCCCGGTCCTCTCTCTTCCTACCATACTCCGGCCCTCCTCTCCCCTGGTCCTGACTCCCTCCTCCCCCGGGTCCTCTCTCTTACCTACCGTACTCTGGTCCTCCTCTCCCCCGTCCTGTCCCCATCCTCCCCCAGTCCTCTCCTCTATGCTCTTCCCCTCTTCCCTCGATCCTCTCCCCCTCCTCCCCTGGCCCTCTTCCCTCTCCTCTCTCTCTTCCTACTTTCCTCCGGTCCTCCTCTCCCTGGGTGCTCTCTCTTCCTACCTTCCTCCGGTCCTCCTCTCCCCTGTCCTGTCCCCCTCCTCCCCGGTCCTCCTCCTCAGTTCTCTTCCCTCTCCTCCCCCGGTCTCTCTCTTCCTACCTTCCTCCGGTTCTCCTCTCCCCCGTTTCCTATCCCCATCCTCCCCCGGTCCTCCTTCCTCTCGCCCTCCTCCCCCGGTCCTCTTCCCTCTCCTCCCCCAGACCTCTCTCTTTCTACCTCCCTCCCGTCCTCCTCCCCCGGTCCTGTCTCTTCCCACCTTCATCCGGTCCTCCTCTCCCCCGGTCTGTCCCCCTCCTCCCCCGGTCCTCCTTTCTGTCCCCCTCCTCCCCGGTCCTCCTATCTATCCCCCTCCTCCCCCGGTCCTCCCTCCCTACTTTCCTCCGATCCTCCTCTCCCCCGGTCCTCTCTCTTCCTACCTTCCTCCGGTCCTCCTCTCCCCGGTCCTGTCCCGGTCCTCCCTCCTCTCCCCTGGTCCTCTCTCTTCTTACCTTCTTCTGGTCCTCTCTCCTCCGGGCCTGTCCCCCTCCTCCCCCGGTCCTCTCTATTCCTACCTTACTCCGGTCCTCCTCTCCCCCGTCCTGTCCCCATCCTCCCTCGGTCCTCTCCATGCTCTTCCCCTCTTCCCTCGATCCTCTCCCCCTCCTCCCATGGCCCTCGGTCCTCTTCCCTCTCCTCCCCCGGTCCTCTTAATCTTCCTACTTTCCTCCGGTCCTCCTCTCCCCCCGGTCCTCTCTCTTCCTTCCTTCGGTCCTCCTCTCCCCGGGCCTGTCCCCCTCCTACCTTCCTCCGGTTCTCCTCTCCCCCCGGTCCTCTCTCTTCCTACCTCCGGTCCTCCTCTCCCCCGGTCCTCCTCCTCACCACCTCCTCCTCCTCCCCTGGTCCTTGGTCCTCTTCCCCCGGTCCTCCTCCCCACCCCCCTCCTCCCCTGGTCCTTGGTCCTCTTCCCCTCCTCTGGTCCTCATCCTCTTCCTCCCCCGGTCCTCCTTCCTGTCCCCCTCCTCCCCGGTCCTCCTTCCTGTCCCCCTCCTCCCCCGGTCCCCCCCTCCTCTCCCTTCCTACTTTCCTCCGGTCCTCCTCTCCCCCGATCCTCCCTCCTCTCCCCTGGTCCTCTCTCTTCCTACCTTCTTCTGGTCCTTCTCTCCTCCGGCCCTGTCCCCCTCCTCCCCCGGTCCTCTCTATTCCTACCTTACTCCGATCCTCCTCTCCCCCGTCCTGTCCCCATCCTCCCTCGGTCCTCTCCATGCTCTTCCCCTCTTCCCTCGATCCTCTCCCCCTCCTCCCTCGATCCTCTCCCCCTCCTCCCCTGGCCCTCGGTCCTCTTCCCTCTCCTCCCCCGGTCCTCTTAATCTTCCTACTTTCCTCCGGTCCTCCTCTCCCCCGGTCCTCTCTCTTCCTTCCTTCGGTCCTCCTCTCCCCAGGCCTGTCCCCCTCCTACCTTCCTCCGGTTCTCCTCTCCCCCGGTCCTCTCTCTTCCTACCTCCGGTCCTCCTCTCCCCCATTCCTGTCCCGATCCTCCCCCGGTCCTCCTCCTCACCACCTCCTCCCCTGGTCCTCTTCCCCCGGTCCTCCTCCTCACCCCCTCCTCCTCTGGTCCTTGGTCCTCTTCCCCCGGTCCTCCTCCTCACCTCCTCCTCCCCTGGTCCTTAGTCCTCTTCCTCCCCCGGTCCTCTCTCTTCCTACCTCCCTCCAGTCCTCCTCTCCCCCGGTCCTCCTTCCTCTCCCCCTCCTCCCCCCGGTCCCCGGCACTCACCCCACTCCAGGAACTCGCTGACGTACTTGTCCCGGCGCAGTGTGGAGCCGCCGCACTCGGTCACCAGGCACAGCAGCACGTCCAGCAGCGTCTCCACACTCAGCGCGGCCTCGTTCCTCTGCGGCCCGTCCAGCAGCAGCTGCTCCAGCTTCTTCAGCCGCACCCGGGCCGACATGTTGTGCGACAAATCCGAGAAAATGTCTGAGGCGAATAATCCGGGAGTAATCCCCGCACGGAGGTCGGAGGCGCGGTGTGTCCGCCCGGCTCTCAGGCCATGACCCGGCTCCGCGCCCGCCCTGCACTGCCCGGGAACATGGCCGGCGCTGTCCCTCCCTGTCCCTGGGATTCGGGATCACGGAGCAGACCGGGAGCGCTGAGCTCGCCCACCGGAAAGGGAGGGAGGAGCGACGTCACCGCGGAGCCCCCAGCGGCCACTGGCGGAACTGCAGATCCCTAGGGAAGAGGGAAGACGGGGAGCGGGAAGGAACAAAACAGCACACACCGCGAACTGCTGAGCTGTGGCTCTAGTCCTATCCTGTGTGATACTGTCTGCTGAACTGTGTATCTAGTCCTATCCTGTGTGATACTGTCTGCTGAGCCGTGTATCTAATCCTCTCCTGTGTGATACTGTCTGCTGAGCTGTGTATCTAGTCCTATCCTGTGTGATACTGTCTGCTGAGCTGTGTATCTAATCCTCTCCTGTGTGATACTGTCTGCTGAGCTGTGTATCTAGTCCTATCCTGTGTGATACTGTCTGCTGAGCTGTGTATCTAATCCTCTCCTGTGTGATACTGTCTGCTGAGCTGTGTATCTAGTCCTATCCTGTGTGATACTGTGTGCTGAGCTGTGTATCTAATCCTCTCCTGTGTGATACTGTCTGCTGAGCTGTGTATCTAGTCCTATCCTGTGTGATACTGTCTGCTGAGCTGTGTATCTAATCCTCTCCTGTGTGATACTGTCTGCTGAGCTGTGTATCTAGTCCTATCCTGTGTGATACTGTCTGCTGAGCTGTGTATCTAATCCTCTCCTGTGTGATACTGTCTGCTGAGCTGTGTATCTAGTCCTATCCTGTGTGATACTGTGTGCTGAGCTGTGTATCTAATCCTCTCCTGTGTGATACTGTCTGCTGAGCTGTGGCTCTAGTCCTATCCTGTGTGATACTGTCTGCTGAGCTGTGTATCTAATCCTATCCTGTGTGATACTGTCTGCTGAGCTGTGTATCTAATCCTATCCTGTGTGATACTGTCTGCTGAGCTGTGTATCTAATCCTCTCCTGTGTGATACTGTCTGCTGAGCTGTGTATCTAATCCTCTCCTGTGTGATACTGTCTGCTGAGCTGTGTATCTAATCCTCTCCTGTGTGATACTGTCTGCTGAGCTGTGTATCTAATCCTATCCTGTGTGATACTGTCTGCTGAGCTGTGTATCTAATCCTATCCTGTGTGATACTGTCTGCTGAGCTGTGTATCTAATCCTATCCTGTGTAATCCTGTCTGCTGAGCTGTGTATCTAATCCTCTCCTGTGTGATACTGTCTGCTGAGCTGTGTATCTAATCCTCTCCTGTGTGATACTGTCTGCTGAGCTGTGTATCTAATCCTATCCTGTGTGATACTGTCTGCTGAGCTGTGTATCTAGTCCTATCCTGTGTGATACTGTCTGCTGAGCTGTGGCTCTAGTCCTATCCTGTGTGATACTGTCTGCTGAGCTGTGTATCTAATCCTATCCTGTGTGATACTGTCTGCTGAGCCGTGTATCTAATCCTCTCCTGTGTGATCCTGTCTGCTGAGCTGTGTATCTAATCCTCTCCTGTGTGATACTGTCTGCTGAGCTGTGTATCTAATCCTAGCTTGTGTGATACTGTCTGCTGAGCTGTGTATCTAATCCTCTCCTGTGTGATACTGTCTGCTGAGCTGTGGCTCTAGTCCTATCCTGTGTGATACTGTCTGCTGAGCTGTGTATCTAATCCTATCCTGTGTGATACTGTCTGCTGAGCTGTGTATCTAATCCTATCCTGTGTGATACTGTCTGCTGAGCCGTGTATCTAATCCTCTCCTGTGTGATCCTGTCTGCTGAGCTGTGTATCTAATCCTCTCCTGTGTGATCCTGTCTGCTGAGCTGTGTATCTAATCCTATCCTGTGTGATACTGACTGCTGAGCTGTGTATCTAATCCTATCCTGTGTGATACTGTCTGCTGAGCTGTGGCTCTAGTCCTATCCTGTGTGATACTGTCTGCTGAGCTGTGGCTCTAGTCCTATCCTGTGTGATACTGTCTGCTGAGCTGTGTATCTAATCCTCTCCTGTGTGATACTGTCTGCTGAGCCGTGTATCTAATCCTATCCTGTGTGATACTGACTGCTGAGCTGTGTATCTAATCCTATCCTGTGTGATACTGTCTGCTGAGCTGTGGCTCTAGTCCTATCCTGTGTGATACTGTCTGCTGAGCTGTGTATCTAATCCTATCCTGTGTGATACTGACTGCTGAGCTGTGGCTCTAGTCCTATCCTGTGTGATACTGTCTGCTGAGCTGTGTATCTAATCCTCTCCTGTGTGATACTGTCTGCTGAGCCGTGTATCTAATCCTCTCCTGTGTGATACTGTGTGCTGAGCTGTGTATCTAATCCTATCCTATGTGATACTGTCTGCTGAGCTGTGGCTCTAGTCCTATCCTGTGTGATACTGTCTGCTGAGCCATGTATCTAATCCTCTCCTGTGTGATACTGTCTGCTTAGCTGTGCATCTAATCCTCTCCTGTGTGATACTGTCTGCTGAGCTGTGTGTCTAATCCTAGCCTGTGTGATACTGTCTCCTGAGCTGTGTATCTAATCCTATCCTGTGTGAAACTGTCTGCTGAGCTGTGTATCTAATCCTCTCCTGTGTGATACTGTGTGCTGAGTTGTGTATCTAATCCTATCCTGTGTGATACTGTCTGCTGAGCTGTGTATCTAATCCTCTCCTGTGTGATACTGTCTGCTGAGCCGTGTATCTAATCCTCTCCTGTGTGATCCTGTCTGCTGAGCTGTGTATCTAATCCTCTCCTGTGTGATACTGTCTGCTGAGCCGTGTATCTAATCCTCTCCTGTGTGATACTGTCTGCTGAGCCGTGTATCTAATCCTATCCTGTGTGATACTGTCTGCTGAGCTGTGTATCTAATCCTATCCTGTGTGATACTGTCTGCTGAGCTGTGTATCTAATCCTCTCCTGTGTGATATTGTCTGCAGAGCTGTAACACAGGAACAGATACAGGGACACTGGAGAAGGTTGAGGGGGACACTGGAGGAGGTTGAGGGGGGACACTGGAGGAGGTTCAGGGGGACACTGGAGGAGGTTCAGGGGGACACTGGAGGAGGTTGAGGGGGACACTAGAGGAGGTTCAGGGGGACACTGGAGGAGGTTGAGGGGGACACTGGAGGAGGTTGAGGGGGACACTGGAGTAGGTTCAGGCGGACACTGGAGGAGGTTCAGGGGGACACTGGAGGAGGTTGAGGGGGACACTGGAGGAGGTTCAGGGGGACACTGGAGAAGGTTGAGGGGGACACTGGAGGAGGTTGAGGGGGACACTGGAGGAGGTTCAGGGGGACACTGGAGGAGGTTGAGGGGGACACTGGAGGAGGTTCAGGGGGACACTGGAGGAGGTTGAGGGGGACACTGGAGGAGGTTCAGGGGGACACTGGAGGAGGTTGAGGGGGACACTGGAGGAGGTTGAGGGGGACACTGGAGGAGGTTCAGGGGGACACTGGAGAAGGTTGAGGGGGACACTGGAGGAGGTTGAGGGGGACACTGGATGAGGTTGAGGGGGACACTGGAGGAGGTTGAGGCTCGTTGACAAGTCTTTGTTCAGGATCGGGTGTACAGGAGAGTACAGAATCTGGAGCAGGATCCAGAGCCCAGACAACGAGCGAGTGTCCACAAGGCACTCCGGCTACAGGAGACAATGTTGCACAGGCACCTCCAAATAGAGGGGGTGCCTTAAATACCTGATACTTCCCAGCGATATGCTGGGAACCCATCAGGAATGCACATACTGCCCCTTTAAGAAATTGGGAATGCGCATGCACATGACCTGAGCGCGTTGCCAGGAAAACCATGCGGCAAACATGGGCCCTGGAATCCGGGAGCCGCAGAGGGCCCAGACACTGGAGGAACAGCTGGGCGGTGCGCGGAGTGGAGAGGGCATCGGCGTCCCCGCCAGTTAATGCAGGGAATGCCGGCGTTATAACATCCTTATGTACGCGTGTGCTATCCATGTGTCATTCGTATGTACAAGTGTGTTGTCCGTGTGACATGTACCAGGAAAAAATGCATGACCGAAAGTAAAATTTATGTGTTATAGATGTGCAAAGACAGATTTTACAGCTATTAACCAAATAAAGTAATAATAAGAAATGACGTGGGGGTCCCCCATATTTTTTATAACCAGCGAAGGTAAAGCAGACAGCTGGGGGCTGGTGTTATCCGGCTGGGAAGGGCCATGGTTATTTGTCCCTTCCCAGCCCAAAAATAGCAGCCCGCAGCTGCCCCAGAAGTGATGCATCCATTAGTTCTGCCAATTGTGGCACTTTGCTCTTCCCGATTGCTCTGGTGCGGTGGCAATCAGGGTAATAGTTTGTGGGGTTGAAAAGCTCCTGCAAGTGGACGAGGAGGGGCACATACTTTTCCCTGTATTTGGTTTATATATACAGTTGAAACTGTTAGTTTCCCTCCACTGTCTATAAAGACACATCTGCAGGTTTTCCCCTCCGCACTCTATACAGACACATCTGCAGGTTTTTCCCTCCGCTCTCTATAAAGACATCTGCAGGTTTTTCCCACCGCTCTCTATACAGACACATCTGCAGGTTTTTCCCTCTGCTCTCTATACAGACACATCTGAAGGTTTTTCCTTTCATTCTCTATAAAGACACATCTGCAGGTTTTTCCCTCCGCTCTCTATAAAGACATCTGCAGGTTTTTCCCTCTGCTCTCTATACAGACACATCTGCAGGTTTTTCCCTCCGCTCTCTATACAGACACATCTGCAGGTTTTCCCTCCGCTCTCTATACAGACACATCTGCAGGTTTTCCCTCCGCTCTCTATACAGACAAATCTGAAGGTTTTTCCCTTCGTTCTCTATAAAGACACATCTGCAGGTTTTCCCTCCGCTCTCTATACAGACATATCTGCAAGTTTTCCCTTCGTTCTCTATATAAACACATCTGCAGGTTTTTCTCACTATCTGACATGAAATCAGAATAAACCTTTCTCATTTTAGGTCAATTAGGAAACAAAACTATTTATATATTTGCCAAATGCCAGAATAATGAGAGAGAGAATGTTTTCAGGCATTTTTATTACTTACTGCAGTCAAAAGTTTCCATACACTAAGTGTACTGTGCCTTTAAACAATATGGGATTGCCCATATGATGATGTCATGTCTTTTGAAGCTTCTGATAGGTTTATTGGACACATCTCAGTTAATTAGAGACGCACCTGTGGATGTATTGTAATGCACTCCTGAAACACACGGCTTCTTTGTGCAGCATCTTGGGAAAGTCGAAAGAAATCAGCTAAGATCTCAGGAAGAGAATTGTGGACTTGCACAAGTCCGGTTCATCCTTGGGTGCAATTTCCAGATACCTGAAGATGCCCCATCCATCTGCACAAACAATTATACACAAGTACAAACAAGATGGGAATGTGCAGCCATCATACCGCTCAGGAAGGAGACGGGTTCTGTGCACCAGAGATGAAGGTGCTTTGGTCAGACATGTGCAAATCAAGCCAAAAACAAAAGCAAAAGACCTTGTGAAGATGCTGGTGGAAGCTGGTATGGTTGTGTCATTATCCACAGTGAAACAAGTCCTGTATCAACATGGGCTGAAAGACCGCTCTGCCAGAAAGAAGCCATTACTCCAAAAGAAATGGGAAAAAGCCAGATTAATGTTTGTAAATGCACACAGGAACAAAGACCTTAATTTTGGAGACGTCCTGTGGTCTGACGAAACTAAAGTTGTACTGTTTGGCCATGATGACCATTATTAAGTTTGGAGGAAAAGGGAGAAGCTTTGAAGCCTAAGAACATCATCCCAACTGTGACACACGGGGGCGGCAACATCACGTTGTGGGGGTCTTTTGATGCAGGAGGGACTGGTGCACTTCACACAATAGATGGCATCATGGGGAAAGAAGATTACGTGGCAATACTGAAGAACATCTCAAGATATCGACCAGGAACTGAAAGTTTGTGCGGAAATGGGTCTTCCAAATGGACAATGACCCGAAACTGCTGCCAAACTGGTTACACAGGGGCTTAAGGATAAGAAAGTCAATGTTTTGGAGTGGCCATCACAAAGCCCTGATATCAATCCAACTGAAAAGGCCGGTGCGAGCGGCGACCTCCAAACATCGCTCAGATACACCAGATCTGTCTGGAGGAATTGGCCCAAATTCCACCAACTATGGTGAGAAGCTTGTGGAAGGATCCAAAACATAGACACAAGTCCCACAGTGTAAGGGCAATGCCACCGAATACTAATGACATGACGTGCCCCCGTTGTCACAGCTGATGTGCCAGGATTTCCGCTGAAAGCTCCGGGGGTCATAAATCTGTCACTTGGTCATCAGGATGAAATGTCATTAAAGGGCAGAAGCTCCTCAGGGCAGGAGATGGTGGACAGTGGCGTCCTCCCCGGAGAGTCCGACCTCCCAGAGGCCAAAACTAATGCTCCTGATTATTCATTCATGAGCGGCCCCCGGACACTGCACCGCGGCTAACAACAATCCAATATTTATTACTGCAGATTTTAATGTGACTGATATCTCCAGGTACTATATACACCGTACAGACAAATGTGCTAGTGTCCTCTGGTATCATCCTAAAACACATTTATATTTAAAGGGGTTTACTCCAAATTATTCCATCAAATTGACATCAATGTTCTGTCTAATCTGTAAAGGATGAATGTGTACACACATTACATTACTGATCCTGAGTTACCTCCTGTATTATACTCCAGAGCTGCACTCACTATTCTGCTGGTGCAGCCACTGTGTACACACATTACATTACTGATCCTGAGTTACCTCCTGTATTATACTCCAGAGCTGCACTCACTATTCTGCTGGTGCAGCCACTGTGTACACACATTACATTACTGATCCTGAGTTACCTCCTGTATTATACTCCAGAGCTGCACTCACTATTCTGCTGGTGCAGCCACTGTGTACACACATTACATTACTGATCCTGAGTTACCTCCTGTATTATACTCCAGAGCTGCACTCACTATTCTGCTGGTACAGTCACTGTGTACACACATTACATTACTGATCCTGAGTTACCTCCTGTATTATACTCCAGAGCTGCACTCACTATTCTGCTGGTGCAGCCACTGTGTACACACATTACATTACTGATCCTGAGTTACCTCCTGTATTATACTCCAGAGCTGCACTCACTATTCTGCTGGTGCAGTCACTGTGTACATACATTACATTACTGATCCTTAGTTACCTCCTGTATTATACTCCAGAGCTGCACTCACTATTCTGCTGGTGCAGTCACTGTGTACACACATTACATTACTGATCCTGAGTTACCTCCTGTATTATACTCCAGAGCTGCGCTCACTATTCTGCTGGTGCAGTCACTGTGTATATACATTACATTACTGATCCTGAGTTACCTCCTGTATTATACTCCAGAGCTGCACTCACTATTCTGCTGGTGCAGTCACTGTGTACATACATTACATTACTGATCCTGAGTTACCTCCTGTATTATACTCCAGAGCTACACTCACTATTCTGCTGGTGCAATCACTGTGTACATACATTACAGTACTGATCCTGAGTTACCTCCTGTATTATACTCCAGAGCTGCACTCACTATTCTGCTGGTGTAGTCACTGTGTACACACATTATATTACTGATCCTGAGTTACCTCCTGTATTATACTCCAGAGCTGCACTCACTATTCTGCTGTAGCAGTCACTGTGTACATACATTACATTACTGATCCTGAGTTACCTTCTGTATTATACTCCAGAGCTGCACTCACTGTTCTGCTGGTGCAGTCACTGTGTACACACATTACATTACTGATCCTGAGTTACCTCTTGTATTATAATCCAGAGCTGCACTCACTATTCTGCTGGTGCAGTCACTGTGTACATGCATTACATTACTGATCCTGAGTTACATGCTTTATTATACTCCAGAGCTGCACTCACTATTCTGCTGGTGCAGTCACTGTGTACATACATGACATTACTGATCCTGAGTTACCTCCTGTATTATACTCCAGAGCTGCGCTCACTATTCTAATGGTGCAGTCACTGTGTACATTACATTACATTACTGATCCTGAGTTACCTCTTGTATTATACTCCAGAGCTGTGCTCACTATTCTGCTGGTGCAGCCACTGTGTACATACATTACATTACTGATCCTGAGTTACCTCTTGTATTATACTCCAGAGCTGTGCTCACTATTCTGCTGGTGCAGCCACTGTGTACATACATTACATTACTGATTTTGAGTTACCTCTTGTATTATACTCCAGAGCTGCGCTCACTATTCTGCTGGTGCAGTCACTGTGTACACACATTACATTACTGATTCTGAGTTACCTCTTGTATTATACTCAAGAGCTGCGCTCACTATTCTGCTGCTGCAGTCACTCTGTACACACATTACATTACTTATTTCAAGTTACTTCCTGTATTGTACTCCGGAGCTGCACTCACTATTCTGCTGGTGCAGTCACTGTGTACATACATTACATTACAATGCAGCTCTGGAGTATAATACAGGAGGTCACTCAGGATCAGTAAAATAATGTATGTACACAGTGACTGCACCAGCAGAATAGTGAATGCAGCTCTGGAGTATAATACAGGAGGTAACTCAGGATCAGTAATGTAATGTATATACACAGTGACTGCACCAGCAGAATAGTGAGTGCAGCTCTGGAGTATAATACAGGAGGTAACTCAGGATCAGTAATGTAATGTATGTACACAGTGACTGCACCAGCAGAATCGTGAGTGCAGCTCTGGAGTATAATACAGGCTGTGACTCGCGGTCATGTGCACACGTGTTGAGCGCTAATCATTGATAATTAGATAATGACACGCTCGCCTCCCTTGTTAGGATGTGATTTATGTCTTGCATTCAGCACATGACGTCTGGGTTGTTGCGGATCTTGGCTGAATCTTCTTGTTTGTGGACGCGTCTAGAACCTGAACCATCTCATGGAGAATAATGGAGTAATTACGCGGCTTGGTTGATCGTGAACTCTACAGATAGGAGCAGAATTAACATATTTAATTAAACCATGTTTTAGACGTGTGTCTGCCGTCAGTGACTGTATCCAGGGCTGAGAGGTGGGAGCATTGGACCGGTCTGATACATTGTAACAATGTAGGTTTGTGCATTGTCTGGGCTGGATGTGTGCAGGTAACAGGAGGGACGACCATCAGTGAGGAGGAAATGAGGCTGGACGACTGATAGAAAGTTCTAGATTTTTTCATCAATGTAGTAATTAACATTACTAACCAAAAACTCTTCCAGCTTCTGTTTGAGGAGGCCCCAGAGAAGCTCCATAGGGTTTAGGTCTGGAGACGCTCGGCCGGTCCAGCACCTTTACCCTCAGTGTCTGTAGGGAGGCAGTGGTGGTCTGGGAGGTGTTTGGGGTCATTATCATTGTGGAATATGAAGGGAGAGGATCCTTCTCTGCTTCAGTGTCACAGGATATGTTGGGATTCTTGGTTCCCTCAATGCTCTGTGGCCCCCACAGCCAGCAGCACTCATGCCGCCCCAAACCGTGACCCTCCACCACCATGCCTGACTGTAGGCAGGATACACTTATCTTTGCAATCTTTTGCACCATCTGAATCTAATAAGTGTATTTGGTCTCATCACACAACAGGACGGTTCCAGTAATCCATGTCCTTAGTCTGCTTGTCTTCAGCAAACTGCTTGCTGCTTTCTGGTGCAACATCTTTAAAAGAGGATTCCTTCTGGGACAACAGCCATGCAGAATAACATGATGAAGTGTGTGGTGTATGGTCTGAGCACTGACAGGCAGACCCCCACCCCTGTAACTCTGCAGTGTACAGCGTATGGTCTGAGCACTGACAGGCGGACCCCCCCATCCCTGTAACCTCTGCAGTGTACAGAGTATGGTCTGAGCACTGACAGGCGGACCCCCCCACCCCTGTAACCTCTGCAGTGTGCGGTGTATGGTCTGAGCACTGACAGGCAGACCCCCCATCCCTGTATCCTCTACATTGTGCGGTGTATGGTCTGAGCGCTGACAGGTGGACCCCCCACCCCTGTAACCTCTGTAGTGTGCGGTGTACGGTCTGAGGACTGACAGGCGGACCCCCCACCCCTGTAACCTCTGTAGTGTGCGGTGTATGGTCTGAGCACTGACAGGCGGACCCCCCATCCCTGTAACCTCTGCAGTGTGTGGTGTATGGTCTGAGCTCTGACAGGCGGACCCCCCACCCCTGTAACCTCTGCAGTGTGAGGTGTATGGTCTGAGCACTGACAGGCGGACCCCCCACCCCTGTGACCTCTGCAGTGTGTGCTGTATGGTCTGAGCACTGACAGGCGGACCCCCCACCCCTGTAACCTCTGTAGTGTGCGGTGTATGGTCTGAGCACTGACAGGCGGACCCCCCATCCCTGTAACCTCTGCAGTGTGTGGTGTATGGTCTGAGCTCTGACAGGCAGACCCCCCACCCCTGTAACCTCTGCAGTGTGCGGTGTATGGTCTGAGCAGTGACAGGCAGACCCCCCACCCCTGTAACCTCTGCAGTGTGCGGTGTATGGTCTGAGCAGTGACAGGCGGACCCCCACACCCCTGTAACCTCTGCAGTGTGCGGTGTATGGTCTGAGCAGTGACAGGCGGACCCCCACACCCCTGTAACCTCTGCAGTGTGCGGTGTATGGTCTGAGCAGTGACAGGCGGACCCCCACACCCCTGTAACCTCTGCAGTGTGCGGCGTATGGTCTGAGCACTGACAGGTGGACCCCCCACCCCTGTAACCTCTGCAGTGTGTGGTGTATGGTCTGAGCACTGACAGGCGGACCCCCACCCCTGTAACCTCTGCAGTGTGCGATGTATGGTCTGAGCAGTGACAGGCGGACCCCCCACCCCTGTAATCTCTGCAGTGTGTGACGTATGGTCTGAGCACTGACAGGCGGACCCCCCACCCCTGTAACCTCTGCAGTGTATTGCGTTTGGTCTGAGCACTGACAGGCGGACCCCCACCCCTGTATCCTCTACATTGTGAGGTATGGTCTGAGCATTGACAGGCGGACCCCCCACCCCTGTAACCTCTGTAGTGTGCGGTGTACGGTCTGAGGACTGACAGGCGGACCCCCCACCCCTGTAACCTCTGCAGTGTGTGGTGTATGGTCTGAGCACTGACAGGCGGACCCCCCACCCCTGTAACCTCTGCAGTGTGTGGTGTATGGTCTGAGCAATGACAGGCGGACCCCCCACCCCTGTAACCTCTGCAGTGTGCGGTGTATGGTCTGAGCACTGACAGGCGGACCCCCCACCCCTGTAACCTCTGCAGTGTGTGGTGTATGGTCTGAGTACTGACAGGCGGACCCCCCACCCCTATAACCTCTGTAGCAATGCGAGCAGCAGTCATATGTCTATTCTGAAAAGACGACCTCTGGATATGACGCTGAGCTTGTGCACTCGGCTCCGGTGGTCGGCCATGGCAGGGCTGTTCTGAGTGGATCCTGTCTGGTTATACCGCTGTATGTTCTTGGCCACCGTGCTGCAGCTCAGTGTCAGGGTGGTGACAATCTTCTTATAGCCTCGGACATCTTTATGTAGAGCAACAATTCTTTTTTTCGGGTTCTCAGGGAATTCTTTTCCTTAAGGAACCATGCTGAGCTCCCAGTGTCCGGTATGAGAGAGTGTGTGAGCGATAACCCCAAATGTAGCACCCCTGCCCGCCATTTACACTGGAGACCTTGTAACGCTAATGAGTCACATGACACCGGAGAGGAAAAATGGCTAATTGGGCACATTTGGTCATTGTACCTTAGAGGTGCACTCACTTTTGTTCCCAGCGGTTTAGACATTAATGGCTGTATGCTTAGTTATTTACACTGTTATACAGGCTGCACATTGTATGCAAGCTGCACACTGACACTGCACATTGTATACAAGCTGCACACTGACACTGCACATTGTATACAGGTTGCACACTGACACTGCACATTGTATACAAGCTGCGCACTGATACTGCACATTGTATACAAGCTGCACACTGACACTGCACATTGTATACAGGTTGCACACTGACACTGCACATTGTATACAAGCTGCGCACTGATACTGCACATTGTATACAAGCTGCATACTGACCCTGCACATTGTATTCAAGCTGCACACTGACACTGCACATCGTATACAAGCTGCACACTGACCCTGCACATTGTATTCAAGCTGCACACTGACACTGCACATTGTATACAGGTTGCACACTGACCCTGCACATTGTATACAAGCTGCACATTACTGTATCACAGGTCAGAGATCTGCAGGGTTGTCCCATGAAAAGATAAAAAATATTTACAAAAATGTGAGGGGTGTACTCACTTTGCGATATAGGTTTAAATCTTGATACAATTGAATAATAGCTGATCTACAGTACTCAAGAACGGCCAATACGCAGTGAAGGTTCTTGCCACTGGGATCTGCAGTTAGGTGGGGAGCTGAGTGTCGGACCCCATCCTAAGTACAGACCATTAATATTGTAAGCCTGGACATATGGAAGCCTATGCTTTACATTACACCCCTACATACTGTGTGTATAGAGGAACATTCCTAATTATAACCCAAGTCTTCAACGAGACAGCACAAGACAATGTACATGAATAGTGGTGAGTGCAAATACTGCTCTGACATCAAAGCTCATATGTGCAGAATATAAGGGACAACTCACAAATATTCATCATTACATTATCATTTCCAAAACATCTGATCCCATCAATGAAGGATGAAAAATGTGTGCATGTCCCTTTAAATGGTAAGAAATCCCCTTGTGCTCAGCTGACAGGAAGCTCAGTACACTAAGATCCATTTATCCTGGAAGACGTCTTGTAATTGCATTAAGATGGTCCAGTAAAAGCCGACGTCTGCTCTTAAAGTGCTCATATAGGGTTCACTGTGGAGCAAATAGGATTCCAAAAATAGGGATACAGCTGTAACCAGTATGACGACATTACACATCACACCCCAGGGTGGAGCCAGGACGCAAGATGTTCACTATGCCCCTCTGTACAAGAATATAGCTACTATAATACTGCCCCTATATACAAGAATATAACTACTATAATACTGCCCCTATATACAAGAATATAACTACTATAATACAGCACCCTCTGTGCAAGAATATAGCTACTATAATACTGCCACTATGTACAAGAATATAACTACTATAATACTGCCCCCTATATACAAGAATATAACTACTATAATACTGCCCCCTATATACAAGAATATAACTACTATAATACTGCCCCTATGTACAAGAATATAAATACTATAATACTGCCCCTATGTACAAGAATATAAATACTATAATACTGCACCTATGTACAAGAATATAACTACTATAATACTGCCCCCTATGTACAAGAATATAACTACTATAATACTGCCCCTCTGTACAAGAATATAGCTACTATAATACTGCCCCTATATACAAGAATATAACTACTATAATACTGCCCCTATGTATAAGAATATAGCTACTATAATACTGCCCCTATATACAAGAATATAACTACTATAATACTGCCCCTATGTACAAGAATATAACTACTATAATACTGCCCCTATGTACAAGAATATAACTACTATAATACAGCACCCTCTGTGCAAGAATATAGCTACTATAATAGTGCCCCTATATACAAGAATATAACTACTATAATACTACCCCTATATACAAGAATATAACTACTATAATACTGCCCCTATATACAAGAATATAACTACTATAATACTGCCCCTATGTACAAGAATATAACTACTATAATACTGCCCCTATGTACAAGAATATAACTACTATAATACAGCACCCTCTGTGCAAGAATATAGCTACTATAATAGTGCCCCTATATACAAGAATATAACTACTATAATACTACCCCTATATACAAGAATATAACTACTATAATAGTGCCCCTATATACAAGAATATAACTACTATAATACTGCCCCTATATACAAGAATATAACTACTATAATACTGCCCCTATGTACAAGAATATAACTACTATAATACTGCCCCTATGTACAAGAATATAACTACTATAATACAGCACCCTCTGTGCAAGAATATAGCTACTATAATACTGCCCCATGTACAAGAATATAACTACTATAATACAGCCCCCTCTGTACAAGAATATAACTACTATAATACTGCCCCTATGTACAAGAATATAACTACTATAATACAGCACCCTCTGTGCAAGAATATAGCTACTATAATACTGCCCCATGTACAAGAATATAATTACTATAATACTGCCCCTCTGTACAAGAATATAACTACTATAATACTGCCCCTCTGTACAAGAATATAACTACTATAATACTGCCCCTCTGTACAAGAATATAACTACTATAATACTGCCCCATGTACAAGAATATAACTACTATAATACTGCCCCTCTGTACAAGAATATAACTACTATAATACTGCCCCATGTACAAGAATATAACTACTATAATACTGCCCCCTATGTACAAGAATATAACTACTATAATACTGCTCCTATGTACAAGACTATAACTGCTATAATACTGCCCCTATGTACAAGAATATAACTACTATAATACTGTCCCCTATGTACAAGAATATAACTACTATAATACTGCCCCTATGTACAAGGATATAACTACTATAATACTGCTCCTATGTACAAGAATATAATTACTATAATACTGCCCCTCTGTACAAGAATATAACTACTATAATACTGCCCCTCTGTACAAGAATATAACTACTATAATACTGCCCCATGTACAAGAATATAATTACTATAATACTGCCCCTCTGTACAAGAATATAACTACTATAATACTGCCCCTCTGTACAAGAATATAACTACTATAATACTGCCCCTCTGTACAAGAATATAACTACTATAATACTGCCCCTATGTATAAGAATATAACTACTATAATACTGCCCCTCTGTACAAGAATATAACTACTATAATACTGCCCCTCTGTACAAGAATATAACTACTATAATACTGCCCCTCTGTACAAGAAAATAACTACTATAATACTGCCCCCTATGTACAAGAATATAACTACTATAATACTGCCCCTCTGTACAAGAATATAACTACTATAATACTGCCCCATGTACAAGAATATAACTACTATAATACAGCCCCCTCTGTACAAGAATATAGCTACTATAATACTGCCCCATGTACAAGAATATAACTACTATAATACTGCCCCTCTGTACAAGAATATAACTACTATAATACTGCCCCATGTACAAGAATATAACTACTATAATACTGCCCCCTATGTACAAGAATATAACTACTATAATACTGCTCCTATGTACAAGACTATAACTGCTATAATACTGCCCCTATGTACAAGAATATAACTACTATAATACTGTCCCCTATGTACAAGAATATAACTACTATAATACTGCCCCTATGTACAAGGATATAACTACTATAATACTGCTCCTATGTACAAGAATATAATTACTATAATACTGCCCCTCTGTACAAGAATATAACTACTATAATACTGCCCCTCTGTACAAGAATATAACTACTATAATACTGCCCCATGTACAAGAATATAATTACTATAATACTGCCCCTCTGTACAAGAATATAACTACTATAATACTGCCCCTCTGTACAAGAATATAACTACTATAATACTGCCCCTCTGTACAAGAATATAACTACTATAATACTGCCCCTATGTATAAGAATATAACTACTATAATACTGCCCCTCTGTACAAGAATATAACTACTATAATACTGCCCCTCTGTACAAGAATATAACTACTATAATACTGCCCCTCTGTACAAGAAAATAACTACTATAATACTGCCCCCTATGTACAAGAATATAACTACTATAATACTGCCCCTCTGTACAAGAATATAACTACTATAATACTGCCCCATGTACAAGAATATAACTACTATAATACAGCCCCCTCTGTACAAGAATATAGCTACTATAATACTGCCCCATGTACAAGAATATAACTACTATAATACTGCCCCTCTGTACAAGAATATAACTACTATAATACTGCCCCATGTACAAGAATATAACTACTATAATACTGCTCCTATGTACAAGACTATAACTGCTATAATACTGCCCCTATGTACAAGAATATAACTACTATAATACTGTCCCCTATGTACAAGAATATAACTACTATAATACTGCTCCTATGTACAAGAATATAACTACTATAATACTGCTCCTATGTACAAGAATATAACTACTATAATACTGCCCCTATGTACAAGAATATAACTACTATAATACTGCCCCTATGTACAAGAATATAACTACTATAATACTGCCCCTATGTACAAGAATCTAACTACTATAATACTGCCCCTATGTGCAGGAATATTACTGCTATAATACTGCCCCTATGTACAAGAATATAACTACTATAATACTGCCCCTATGTGCAGGAATATTACTGCTATAATACTGCCTCTCTGACCTTACTGTTGCATATCTCACTGTCTGTAGTTGCTGCTGATTTCTCAGGTTCTCTTTATTGCGCAGTAAATGTTATCAGATTCTTTCTCTTCTTATCGTTCGGTTATCTGATATCTGGAGTTGGCTCTTGGCACCATATTGCGGTGTGATTTATGGGCGCCGCTGTTGAGAATGTGATTTATTTGATGTTGGCCTGGTGCTAGTGATGAGTACTCCGGTTGCGTCATGCCCTTTATGACTACAATGCTGTGCCTGTAGGACGCCTGCCTCCTGCCTGGTGTCTTCTATTGTAGGACATTTTGCTCTGAGCGATGAGGACAGACATGTTGCGGGGTATTTGTAGCCGGATCAGCACCGCAGGACATTTTCAGACTTCAGATAGGACTATCTGATCACGGTTTATTTCCAGCTGGAACTCGCTACATTGAGTCTCAGGCTATGTGCGCACGTTGCGTATTTGCATGCAGCAGTTGCGCTGCGTTCTGCACCGCAGCGTAACTGCATGCGTCCTGCGTCCCCAGCACAATCTATGAAGATTGTGCCTAATCCATGCCCACGTTGCGTTTTAGAACACAGGGCTCTGCATGCCGCCAAGACGCTGCGTTCTAAAAAGCAACATGTCGCGTCTTTCGTGCGCTCTGCATGCGGTCTCCATTCTGTCTATAGGGAGAGGCAGCATGCAGAGCGCACGAATACTGCAGTCACCGAAGTTTCAGAATGGAGCTTTCCGCTGCGCTCTGAAGCGCACATGCAGTGACGTTACGCTGCGGTGCAGAGCGCACAGACGTGCGCACATAGCCTAATACATCAAAACATTCATCACGCCCTGGCAAAACCAGGTAGTCACAAAAAGTGTACATCCTCCTTGTCACCACCAGAAGCCCACACCTAGGCATAACACGGCCATTAAACCCCAGCCACCCCTCATGATAATAGGGACACACCAGTGTGCGGGATCAGGCGGATGAGAACCCCCACCTAGGGGTCCTGAGGTGTCAGAGCGGGAACATCACAAGAGACAAGTGCAGAGAGACAAGACTTGACAGTTGAAGTGTGGAGAGCCAGTGTAGTCCGGGGTAGTGGCCCTTGGACTACCCGGCAGACGGTGAACAGGGCCACAGGCGACAGAGATCCGGTCGCGGGAGACCTAAAGCAGACCGAGGCAGGGTTGTAGCCCGCCGGTGCCGACAGAAGAAATCTGGTCCGGAGGCCGTGCAACGACGGGGTGCATGGACTGTAGGGCGAGGACGGTTGCAAGCCCCTCTCCAATTAACCCAGCCGGGGACAAGGTTCCAGACTTTATCCCACTAACTGCCCAGATAGAGCGAAACGGAAGCCCCATGCGGGGGATAGGGTGTCCGTCAGAACCCACTGAGATCCCAAGGGTCAGCTTTCGCAGGCAACGGCTCCCAACACACACAGAACCGGGAGTGGACTTCTCCGTTCCAAGCGAAGTCGTCTAAAAAGGAAAGAAAAACACAGAGTGCAGGAGGAAGGGACACCTGTTCACTAATCTGGGTGCGGGACCCGAATGCACCCTCCTAAGGCGGCCGGCCACTGGCAACTTGGTTTACTACTGGACTTGTGTAAAATTACTGATCTGTGAGTACACTATTGTCCAGCCCGGCGCGTCACCTCCAGCAGCCATCACTCCCGTGTACCGACACAGGGCCCCGGGACTACACCTCCCCTACCCGTGGAGGGGATCCCATCTTGCTGCCCTGCTCCATCAGCCCCGGGCGCCCCATCACCAGGCAGCGGCGGTGCCACCATCCCTCACCACAACCCATGGGTAGCGTCACAGACACATCAACTCCCCTGTAAATACCCCCCTTCCTGACGGTAGTGAAGACAAGCGGCCGTACGAGCCCGGGTCCGGTCACCACTCGAGCCGCAGCAGTGAACCCGGATCCGAGCGGCCCCAGAAGCGGCAGCGGCCCCCGCCCGCAACATATTTACATAAATTCTATTTTGTGGAGAATTATATAACAGTTTCTCTAGATGAGTCCATACGTCCCCTGCTCCAAATAGAGGATCTGAACTTAACCTCCCAGGATATCTGCCTTGGACCGCGTCGGCCATTAGGATTGGGCATTAGTTGGCAATGCCTTGTGGGCACTGACCAGGGAACGACTGGGACTGACATTCAGCCTTGGCATATGAAAGAGCACAGAACCCTGCTGTCCCCCTACCCAGTATTAACACCAGACATATACTGTATATACCGCCAGGCAATAACCAAATATTACCAGCATACACAATAGTGATAATACCGCCATACTGATCACTAACCACAACCACTGGGACTGATATCAGCACCATACAGTAACCATACCATGGAGCTCCGCAGACCCCGTATGTGTGCACTGTGCAGATGCTCACCGCTGTCATTCCCCATCATCGTAGTCATTCATTTCTCCTTTTCTGTTCCATTTGGCCCAGACCGCAATGACCATTTCTTCCATTCATAACTCATCCCTGCATAATGTAGCACACATATCTTTGGCTTACAGATATCCGGCCCCTCCTCACACTCCACCATCTCTACACAATCCTTATTATTGCTATAACCAGGACCCTTGATATTAATAATGCCACCTCTGTGCCCTATATTGTAATAGTACTATCATATTGTGCCTTATATTGTAATAATATGCCCCACACAATAACAGTGCCCCCCTGTGCCCCTACACAGTAATAATAATTCCTATGTACTTGCTTACATTAATGATGCACCCGTGCCTCCTTAGTTATACAGCACCCTATAGAAATAATGTCGCCATATGCTGCCTTATAATGATAATTAATAATTAATAATCTCCATTGTGCCTCCTTATAATGATGCCCCACAGCCCTCCATATAAAGTGTGATGCACCCACAGCCCTCTATACACAGTATGATGCCATATATACAGTATGATGTCCCCTATACACAGTATGATGTCCCCTATACACAGTATAATGCCCCATATATACAGAACGATGCTCCTTATATACAGTATGATGTCTCATATACACAGTATGATGTCCCCTATACACAGTATAATGCCCCATATATACAGACCGATGCTCCTTATACACAGTATGATGTCTCATATATACAGTATGATGTCCCCTATACACAGTATAATGCCCCATATATACAGAACGATGCTCCTTATACACAGTATGATGTCTCATATATACAGTATGATGTCCCCTATACACAGTATGATGTTCCAAATATACAGTACGATGCCCCTATACACAGTATAATGCCCCATATATACAGACCAATGCTCCTTATACACAGTATGATGTCCCATATATACAGTACGATGCTCCCACAGCCCCTTATACACAGTGTATTGCCTGCCACACAGTATGTTGGTCACCATAGCCCCATATACAGTTGTGCTCAAACGTTTACACACCCCGGCAGATTTTTTTGCTTTCTTGGCCTTTTTTTTAGAGAATACGAATGATAACACAGAATCTTTTTTTCCACTCATGGTGAGTGGTTGGGTGAAGCCATTTATTGTCACTACTGTGTTTTCTCTTTTTAAATCATAATGACAACAAAAATCATCCAAATTACCCTGATGAAAAGTTCAGATACCCCAGTTCTTAATACCATGTATTGCCCCCTCTAACATCAATGACAGCTTGAAGTCTTTTGTGGTAGTTGTGGATGAGGCTCTTTAATTTCTCAGATGGTAAAGCCGCCCATTCTTCTTGGTCAGATGGTAAAGCTGCCCATTCTTCTTGGCGCCTCCAGTTCCTGTAAATTCCTGGGCTTTCTTGCATGAACTGCGCTTTGCTTGAGTTCTCCCCAGAGTGGCTCAATGATATTGAGGTCAGGAGACTGAGATGGCGAATCCAGAACCTTCACTTTGTTCTGCTGTAGCCAATGACAGGTGGACTTGGCCTTGTTTTTTGGATCGTTGTCATGTTGGAACGTCCAAGTATGTCTCATGCGCAGCTTCCGGGCTGATGAGTGCAAATTTGCCTCCAGTATTTGCTGATAATATGCTGCATTCATCTTTCCCTCAACTTTGACCAAGTTTACTGTGCCTTTGTAGCTCACACATCCCCACATCATCAGCGATTCACCTCCATGCTTTACAGTAGGAATGGTGTTCCTTTCATCATAGGCTTGTTGACACCTCTCCAAATTTAACATTTATGGTTGTGGCCAAAAAGTTTGATTTTGGTCTCATCACTCCAAATTACCTTGTTCCAGAAGTTTAAAGACTTGTCTCTGTGCTGTTTGATGTATTGTAGACAAGATACTTTGTGGCATTTGCGCAGTAATGGCTTTCTTCTGGTGACTCAACTATGCAGCCCATTTTTCTTCAAGTGCCTCCTTATTGTGCATCTTGAAAGAGCCACACCGCTAGTTTTCAGTGAGTCCTGTATTGCAGCTGTTATTTGTGGGTTTTTCTTTACATCCCAAACAATTTTCCTGGCATTTGTGGCCGAAATTTTTTATGCTCTACTTGATCATTGTTTGGTTTTTACAGATCCCCTTATATTCTATTTCTTAATAACAGTTTGAGCAATGCTGACTGGCATTATCAATTCCCTGGATATCTTTTTGTATCCCTTTCCTGTTTTATACAGTTCAACTATCTTTTCCCACATATGTGATGACAATTCTTTTGCTTTCCCCATGATTCACAATCCAGAAATGTCAGAGTCTGGATGAAAGATGAAGAGTCTGTCGGGATCCCAGAAACTCTCTCACCTTTTATGCGCACACTGATTACAAGCGAACAGGTCACAGGTGAGGACGTTACCTTTATTAGCCATTCACACCCATTTGTGCCAACTTCTGTGCATGTTATCAGGCCAAAATCACCCGGGTGTGAGAACTTTTCATCAGGGTTGTTTTTGGTTGTCATTATGATTTAAAAAGAGAAAACAAAGTAGATGACAATAAATGGCTTCACCCAATCACTCACCATGAGTGGGAAAAAAGAATGTGTGTTATCATTTATACTCTCTGAAAAAAGGCCAAGAAAGCAAAAAATCTGCCGGGGTGTGTAAACTTTTGAGCACAACTGTACATGATATGATACCCCCAGATACAATATGATGGTGACCATAGCCCCATATACACACTGTATGATGCCCCCACAGCCCCCTATACACAATATGATGCCACATACTGGTTCCCAGTCCACCGCAGCCGCCACCTCCTCTTCTATATTGGTAGCTGTGCTTGGTTTGCACGGTGCTCATGCTATCTGGCTGCCTGACATAACCCACATGGTGCCGGCCTCCATCAGGCTGGAAGTAGTCTGTGTCCTGCTGAAGAGGTGGAGTACGGAGCTGAAGGCTCTCTGCTTTGCTACAGCTGTTATTAGTATTGGCACCCTAAGGGTATAGATTCAGCTTAACGTTTGCAGGCAACGCTGCCCACGTATGCACAGGCCCCACTGGCATTTGTTCAATAATCAATAATAATCAATTCTGCTCCTGCACTGATTTATGACCAATGTTGTAGGGGCACTGATTTATGAGCATTAATGTGGAGGTACTGATTCACGGGCAATGTTGTGGGGCACTGATTCATGAGCATCATTGTGGGGGCACTGATTTATGAGCATTATTGTGGGGGCACTGATTTATGAGCAAAGTAATGGGGTCACTGATTCATCAGCAACGTTGTGGGGGCACTGATTCATGACCAATGTTGTGGGGGCACTGATTCATGGGCAATGTTGTGAGGGCACTGATTCAGGAGCAATGTTATGGGGGCACTGATTCACGGGCAATGTTGTGGGGGCACTGATTTATGAGCATTATTGTGGGGGCACTGGTTCATGAGCAATATTGTGGGGGCACTGATTTATGAACAATGTTGTGGGTGCACTGATTCATGAGCATTATTGTGGGGGCACTGGTTCATGAGCAATATTGTGGGGGCACTGATTTATGAACAATGTTGTGGGTTCACTGATCCATGAGCATTATTGTGGGGGCACTGATTCACGGGCAATGTTGTGGGGGCACTGATTTATGAGTATTATTGTGGGGGCACTGATTCACGGGCAATGTTGTGGGGGCACTGATTTATGAGCATTATTGTGGCGGCATAAACTGGTACTGACAATGTTATAGATGCACAGACTGCGGCTGGTATTATTATTTGGTTATGTGCTGTGCTATGGGGGCTCTGTGGTTTTATTCTTCATTCCCCCCCGGCCCCCCCCCCCCCCCGATCTGATATTGATGACCTATCCTAAGTCCTGAACAAACCCTCTAAAAGCTTATTCCAAAAATAAGTCAGTCTCTCTCCGGTGGATAGGGGATAACTTACTTATCACTGGTGGTCCGAGCACTGAGCCCCCCAGCGTCCTATGAATGGGGGCTGCGGTATTGGGGGAAACTCTCCGCCATGTAAAGGGCTATCCTGCATGTCTGCAGATCCTGGGGCGCCCTCTGCTGGATTTTATCAGTATTCTTACAACTGCTGAATATTTCGTTGCAGTTTTATCTGTCATCTCAACCTGAAGATCTCTGTAAAAGCTGCAGCCTGGAAGCCTATTGCCCTATATATATATATATATATATATATAAAAACCTATTACTATATATATATATGTAATGAGCGGCTCCGTACAGGGCCGGGTGCTGCGGCTGCAGGTGTCGCCGCTCGTTTGCAGGATAGGTGCTGTCGCCGCTCGTTTGCAGGATAGGTGCTGTCGCCGCTCGTTTGCAGGATAGGTGCTGTCACCGCTCGTTTGCAGGATAGGTGCTGTCGCTGCTCGTTTGCAGGATAGGTGCTGTCGCCGCTCTTTTGCAGGATAGGTGCTGTCGCCGCTCGTTTGCAGGATAGGTGCTGTCACCGCTCGTTTGCAGGATAGGTGCTGTCGCCGCTCGTTTGCAGGATAGGTGCTGTCGCCGCTCTTTTGCAGGATAGGTGCTGTCTCGCCGCTCGTTTGCAGGATAGGTGCTGTCACCGCTCGTTTGCAGGATAGGTGCTGTCGCCGCTCGTTTGCAGGATAGGTGCTGTCGCCGCTCGTTTGCAGGATAGGTGCTGTCGCCGCTCGTTTGCAGGATAGGTGCTGTCGCCGCTCGTTTGCAGGATAGGTGCTGTCGCCGCTCGTTTGCAGGATAGGTGCTGTCACCACTCGTTTCAGGATAGGTGCTGTCGCCGCTCGTTTGCAGGATAGGTGCTGTCGCCGCTCATTTGCAGGATAGGTGCTGTCGCCGCTCGTTTGCAGGATAGATGCTGTCGCTGCTCGTTTGCAGGATAGGTGCTGTCGCCGCTCTTTTGCAGGATAGGTGCTGTCGCCGCTCGTTTGCAGGATAGGTGCTGTCGCCGCTCTTTTGCAGGATAGGTGCTGTCGCCGCTCTTTTGCAGGATAGGTGCTGTCGCCGCTCTTTTGCAGGATAGGTGCTGTCGCCGCTCGTTTGCAGGATAGGTGCTGTCACCACTCGTTTCAGGATAGGTGCTGTCGCCGCTCTTTTGCAGGATAGGTGCTGTCGCCGCTCGTTTGCAGGATAGGTGCTGTCGCCGCTCTTTTTCAGGATAGGTGCTGTCGCCGCTCGTTTGCAGGATAGGTGCTGTCGCCGCTCTTTTGCAGGATAGGTGCTGTCGCCGCTCTTTTGCAGGATAGGTGCTGTCGCCGCTCGTTTGCAGGATAGGTGCTGTCGCCGCTCTTTTTCAGGATAGGTGCTGTCGCCGCTCGTTTGCAGGATAGGTGCTGTCGCCGCTCTTTTGCAGGATAGGTGCTGTCTCGCCGCTCGTTTGCAGGATAGGTGCTGTCGCCGCTCGTTTGCAGGATAGGTGCTGTCACCACTCGTTTCAGGATAGGTGCTGTCGCCGCTCGTTTGCAGGATAGGTGCTGTCGCCGCTCGTTTGCAGGATAGGTGCTGTCGCCGCTCGTTTGCAGGATAGGTGCTGTCGCTGCTCTTTTGCAGGATAGGTGCTGTCGCTGCTCGTTTGCAGGATAGGTGCTGTCGCCGCTCTTTTGCAGGATAGGTGCTGTCGCCGCTCTTTTGCAGGATAGGTGCTGTCGCCGCTCTTTTGCAGGATAGGTGCTGTCGCCGCTCTTTTGCAGGATAGGTGCTGTCGCCGCTCGTTTGCAGGATAGGTGCTGTCGCCGCTCTTTTTCAGGATAGGTGCTGTCGCCGCTCGTTTGCAGGATAGGTGCTGTCGCCGCTCGTTTGCAGGATAGGTGCTGTCGCCGCTCGTTTGCAGGATAGGTGCTGTCGCCGCTCTTTTGCAGGATAGGTGCTGTCGCCGCTCTTTTGCAGGATAGGTGCTGTCGCCGCTCGTTTGCAGGATTGGTGCTGTCGCCGCTCGTTTGCAGGATAGGTGCTGTCGCCGCTCATTTGCAGGATAGGTGCTGTCGCCGCTCGTTTGCAGGATAGGTGCTGTCTCTGTGCAGATCCCATTATTTGCATTCTGTTTATGATACATAATCTACATTGTGAAAGTCTTAGACATCGTTACATGGAGTAATTTGTAACCATGGAAACCTATAGAAGCCGTCCCGGGCGCCCTCCTGGTGCATTGTGCTGGGGGCTGCAGATGAACATCGCTCTTTATTACTGTTAGTAACATCTGCAATTAATATATTCCTAAACCCCAATAATATGGAGAAGAGGACGGAGCAGGCCCCATATTATCCCTAGACAGGAAGGTCAGAGGCTCGGTCAGTGATGGTGCCGCGTCCACGCATGGCGGGGTACCCAGATCCCTGAACAGTACCCCATAATGAAAGCCACAGTGCCGGCATACTGACCCTACACAGCCACGGGACTCCCATAATGAGAGCCACATCCCCACCATCAAAGTCACAGGCCCCCGAAATCACAGTCACTGTGTTATGTCTCCTCTGGAAAGGTGGAAGCTCAAAGCCCTGGATCCAGAGGAACTGAGGACACTAATATACTGAGGTGGCAGGAAGCAGCAATGGAGGAAGAAGAGGCAGAACAGCAAGTGGAGGAAGAAGAGGCAGAACAGCAAGTGGAGGAAGAAGAGGCAGAACAGCAAGTGGAGGAAGAAGAGGCAGAACAGCAGGTGGAGGAAGAAGAGGCAGAACAGCAAGTGGAGGAAGAAGAGGCAGAACAGCAAGTGGAGGAAGAAGAGGCAGAACAGCAAGTGGAGGAAGAAGAGGCAGAACAGCAAGTGGAGGAAGAAGAGGCAGAACAGCAAGTGGAGGAAGAAGAGGCAGAACAGCAGGTGGAGGAAGAAGAGGCAGAACAGCAAGTGGAGGAAGAAGAGGCAGAACAGCAAGTGGAGGAAGAAGAGGCAGAACAGCAAGTGGAGGAAGAAAAGGCAGAACAGCAAGTGGAGGAAGAAGAGGCAGAACAGCAGGTGGAGGAAGAAGAGGCAGAACAGCAGATGGAGGAAGAAGAGGCAGAACAGCAAGTGGAGGAAGAAGAGGCAGAACAGCAAGTGGAGGAAGAAGAGGCAGCACAGCAAGTGGAGGAAGAAGAGGCAGCACAGCAAGTGGAGGAAGAAGAGGCAGAACAGCAGATGGAGGAAGAAGAGGCAGAACAGCAAGTGGAAGAAGAAGAGGCAGAACAGCAAGTGGAGGAAGAAGAGGCAGAACAGCAAGTGGAGGAAGAAGAGGCAGCACAACAAGTGGAGGAAGAAGAGGCAGAACAGCAGATGGAGGAAGAAGAGGCAGAACAGCAGGTGGAGGAAGAAGAGGCAGAACAGCAAGTGGAGGAAGAAGAGGCAGAACAGCAGGTGGAGGAAGAAGAGGCAGAACAGCAAGTGGAGGAAGAAGAGGCAGAACAGCAGGTGGAGGAAGAAGAGGCAGAATAGCAAGTGGAGGAAGAAGAGGCAGAACAGCAGGTGGAGGAAGACGAGGCAGAACAGCAAGTGGAGGAAGAAGAGGCAGAACAGCAGGTGGAGGAAGAAGAGGCAGAACAGCAAGTGGAGGAAGAAGAGGCAGAACAGCAGGTGGAGGAAGAAGAGGCAGAACAGCAAGTGGAGGAAGAAGAGGCAGAACAGCAGGTGGAGGAAGAAGAGGCAGAATAGCAGGTGGAGGAAGAAGAGGCAGAACAGCAAGTGGAGGAAGAAAAGGCAGAACAGCAAGTGGAGGAAGAAGAGGCAGAACAGCAGATGGAGGAAGAAGAGGCAGAACAGCAGGTGGAGGAAGAAGAGGCAGAACAGCAAATGGAGGAAGAAGAGGCAGAACAGCAAGTGGAGGAAGAAGAGGCACAACAGCAAGTGGAGGAAGAAGAGGCACAACAGCAAGTGGAGGAAGAAGAGGCACAACAGCAAGTGGAGTAAGAAGAGGCAGAACAGCAAGTGGAGGAAGAAGAGGCAGAACAGCAAGTGGAGGAAGAAGAGGCAGAACAGCAAATGGAGGAAGAAGAGGCAGAACAGCAAGTGGAGGAAGAAGAGGCAGAACAGCAAGTGGAGGAAGAAGAGGCAGAACAGCAAGTGGAGGAAGAAGAGGCAGAACAGCAAGTGGAGGAACACGAGGCAGAACAGCAAGTGGAGGAAGAAGAGGCAGAACAGCAAGTGGAGGAAGAAGAGGCACAACAGCAAGTGGAGGAAGAAGAGGCAGCACAGGAAGTGGAGGAAGAAGAGGCACAACAGCAAGTGGAGGAAGAAGAGGTACAACAGCAAGTGGAGGAAGAAGAGGCAGAACAGCAAGTGGAGCAAGAAGAGGCAGAACAGCAAGTGGAGGAAGAAGTCTGATGATGCAGAGTTCAGAAATAGGCACATTCGTCTCATCGATGTAGCAGAGTTGATCATTCTACCATAAGAGACCAATGGTGGAGATGAAGCAGTGTTGTGTGTAACAAAGGATTACATTACTGATCCTAAGTTACCTCCTGTATTACACTCCAGAGCTGCGCTCACTATTCTGCTGGTGCAGTCACTGTGTACATACATTACATTACTGATCCTGAGTTACCTCCTGTATTATACTCCAGAGCTGCACTCACTATTCTGCTGGTGCAGTCACTGCATACATACATTACTAATCCTGAGTTACCTCCTGTATTATACTCCAGAGCTGCACTCACTATTCTGCTGGTGCAGTCACTGTGTACATACATTACATTACTAATCCTGAGTTACCTCCTGTATTATACCCCAGAGCTGCACTCCCTATTCTGCTGGTGCAGTCACTGTGTACATACATTACATTATTGATCCTGAGTTACCTCCTGTATAATACTCTAGAGCTGCACTCACTATTCTGCTGGTGCAGTCACTGTGTACATACATTACATTACTGATCCTGTTACCTCCTGTATTATACCCCAGAGCTGCACTCCCTATTCTGCTGGTGCAGTCACTGTGTACATACATTACATTACTGATCCTGAGTTACCTCCTGTATTATACTCCAGAGCTATTTTTGCACCATTTTTCTTCCATTCAATTGAATGGGCACAAAACACATGTAAAAGGATATAAAAAAAAATAATATGCTAAAAAAAAGCACATGGTAAGCAGCATTTTTCCTGCCAAGACTCTGTTTTTTGTTGCACAAAAATCTGCTGCAAATACTTGTGTGCATGTAGCCTTAGAAGGTGCAACAGCACAAAGAAAGCATGCGTGTGCGGACCGGAGACAAGTCATCAGGAACTGGGCTCCCACTTTGACAAATATGGCAGAAAATCTGTCAAAAGATAAGACAAAAAAAAAGTTTTGAAAAAGGCAAATAATCATCTGTGGAAGCAACATAAGTCCACAAGAGGGCGCTGATGTACTGATTGCAACTCAGTGTGAGCCGGATTAAAGTGGGGTCTCAAACTGAAGATTTTACTGACTGTAAAGATACAGTATATAAGATGTGTGATTCTTCTTTCTTTCTTTCTTTCTTTCTTTCTTTCTTTCTTTCTTTCTCTCTCTCTCTTCTTTCTTTCTTTCTCTCTCTCTCTTCTTTCTTTCTTTCTTTCTTTCTCTCTCTTCTTTCTTTCTTTTTCTCTTTCTTTCTCTCTCTCTTCTTTCTCTCTCTCTTCTTTCTTTCTCTCTCTTCTTTCTTTCTTTTTCTCTTTCTTTCTTTTTTTCTCTCTTTCTTTCTCTCTTTTTTTGTTTGTTTGTTTCTTTCTTTCTTGTCAGTGTTTGCATGTTTTTCCCGTTTTTGTGTGTATTTCCTACAGCTTCTCTAGTTTTCTCCCACATTGTTGGTTACCAGAAAATAAAAGCACCAATAAAAAAGGTAACAGACAGGAAACTAGACGATATAAGGGAGTGATAGTAATGGATTTTCTCCCACATTCCAAAGACATACTGATCGTAAATATAGATTATGCGCCCAAATGGGGAGAATGATGAGGTCTGTACCACGCTGCAATATTAATGGCGCTATATAAATAAATAAATTCTTATATTTAAACATTATATTTAATAGCTATTTCATACTCTCTATCCACCCATCCATCCATCACATATCCATCCATCATGCTTCCATCTATCTATCTATCTATCTATCTATCCTCTATCTATCTATCTATCTATCTATCTATCTATCTATCTCATATCCATCGCATATCCATCTATCTTGTATCCCTCCATCTCATATCCATCCCATTTACCCATCTCATATCCATCCATCACATATCCATCCATCTCATATCCATCCGTCTTACAGTGCTGGCCAAAAGTATTGGCACCCCTGCAATTCTGTCAGATAATTCTCAGTTTCTTCTTGGAAATTATTGCAATCACAAATTCTTTGGTATTATCTTCATTTAATTTGTCTTCAATGATAAATAAAATGAAAATAAATAAATTGTCATAAAGCCAAATTGGATATAATTCCACACCAAACATAAAAAGAGGGGGTGGACAAAAGTATTGGCACTGTTTGAAAAATTATGTGATGCTTCTGTAATTTGTGTAATAACAGCGCCTGTAACTTACCTGTGGCACCTAACAGGTGCTGGCAATAATAAATCACACTTGCAGCCGGTGACATGGATTAAAGTTGACGCAACCTCTGTCCTGTGTCCTTGTGTGTACCACATTGAGCATGGAGAAAAGAAAGAAGACCAAAGAACTGTCTGAGGACCTGAGACTCCAAATTGTGAGGAAGCATGAGCAATCTCAAGGCTACAAGTCCATCTCCAAAGACCTGAAAGTTCCTGTGTCTACGGTGCGCAGTGTCATCAAGAAGTGTAAAGTCCATGGCACTGTGGCTAACCTCCCTAGATGTGGCAGGAAAAGAAAAACTGACGAGAGATTTCAGCGGATATCAAAGTGTAGACTGGAGGAAAAACGGGTTTAAAAACCGCGCTAGGAAACCACGAGCAAGGATGTAAATGAATATTTTTCTTTTATTTAGATAATTCCAACGCGTTTCGGAGACCCATCTGTCTCCAGGAGAACTTGTACCAGATGATTTAGTAGAACAAGTCAGTCACTTCATTCAGGCCAAAGGGTTTCAGGGTATTTAACCTATGTATCCAAAATGTTTCTTTCCTGCAAACCCTTACATCCTTGCTCGTGGTTTCCTAGCGCGGTTTTTAAACCCGTTTTTCCTCCAGTCTACACTTTGATATCCTTTGCTCAGACACGGGGCCGCTGCTGAACCACTAAAGCACTCATCCACGTTCTCTAAGGGGTTGTGACTGGCACAACCCAGCCAGGTGAGTGTGTTTTAACCCTTTCCCTCTGCCCTGTAAATCGGGTAAGACCCTATTGCGCCTTTTCTCTCCTACTATAGCTTCTCTTGAGAGATTTCAACGCAAGATTGTGCGGATGGTGGATAAAGAACCTCGACTAACATCCAATCAAGTTCAAGCTGCCCTGCAGTCCGAGGGTACAACAGTGCCAACCCGTACTATCCGTCGGCGTCTGAATGAAAAGGGACTGTATGGTAGGATACCCAGGAAGACCCCACTTCTTACCCCGAGACATAAAAAAGCCAGGCTGGAGTTTGCCAAAACTTACCTGAGAAAGCCTAAAACGTTTTGGAAGAATGTTCTCTGGTCAGATGAGACAAAAGTAGAGTTTTTTGGGAAAAGCCATCAACATAGAGTTTACAGGAAAAAAAAGAGGCATTCAAAGAAAAGAACACAGTCCCTACAGTCAAACATGGCGGAGGTTCCCTGATGTTTTGGGGTTGCTTTGCTGCCTTTGGCACTGGACTGCTTGACCATGTGCATGGCATTATGAAATCTGAAGACTACCAACACATTTTGCAGCATAATGTAGGGCCCAGTGTGAGAAATATATTGTGTTGTAATCATCTTTTTGCATTTCTGCTTGCTGTCAGTGAATAAAACATTCTTGTTCATATTTAGAAGAACAACTCCTTGTATATGTAGTTATACCTAGGTTTTTAGCTCTTAGATATAAATGTTCATTTTCATTGTCAGGCTGAGGATGGAGGCGATGGGCGGTGACCGAATACAGAGGATCCCTCAGTATTCATTGACCGCCCGTCTCCTCCATCCTCAGTATTCAGTGACCGCCCATCTCCTCCGTCCTCAGTATTCAGTGACCGCCCGTCTCCTCCGTCCTCAGTATTCAGTGACCGCCCGTCTCCTCCATCCTCAGTATTCAGTGACCGCCCATCTCCTCCGTCCTCAGTATTCAGTGACCGCCCGTCTCCTCCATCCTCAGTATTCAGTGACCGACCATCTCCTGTATCCTCAGTATTCAGTGACCGCCCGTCTCCTCCATCCTCAGTATTCGGTGATCGCCCGTCTCCTCCGTCCTCAGTATTCAGTGACCGCCCGTCTCCTCCGTCCTCAGTATTCAGTGACCGCCCGTCTCCTCCGTCCTCAGTATTTAGTGACTGTCCGTCTCCTCCGTCCTCAGTATTCAGTGACCACCCGTCTCCTCCGTCCTCAGTAATCAGTGGCCTCCCGTCTGCTCCATCCTCAGTATTCAGTGACCGCCCGTCTCCTCCATCCTCAGTATTCAGTGACCGCCCGTCTCCTCCATCCTCAGTATTCAGTGCCTTCCCGTCTCCTCCGTCCTCAGTATTCAGTGACTTCCCGTCTCCTCCGTCCTCAGTATTCAGTGATCGCTCGTCTCCTCCATCCTCAGTATTCAGTCACTGCCCGTCTCCTCCGTCCTCAGTATTCGGTGACCACCCGTCTCCTCCGTCCTCAGTATTCAGTGACCACCCGTCTCCTCCGTCCTCAGTATTCAGTGATCACCCGTCTCCTCTATCCTCAGTATTCAGTGACCGCCCGTCTCCTCCGTCCTCAGTATTCAGTGACCGCCCGTCTCCTCCGTCCTCAGTATTCAGTGACACCCGTCTCCTCCATCCTCAGTATTCAGTGACCGCCCATCTCCTCCATCCTCAGTATTCAGTGACCGCCCATCTCCTCCATTCTCAGTATTCAGTGACCGCCCATCTCCTCCGTCCTCAGTATTCAGTGACCGCCCGTCTCCTCCGTCCTCAGTATTCAGTGACTGCCCGTCTCCTCCGTCCTCAGTATTCAGTGACCAGCCGTCTCCTCCGTCCTCGGTAATCAGTGGCCTCCCGTCTGCTCCATCCTCAGTATTCAGTGACCGCCCGTCTCCTCCATCCTCCGTATTCAGTGACCGCCCGTCTCCTCCATCCTCAGTATTCAGTGACCGCCCGTCTCCTCCGTCCTCAGTATTCAGTGACTTCCCGTCTCCTCCGTCCTCAGTATTCAGTGACCACCTGTCTCCTCCGTCCTCAGTATTCAGTGATCGCCCATCTCCTCCGTCCTCAGTATTCAGTGACCGCCCGTCTCCTCCGTCCTCAGTCTTCAGTGACCCCCGGCTCCTCCGTCCTCAGTATTCGGTGACCACCCGTCTCCTCCGTCCTCAGTATTCAGTGACCGCCCGTCTCCTCTGTCCTCAGTATTCGGTGACACCCATCTCCTCCATCCTCAGTATTCAGTGACCGCCCATCTCCTCCATCCTCAGTATTCAGTGACCGCCCATCTCCTCCATCCTCAGTATTCAGTGACCGCCCGTCTCCTCCGTCCTCAGTATTCAGTGACACCCGTCTCCTCCATCCTCAGTATTGAGTGACCGCCCATCTCCTCCATCCTCAGTTTTCAGTGATCGCCCGTCTTCTCCGTCCTCAGTATTTAGTGATTGCCCGTCTCCTCCGTCCTCAGTATTCGGTGACTTCTCGTCTCCTTCGTCCTCAGTATTCAGTGACCGCCCGTCTCCTCCGTCCTCAGTATTCAGTGACTGCCCGTCTCCTCCGTCCTCAGTATTCAGTGACCGCCCGTCTTCTCCGTCCTCAGTCTTCAGTGACCGCCCGTCTCCTCCGTCCTCAGTATTCCGTGTCCGCCCGTCTCCTCCGTCCTCAGTATTCAGTGACCGCCCGTCTCCTCCATCCTCAGTATTCAGTGACCGCCTGTCTCCTCCGTCCTCAGTATTCAGTGACCGCCCGTCTCCTCCGTCCTCAGTATTCAGTGACCGCCCGTCTCCTCCATCCTCAGTATTCAGTGACCGCCCGTCCCCTCCATCCTCAGTATTCAGTGACCGCCCGTCTCCTCCATCCTCAGTATTCAGTGACCGCCCGTCCCCTCCATCCTCAGTATTCAGTGACCGCCCGTCTCCTCCGTCCTCAGTATTCAGTGACCGCCCGTCTCCTCCGTCCTCAGTATTCAGTGACCGCCCGTCTCCTCCGTCCTCAGTCTTCAGTGACCGCCCGTCTCCTCCATCCTCAGTATTCCGTGTCCGCCCGTCTCCTCCGTCCTCAGTATTCAGTGACCGCCCGTCTCCTCCATCCTCAGTATTCAGTGACCGCCTGTCTCCTCCGTCCTCAGTATTCAGTGACCGCCCGTCCCCTCCGTCCTCAGTATTCAGTGACCGCCCGTCTCCTCCATCCTCAGTATTCAGTGACCGCCCGTCCCCTCCATCCTCAGTATTCAGTGACCGCCCGTCTCCTCCGTCCTCAGTATTCAGTGACCGCCCGTCTCCTCCGTCCTCAGTATTCAGTGACCGCCCGTCTCCTCCGTCCTCAGTCTTCAGTGACCGCCCGTCTCCTCCATCCTCAGTATTCCGTGTCCGCCCGTCTCCTCCGTCCTCAGTATTCAGTGACCGCCCGTCTCCTCCATCCTCAGTATTCAGTGACCGCCTGTCTCCTCCGTCCTCAGTATTCAGTGACCGCCCGTCTCCTCCGTCCTCAGTGGCGGGCGGTCACCGAATATTGAAGGGATTTACTTTTCTCTTTTTTTATTAATTCTCTTTGAAATTTGTGAGTTGATAAACTCTTCTGCTCCTCACTGCGCAGCGTTTTTTCGGCGCCCGGCACCTCCATCCCTGGTATCGGAGCGATGTCTTTATCTCCGGCTGCAGGAAACAACCCCAGCAGCGCGCTCCGCTCCGGAGACCACATTTATGGTTGTAGGGATTTGACTAATGAAGGGTGAAGGGGCTGATAATGTCTTCATGTGACACCGCGGAGATCACACGGCAAACACATGATACACGCGAGATACCGCGCCTCACATGTCCGGGGGACGTCAGCGGCGCCCCCTCCGCACTCACAATCTGCCTTTTCTTATAGATTATATATAAACATTGCACAAAAAATCAGGAAACTGTAAAATATAAAATAAAGTGAAAATGTAAAACAGAAATAGACATAAAAATGTACACAAAACAAAAAGGTAGAAAGAGGGGCAGGTGACCCCCGGGAGCTATCCCCTAATAGGTAGGGGGTCTGCACAGGATTTCAGCCGCTGTAAACAAGTTTTAATTCACTAACAGCAAGCATAGATGTTGAGAATGGGATGATGGTGAGGATGTTCGGCTACATTCACACTTGCGTTGTTTTGCATCAGTCACAATCCGTCGCTTTCAGGAATTACGGTATCCTGCAAAATATTTTGCAGGAATCTGTTTTTTCCCCATAGACTTCTATTAGCGACGGATTGTGACTGATGGCCCTGCGTTGCATCCGCCGCGTGACGGATCAGTTGTTTACCGTCAGGCGAGAGCAACGCTGAATGTAATTTTTTTTGTGTGCGGCGGATCGTTTTTATGTGCATGCGCACAGTAAAAAACCACGATCGACTGTAAATTTAGTTCCAGTTCTAGTGGCCGGAACGATCAGTTGATTGCCAGCAGACGGCTTTTGTGAATGATCAGCTGATCGCCCAGCGGCCGGCTTTCGTGAACAATCAGCTGATCGCCCGGTGGCCGGTTTTTGTGAACGATCAGGTGATTGCCCGGCGGCCGGCTTTTGTGAATGATCAGCTGATCATCCGGCGGCCGGCTTTTGTGAACGATCAGCTGATCGCCCGGCGGCTGGCTTTTGTGAATGATCAGCTGATCGCCCGGCGGCCGGCTTTTGTGAACAATCAGCTGATCGCCCAGCGGCCGGCTTTTGTGAATGATTAGCTGATCGCCCGGCGGCCGGCTTTTGTGAACGATCAGCTGATCGCCCAGCGGCCGGCTTTTGTGAATGATCAGCTGATCGCCCAGCGGCCGGCTTTTGTGAACAATCAGCTGATCGCTCGACGGCCGGCTTTTGTGAACAATCAGCTGATCACTCGGCGGCCGGCTTTTGTGAATGATCAGCTGATCGCCCGGCGGCCGGCATTTGTGAATGATCAGCTGAGCACCCGGCTTTTGTGAATGATAATCGTTCACAACAGCCGGCCGCCGGGTGATCAATTGATCAGTAAAAAAAAACAACGGATCGGTTTTTTGCAGCATCAGTCACATCAGTTGTTACACTATCTGCAACGCATCCGTTGCATCAGTCACACAACTGATTGTGACGGATGCAAAACAACACAAGTGTGAATGTAGCCTATATAAATATATATGGTCCCCTCCGTACACTTTTTCTCGGGTTGTGCAGCAGCCGCCTTCTCTCCGGAAGTGAGCGGAGGAGCCGAGTCTCTGATCGAGTCGCTGCTTTGTTTGTGCAGAGAACCCGGCGTATTCTGGTCCGTCACAATGGAAATGGCCTTGATAAGAGAACACAGCACAGAGCTCCACACTGCCGGGGGCATCGACAGCAAAACTGCGCAGATATCAGACACACAAACCTAGGGAATATGACAAGAGGCACCTGAACACTGACAAATAAACGGATCTGTCATAGATCACAAATGGGTAATCAATAATGAAGTGCTGCGTCCTAGAGGGGATTCTGCGGAATGGCCGGAGCTCAGCGATGGAGGGAGGGATGCATATGGGATGGAAGGATGTACAGTATGGAGGGATACATTTGAGATGGATGGATGGATATGAGATGGGTGGGTAGATACAGGAGAGATGAATGGATAGATGGGTATGAGATATTAGATGGGTGGATGCATATGAGATGCATGTATATAAGATGGATGGATATACAGTGCTGGCCAAAAGTATTGGCACCCCAATCACAAATTCTTTGGTATTATCTTCATTTATTTTGCTCGCATGAAAAACACAAAAGAGAACAAAACAAAAATCAAATCATAGATCACTTCACACAAAACTCCAAAAATGGGCCAGACAAAAGTATTGGCACCCTTAAGGGGGCTTTACACGCTGCGACATCGTTAATGCGGAGTCGTTGGGGTCACGGAATTTGTGACACACATCCGGCCGCATTAGCGATGCATGGCTATGCATGGGGGTCCATTCTTAAAAATCGTTACTGCAGCAGTAACGAAGTTGTTCCTCATTCCTGCGGCAGCACACATCGCTCCGTGTGACACCGCAGGAACGAGGAACCTCTCCTTACCTGCCTCCCGGCCGCAATGCAGAAGGAAGGAGGTGGGCGGGATGTTACGTCCCCTCCGCTGCTATTGGGCGGCGGTTCAGTGACACTTCAGTGACGTCGCTGTGACGCCGCACGGACCGCCCCCTTAGAAAGGAGGCGGTTCGCCGGTCACAGCGACGTCGCCGGACAGGTAAGTATGTGTGACGGCTCTGGGCGATGTTGTGCGGCACGGGCAGCGATTTGCCCGTGTCGTGCAACAGATGGGGGCGGGTACCCACGCTAGCGATATCGAGACCGATATCGCAGTGTGTAAAGTAGCCTTTAGCCTAATACTTGGTTGCACAACCTTTAGCCAAAATAACTGCGCACAACCGCTTCCGGTAACCATCAGTGAGTTTCTTACAATGCTCTGCTGGAATTTTAGACCATTCTTCTTTGGCAAACTGCTCCAGGTCCCTGAGATGTGAAGGGGCCTTCTCTGCCATTTTGAGATCTCTCCACAGGTGTTCTATGGGGTTCAGGTCTGGACTCATTGCTGGCCACTTCAGTAGTCTCCAGTGCTTTCTATCAAACCATTTTCTAGTGCTTTTTGAAGTGTGTTTTGGGTCATTGTCCTGCTGGAAGACCCATGACCTCTGGAAAGTAACAGTACTTGATTCGTGTTTTAATTATAGAAATCTTGACAGTGTGCCTGGTAAGTCTAATCCTGGGCAGTACATAAGGGGTTAATTCTACGGGGTGGTGACCGGATCGCACATCTGTGTACGGGCGCTCCCCTTCGCCATCACTTGCTATTTTTAAAATCCTCCATTTTATGCAAATTCGGTGGATGAAGGTGAAGAATTAGACGTATTCCCTTCCGATGCCGGGTGCAGCTGCGATCTCATTACGAAAGGATCCTAAAAAAAGCTCCTTGGACGGAGCACAGATTTATTGGGGGAATTCGGCCGGTCGTATGTGCAGGGACCGTGCTATACATTGTGTGCACCTGCCGGCTGCCAACGGGGTGTGATGGGTAAATATATGGTGGGCGGAAAAGGATGGAGGATATTACATAAAGGCGCTGGTCCCTGGGATCGGATATAACTGCAGCCTATTGGGGAAGTACAAGCATTGCATTCTGAGACTTGTGGTTCTACAGATGCTGCACAGTTGGTCTCCTCTAATGGATGTGACTAAAAATGGCTAAAAATGCATTAAAATATGTTTTTAGTCAATTAATAATAATTATTAGCAATTTGCCAATCTGAAGAACTACTAAAAATAATCTTCATTTCTGGATGATAACCCTCTATATACAGGGGACAGAAAGCAATTTGATTATTCATCTTCGAGGACTTGAAAATGGCAGCTCACTTTTTTGGGGTATAGAAATATATATATATAAGTAACTGAATTAATTCTTAAGGCCCCGTTACACGCAACGACGTATCTAACGATATGTCGCCGGGGTCACGGATTCCGTGACGCACATCTGGCATCGTTAGCGACGTCGTTGCGTGTAAAGGGTGCTTTACATGCTGCAACATCGCTAGCGATAGCACTTGCGCCCGTCGTTCGTGCGATTAGTGGTGATCGAACATTATCGCTACGGCAGTGTCACACGCACATACCTGTTCAGCGACGTCGCTGTTGCTGCCGAACAATACCTCCTTCAAGGGGGAGGTGCGTTCGGCGTCACAGCGGCGTCACTAAGCGGCCGCCCAATAGAAGAGGAGGGGAGGAGATGAGCGGCCGGAACATGCCGCCCACCTTTTTCCTTCCTCCTTTCCGGTGGACGCAGGTAGGATGATGTTCGTCGTTCCGGCGGTGTCACACATAGCGATGTGTGGTGCCGTAGGAACGACGAACAACCAGCGGCATGCCCCACCAACGATATTATGAAAAGGAGCGACGTTTCAAAGATCAACGATTTTTGACGTTTTTGCGATCGTTGATCATCGCTCCTAGCTGTCACACGCTGCGATGTCGCTAACGGCGCCGGATGTGCGTCACAAACACCGTGATCCCGATGAAATATCGTTAGCGATATCACTGCGTGTAAAGCCCCCTTTACACACAGAAGTTCTGCATTTTCAGTAGTGCATGCTGGTGCTTGTAGTTCGCCTGCAGCTTAGGATGTTTTTGCACCAGAGGAAATAGCTTGAAGCAATATGCAAATAGCAGTTATATAGAACGGACTATTAAAGCATTGCATGACCTGGTTTATCTTCATGACTCTTCTCTCTTGCAGTCGGTCCCTGGTTTGCAATGCAAAATTGTATTTTACTGGCGAAGCTCAGGGCCATAAACAAATAGGAGGATGAGGAAGGCGAGAAGACCTGGAGCGACAGTCACCTTCCCGGCACTATTGCTCTTAAAGGGGAATTCTATGTATATTTCTGACATCTGAAATGTCAATTCTTTAAGGAAAGTTTATTGTGGATTTCACCTTTTGCAAATCTGCTACAAAATCCAGATGCAGATTCCGCTGTGGAAAGACGACACATCCTCATGTGTGCATTTATCCGATACTTCGTTACAATGTGTCACCCCGGAGCCCATGTTTCTTCTTGCGCGGGAGTTTTTGGAGCTTTTTCGATTGGCTACAATTACTCTGATTGGTTGTAATCACAGCTTTGTTCTTTGCCGCTGACGGCGCGTTCCTTTCTTGGCGGCTGAAGCGTCACTCAGCGCTGACACGTTCCCTCTGTAGCGCTATGATAATACCTGGCTACGCCATTCCCAGGCTGGTATTTTAAGCAGGCTGTTATTTTTCAGAGGTGAAAGTGTCAACAAATGGCAGGAAACAATGAGGCGGCATTGTGCCAGGCGCCAGGAGTCACAAAAGGCTGCGCTATATCCATCTGGACACAACGCAGCCATTCCCCGGCTGCAGCCTCCGATCCCCTCCAATCTGTGGGGCTAATGCAATGCTACAATGTGCAGGAGATCCGAAAATAACACCTACCCTGAATATAAACCCTAGTGTGATTTTGCAGGATTTTTTCAGATGCCCACTTTTCTTGGTGAAGGGTCTGTCCATCATATACAGTACCGTATGTAAACAGATGTGTAAGAAATATACCGTACTAGTATACTCTTGCAAAGCCTATGCTGGGCCTCATACTTTTTCCCGGTTGAGTCCTGTGTGGAGGGGTCTGTTCTTTGGAGCCTCGTTCCGGGTGATTGCACCGCTTTATCTGGGAGCTGTTTCAACCGGCATGCCGCCAGTGATAGGTCCTGTTTTTCAGTGCATGTTTCTGGTTCCCATAAGTGTTTGACCTGATCTTGTCCCGCTACCTTGTTCCTCTGTCTCTAGTCTCCTTACCTACTGACTTTATTCCCTGACTCCCTGACCTTGGCTTGTCTCCTGACTCCGGCTCTGCTCGCTCCCTTGTATTTATGTGACCTCTCTGTTTACCGACCCCGGCTCGTCCCCTGACTCCGGCTCTGCTCACTCCCTTGTATTTATGTGACCTCTCTGTTTACCGACCCCGGCTCGTCCCCTGACTCCGGCTCTGCTCGCTCCCTTGCACTTGTGTGACCTCTTTGTTTACTGACCCCAGCTCGTCCCCTGACTCCGGCTTTGCTCGCTCCCTTGTATTTATGTGACTTCTCTGTTTACTGACCCCGGCTCGTCCCCTGACTCCGGCTCTGCTCGCTCCCTTGTATTTATGTGACCTCTCTGTTTGCTGACCCCAGCTCATCCCCTGACTCCGGCTCTGCTCGCTCCCTTGTATTTATGTGACCTCTCTGTTTATTGACCCCGGCTCATCCCCTGTCTCCGGCTCTGCTCACTCCCTTGTATTTATGTGACCTCTCTGTTTACTGACCCCGGCTCATCCCCTGACTCCGGCTCTGCTCGCTTCCTTGTATTTATGTGACATCTCTGTTTGCTGACCCCAGCTCATCCCCTGACTCCGGCTCTGCTCACTCCCTTGTATTTATGTGACCTCTCTGTTTATTGACCCCGGCTCATCCCCTGACTCCGGCTCTGCTCGCTTCCTTGTATTTATGTGACATCTCTGTTTGCTGACCCCAGCTCATCCCCTGACTCCGGCTCTGCTCGCTCCCTTGTATTTATGTGACCTCTCTGTTTATTGACCCCGGCTCATCCCCTGTCTCCGGCTCTGCTCGCTTCCTTGTATTTATGTGACATCTCTGTTTACTGACCCCGGCTCATCCCCTGACTCCGGCTCTGCTCGCTCCCTTGTATTTATGTGACCTCTCTGTTTACTGACCCTGGCTCATCCCCTGACTCCAGCTCTGCTTGCTCCCTTGTACTTGTGTGACCTCTCTGTTTACCGACCCCGGCTTATCCCATGATTCCTGCTCTGCTCGCTCCCTTGTATTTATGTGACCTCTCTGTTTACTGACCCCGGCTCATCCCCTGACTCCTGCTTTGCTCGCTCCCTTGTACTTGTGTGACCTCTCTGTTTACTGACCATGGCTCATCCCCTGACTCCTGCTTTGCTCGCTCCCTTGTATTTATGTGACCTCTCTGTTTACTGACCATGGCTCATCCCCTGACTTCGGCTCTGCTCGCTCCCTTGTATTTATGTGACCTCTCTGTTTACTGACCCTGGCTCATCCCCTGACTCCAGCTCTGCTCGCTCCCTTGTACTTGTGTGACCTCTCTGTTTACCGACCCCGGCTTATCCCATGATTCCTGCTCTGCTCGCTCCCTTGTATTTATGTGACCTCTCTGTTTACTGACCCCGGCTCATCCCCTGATTCCTGCTCTGCTCGCTCCCTTGTATTTATGTGACCTCTCTGTTTACTGACCCCGGCTCGTCCCCTGACTCTGGCTCTGCTCGCTCCCTTGTATTTATGTGACCTCTCTGTTTGCTGACCCCAGCTCATCCCCTGACTCCGGCTCTGCTCGCTCCCTTGTATTTATGTGACCTCTCTGTTTATTGACCCCGGCTCATCCCCTGTCTCCAGCTTTGCTCGCTCCCTTGTATTTATGTGACCTCTCTGTTTATTGACCCTGGCTCGTCCCCTGACTCCAGCTCTGCTCGCTCCCTTGTACTTGTGTCACCTCTCTGTTTACCGACCCCGGCTTATCCCATGATTCCAGCTCTGCTCGCTCCCTTGTATTTATGTGACCTCTCTGTTTGCTGACCCCAGCTCATCCCCTGACTCCGGCTCTGTTCGCTCCCTTGTATTTATGTGACCTCTCTGTTTATTGACCCCGGCTCATCCCCTGACTCTGGCTCTGCTCGCTCCCTTGTATTTATGTGACCTCTCTGTTTACTGACCCCGGCTCGTCCCCTGACTCCGGCTCTGCTCGCTCCCTTGCATTTATGTGACCTCTCTGTGGCTGACCCCGACTCGTCCCCTGATTCCGGCTCTGCTCGCTCCCTTGTATTTATGGGACCTCTCTGTTTACTGACCCTGGCTCATCCCCTGACTCCAGCTCTGCTCGCTCCCTTGTACTTGTGTGACCTCTCTGTTTACTGACCCTGGCTCATCCCCTGACTCCAGCTCTGCTCGCTCCCTTGTACTTGTGTGACCTTTCTGTTTACCGACCCCGGCTCATCCCGTCTCCAGCTTTGCTCGCTCCCTTGTATTTATGTGACCTCTCTGTTTACTGACCCCGGCTCATCCCCTGACTCCGGCTCTGCTCGCTCCTTTTGTCATATTCATTATCTCCTAGCTTTTGACCTCTGGCTTGTTTCACTGCCCCTCACTAGGTGTGTCTAGTGACACCTAATGCACAAACCCAGCAGATTCACTCCACTAGTGTTCCTGGCGACACCTAGTGGTTTGGTGTCTTATTACACCCGGGTTCTCGTTATCACACCCAGAAAGCAAAAGGGATTATTCCATTGAGTACAAGAAAGGAATCGAGGACGGCAAAAATCTTAGAGAGGATATTGGATATCTGAATGGTCCAAAAATGGCAAAGAAAGTGCGATAACCTCAGTCATCAGGTGACACGGGAAATGATAAGAAGCGCTAGTGTGGATCAGGAGGAGAAACACGGAGCTGTGAATGCGTCGCTGACAGGAGAGCAAAGGCTTTGGTCGGCGTGACTTGTATTTGAGTAAATGTAGATTCTTATTCATGGAAAAATAAGACATCCTCGAAAATAAGCCCTAGAGCATCTTTTGGAGAAAAATATAATATAAGGCCCTGTTATTTTTTGAGAAACATGGTAGTTGGATTTGCTTTAGATACCTGGCCCATGTGCCCATTAGATGAGCCTGAGGATCACAATCAGGAGTGATGTCATCGCTGCAGTTGGTGATGTCACCTGAGGGGTTTTCACAATGGCGGCCACATTAGGAGAGTAACAGCAGGAATGGCGGGGGCCGACAGTGTAATGATCATATAATTATATATCACAGATTAATATCCCCAAAAAACCTTTAATAATGCATAAAGGAGGGCTCCAATGTGGTGTTAAAGGGATTTTTCATTCTCAAGAATGATTGCAGACATTTAAAACATCTACCACAAATAGTACTCACCCTCCCCAGGTCCAGCCCTGGCTGTCTGACACTGCTCCTCTGTGTACTGGCTGCAGCAGTCACGACTACACTGCTGCAGCCAATCACTGTTCTCAGTGCTTTTTGCTGTCTATATCAGTTCAGTGATTGGCTGCAGCGATGTCATGACATCACCGCTGCAGCCAAAGCTGAAAACCCCTTTAATAGAAAATGACAAACTGTAAATAACTAATGTCGCTGATGGATTGTCACAACTGTATCCAGACTAAACAATCTGCACTCCGGGGTCCCGAAAGTTTGCTACAATGTATCAGTGAAGGTAAAAGGTATCGCGCAGGAACATTTAGCTCACAGAGGATTGTCTAGATTGTAACAAATCCAGGATCCCGGAAGAGGTGACGGTCACTTGGAGGACTTCAGGCCTCTGAATGCTAATTTTCCACCTTTCCTTTCCATTCACTTACAGCAAGCAGAAATATTGAAATGTGTAAGACCCATGATTCAATGGAAGGAGAGGTGGAGATTTCTCTGAGGACTTTGTTCCTGTTACGTCACCACCGGAGTCCGCTCCAGCGACTTCTGCTCCGATCGCCAGGTGACGCTGTGTTCCTGCCGTGGATGGTGCTGGTGAGGGGAGAGGAGTCGATGGCAGCGGCACTGGTGGGCGCAGGCTCCGATCATCCACTGGGCTGGGTTATCTTGGGATCTGCAGTACCACTGGCTGACTGTGGGTGGCGTGTGTCTTCCAGCTGAAATTGCCAGCGTTCAGCTACAGCCAATGGGAAGACACCACACCCTTCTTATTCCCCTTCCTGTCACATGACAGAGATAGTTCTGATTTTCAGGCTATTGGTCCGCCCTATTCTGTTTTGTGATTCCTGTGTGCTGACTTCTGCGTGTTTCCTGACTACCCTTCTGCCTACTGTTTTTGTACCTCGCTGCCCGATCCGGATTTGACCTCTGCTCCGTTTTCTGATTACGTCCTTGCCTGCCGATTCTGTCCCTGTTCTGCTATTCCTGGTTTGACCCTGCCTAACGACTACTCTCTCGGACTGCAGCCTTCCACAGGTAGTGATCTCCAGGGCCCTGTGTAATTCCAAATCCCTGTATAGGGGTTAAAGAGTTTCAGGGTTCTGGGGGTCCTGCTTGGCGAGTGGCTTCCCTCTAGCCTGTCCATTACATCCCATCTGAGTCTGTTGATCCAGGCAGGCGTTACAGTTCCATCGTAAACGTCTCTCTAATGGGCACTAGGTTTTTAATATTTCCAGGCTCCTCCCCCTCATTTAGGCTCCTCCCTTACACCCATGGTGACCTGATAATATTCCCCATCTCACTGTTGATTTAGTTGTTTATGATCTTTCTATTAATACCAGTTTAATGATTTTCCGCTGAGCTAAGTACAGCTGCCAATCAGAGCAAGCACAGCTGCAGTGTAAAGCATAGAGGATGGAGAGCAGCATCCTGAGCCTCTGATGAGGCAGGAGGAGGATTTCAGATGACCTCAGATGACAATGCAGCTATACTGGAGTCACTGCACTGTAATTTGTATATAGAGCAGTGTCCCCTTTAAATAATCTGCCTTTGTTTTGCTGCTGATTGATACATTGTTGCACAGATGGATACAGTGTCACTGGAAGGAGCGAGTTTATTTATGGGAAAGGTTACATTTACATCATAATGGCGCCTGAAATTACCGTTCTCAGCATCTGGCGCACGGGTTCAGCGCGGCCATTGTAAACCCTGGAGTTCATGAAAAGTCTATTTTCTTTTTTTTGTGAGGGGAGTTATAGGGGCAGAAAATAACCAGAAGTGATAAATATATAACGAAGCACAGTCATGTAAAGCACCTACTGGAGGAGGACGTACCGGATACATAATGGAGGCATCAAAGGCAAACAATTCATTATAGCCGGGAATTCTACTTTCCCCAAACTAAAAAAATGACCCTTATAAATGGTATAAGCTGCTACTACAGCGGGGGAAGGGCCAGAGGAGGCTTAGGTCACGCCCCTGCGCTAGTGGAGCCATGCGATTGGATAACATTACACAAGCCATATAGGCTAAAGACGCAAAGAATAAATGTTTAAGGCTCGATTTAGAGCAAGTTATAGAAAAAAGGTCAGGATAAGGTGATTGGATATGTCAGTGCAGCTACACGACGCATTGTGGAGCAAGAGGACTTTGAAGGGGTAAAGATCTTGCCCATTTTGCCCCCCTTAATAATATACTGTGTGGTCAGCTAGTCACTATAATTAGCTCCTTGGATTAGTAACCACAAGTGATGAGCGGGCACTACCATGCTCGGTACTCGTAACTAGTGATGAGCGCACATTACCATGCTCGGGTGCTCAGTACTGGTAACTACTGATGAGCGGGCACTACCATGCTCGGGTGCTCAGTACTGGTAACTAGTGATGAGCGGGCACTACCATGCTCGGGTGCTCGGTACTCGTAACTAGTGATGAGCGCACATTACCATGCTCGGGTGCTCAGTACTGGTAACTAGTGATGAGCGGGCACTACCATGCTCGGGTGCTCTGTACGCGTAACTAGTGATGAGCGGGCACTACCATGCTCGGGTGCTCGGTACTCGTAACTAGTGATGAGTGGGCACTACCATGCTCGGGTGCTCTGTACGCTGTGATAACACGCTCCGGGATCGCCTTTGCTGGGTTCAAAGGGCACGTATTCACCTCAGGCAGACAGCCGAATTCAAGGTGTAACTGACGCTTGGTCAGGTTTATTGCAGTGAAGCATAAACAAAAAGAAAAAAAACACCAACAAAATAAATCCTTGCCTGTCCGGCACTAACTATACAGGATGATATCCTAACTACAAACTGGAGGGCTTCTCCCTTCCAGCTAAACCATACAAACATCAGGCACTGCTCCTCACAAGTGTCTCCTACACAGCCAGGCTTACTGTGTTCCCAGATGGAGACCCTCCCCCAACTTCCCAGATTCCTTTTACCTCCGTCCTTCACCTCCCATTAATCCATTAGTAGCCAGGTGATCCTGGCCAGGCTAAGTCACATAGGACCGATACCGGGGTGAGATATACCTGCCCTCATCCACTAATCCCACATGAGTCTCACATATCCCCCCCCTCTGCTCAGACCACCTCGGCTGAGCAACGGCACCCACAAAACAGTGCACACGAGACAGGGCATCAGCATTCCCCATCCGCACCCCCGGGCGGTGCTCCACTGTAAAACGGTAGGCCTGAAGTGCAAGGAACCACCGGGTCACTCGGCCATTCCGTTCCCTATTCAAGTGCATCCACTTGAGAGGGGCATGGTCAGTGATCAGCCGGAACTTCCTTCCAATCAAGTAATATTTAAGGGACTCTAGAGCCCACTTAATGGCTAAGCATTCTTTTTCCACTATGGCATAGTTGCGTTCATGCTTATTAAGTTTCCGACTAAGATAAAGGACCGGATGTTCCTCTCCGTCCTTCAGTTGTGACAATACAGCCCCGATACCGGCATCAGAAGCGTCCGTTTGGACCACGAACTCGCTGCGGAAGTCAGGAGTCATTAGCACAGGTTGAGAGCAAAGAGCTAGTTTTAAGTTATGGAAGGCTTCTTCGGCTGCCGTGGTCCATTTGATCATGACAGAGTCTTTCCCTTTGGTAAGGTCCGTCAGGGGAACAGCGGTAGCCGCAAAATTGGGAATGAACCGTCGGTAGTAGCCGGCTATTCCCAAAAACGCTCTCACCTGCTTCTTGTTGACTGGTTGCGGCCATTTCTGAATGGCTTGTATCTTGTCAATCTGGGGTTTAACAATTCCCCTCCCAATTACGTATCCCAAATACCGGGCTTCTTCCAGCCCGATATGACATTTCTTGGGGTTTGCTGTTAGACCCGCCTCCCGCAGGTCCTCAATCACAGCCTCTAGTTTCTGGAGGTGCGTCTCCCAGTCCAGGCTGTATATGACTATGTCATCCAAATACGCAGAAGCATAGTGCCTATGGGGCCTCAGGACTCGGTCCATCAACCTTTGAAAGGTTGCCGGTGCCCCGTGTAGTCCAAACGGCATATACACATACTGGTATAAACCTTCCGGTGTAGAAAACGCGGTTTTCTCTTTAGCGGCCTCTGTTAGCGGGATCTGCCAATAGCCCTTCGTTAAGTCTAGGGTCGTGATATACCGGGCTTTTCCAAGCCGATCTATTAATTCGTCGACCCGTGGCATAGGGTATGCATCAAATTTGGAGACCGCATTTAATCTCCTGAAGTCATTGCAGAATCTAATGGAGCCGTCTGGTTTCGGTATTAACACAATCGGACTCGACCAGGCGCTATGCGATTCCTCGATTACACCTAAGTCTAACATGGTCTTCACTTCTCGGGAGACAGCTTCCCGCCGAGCCTCCGGTATTCGGTAGGGCTTTACCTGAACTGTTACCCCAGGCTCTGTTATGATGTCATGTTTAATGAGAGTGGTCTGCCCGAGCTTTTCCGAGAAAAACTCGTGATTGTTGATTACAAACTGCTTGACGTCGGTCTTTTGCCGCTCCGACAGAGTCTCCGCCGTCCCGACATCCGGTATGGTCTGCTTGCAGACCGGAAGGGCCAGACCTGCTGACAGAGCTGGACGGTCCTTCCAGGGTTTTATCAGATTCACGTGATAAATCTGTTCAGGCTTCCTTTTACCAGCCTGGTACACTTTGTAGTTTACCTCACCCACCCGTTCCTTAATTTCAAAGGGGCCTTGCCACTTTGCCAGAAATTTGCTTTCTGCCGTGGGGACCAGGATCAACACCCTATCTCCGGGTGCAAAAGTACGGATCTTGGCCCCCCTATCATAAATCCTTTTCTGTGCTCCTTGAGCCTGTATCATATGCTCTTTAACGATGGGCATCACCGCCGCAATACGGTCCTGCATTTGGGTTACATGGTCTATTACGCTTTTGAACGGGGTGACCTGTCCCTCCCAGGTTTCTTTAGCGACATCTAACAGTCCACGGGGACGTCGGGCGTACAGAAGCTCGAAAGGAGAGAACCCGGTGGAAGACTGGGGCACCTCCCGGATGGCAAAAAGCAAATACGGGAGTAAGTAGTCCCAGTTCTTCCCGTCCTTGTCTATCGCCTTACGGAGCATCTGTTTCAAAGTTTTGTTAAACCGTTCGACCAGTCCGTCCGTTTGAGGGTGATACACGGAGGTGCGTAACTGTGCTATTTGTAACAGCCTGCAGAGTTCTTTCATTACTTTAGACATAAAGGGGGTTCCTTGGTCTGTGAGTATTTGTTTTGGGACACCAACCCGACTAAACACATGGACCAGCTCCTTGGCAATGGTCTTGGTGGCCGTGTTACGCAAAGGGATGGCCTCGGGGTAACGAGTGGCATAATCCAAGATGACAAGGATGTGCTGGTGTCCTCGTGCAGACTTGGGGAGGGGTCCAACTAAATCCATCCCAATTCTCTCAAATGGGATCTCGATGATAGGCAGAGGTACTAAGGGGCTACAGAAACGGGGCCTAGGCGCAGACATTTGGCAGTCGGGACAAGACTCGCAATAGGTGCGAATATCGTGATGCATGCCGGGCCAAACAAAACAGTGTAATATCCTTTCGGTAGTTTTCTGGACCCCCAGGTGTCCCCCCATCATGTGTCCGTGTGCCAGGTCCAGCACTCTCCGCCTGTAGGCTCTCGGCACAACCAATCGTTGTACTGTGTCATCCCCCTTCTTCTCTATCTGATAGAGAAAGTCATTCTCCAGGGCCATGTAGGGGTAAGCCAGCCTAGTACCTGCATCCACCTGCACCCCGTTTATCATTTTAACATTTTTTATAGCCTGAGTAAGGGTAGGATCTCTCATTTGCTCACTTTGGAAGTCATCTTTCTGGACTTCCAAATTCAGCCAAGAGGAAGGGGGACAGCCACCCGTGTCCGCCTCTGCCCCGGGTTCATCGGAATCACCCGCCAGAACTGAAAAGGGGAACTGGGGGTTGTTTTCAGCGGATTCCTCCTCTGAACCCTCTTGTGGGGCATCCTCTAGTGGCTCCGGGCCCACACAAGGTGTGGGAGAAGGATCATCCGTGCGGCTACCCTGGGGTACTAATTGGTTCTCCCACAACTGCCAGAAGTGGGGAAAATCCCTGCCCAAAATGATATCATGCAATAGTGCTGGTACTAGTCCCACCTTATGATGCACAGACCCATAGGGCGTAGTAATGCAGGAGACCGTTGTGAGGTACGAGCAGGTGTCTCCATGCACACATGTCACAGAAAATTTATCTGACGGTCCCATCGGGACTGTTACCAGACTGGCCTTTACCAGAGTCACCACACTTCCCGAGTCCAACAGCGCAACAACAGTATTGCCATCAATGGACACTTCACACAGGTGTTTTTTCATATCGCCTTGACATGCAGCAACACACACTACCCGTGCAACCATAGCCCTGCGTTTTTCAAAGTCCGTGACATCACACTGCATCGGTTCTGCAGTTACTGGACAGTTTGCAGCAATGTGGCCCAACTCCTGGCAGCGGAAACACCTCACGGGCCCCTTGCTGAGACCATAGTTTGGCACCTTAGCCCTCACAGGGCCAGCAGTCCTGTTTTCCTCCTCCACTGCCTTAGGATATTTTCCTCCTCCCCATGACCCTGGAACAGTCTTACCAGATCCTCGTCGAGAAGGGGAAGAGCGAGGATGTGTAGCATCGTCCATAAGTCCTTCTGCCAAGGAATAACGCTCCACTAGATCCACTAGCTGATCCGCTGTCGTGGGGTTTCCATGGCTTACCCACCTCTTCAGAGATGGCGGTAGAGCTCTTAGGTATTTATCCAGAACGATTCTTTGTACCATCTCTGGCGCCGTCAAAACCTCGGGCTGTAGCCATTTCTTGGTCAAGTGAATGAGGTCAAAAATCTGTGACCGCGGTGGTTTATCGGGCTGATAAGTCCATTGATGAACTCTCTGTGCTCGCACGGCCGTCGTCACTCCCAGCCGGGCAAGGATCTCGGCTTTTAGTTTATCAAAGTCATGCGCTGCTTCAGGCTCAAGATCAAAGTAGGCTTTTTGGGCCTCACCTGCCAGAAACGGTGCAAGCAAGTCGGCCCATCGCTCCTTTGGCCACTTTTCCCGCTCCGCCGTCCGTTCAAACGTGGTCAGGTAAGCTTCCACATCGTCCTCTGTGGTTAATTTCTGCCAGCACCGACTCACATGAATCACCCTCTGGTCAGCCTCCGCATTATTCTCCGGTACGGTCGCCAGACGCTGCGCCACCTGCTGCAAAAGTTGGCGGTCTTTAACCGTCGATTCCACCAGTTCCTTCAACTGTGCCGACATCAAGCGATTAGCCTCCTGCTGCACAGCTGCGGATTGTACCAGCGCTTTCACCACGTCATCCATTATGATGCGCTGTAACGTGCTGCCCGCGTTCTCCACCACAATGTGATAACACGCTCCGGGATCGCCTTTGCTGGGTTCAAAGGGCACGTATTCACCTCAGGCAGACAGCCGAATTCAAGGTGTAACTGACGCTTGGTCAGGTTTATTGCAGTGAAGCATAAACAAAAAGAAAAAAAAACACCAACAAAATAAATCCTTGCCTGTCCGGCACTAACTATACAGGATGATATCCTAACTACAAACTGGAGGGCTTCTCCCTTCCAGCTAAACCATACAAACATCAGGCACTGCTCCTCACAAGTGTCTCCTACACAGCCAGGCTTACTGTGTTCCCAGATGGAGACCCTCCCCCAACTTCCCAGATTCCTTTTACCTCCGTCCTTCACCTCCCATTAATCCATTAGTAGCCAGGTGATCCTGGCCAGGCTAAGTCACATAGGACCGATACCGGGGTGAGATATACCTGCCCTCATCCACTAATCCCACATGAGTCTCACAACGCGTAACTAGTGATGAGCGGGCACTACCATGCTCGGGTGCTCTGTACTCATAACTAGTGATGAGCGGGCACTACCATGCTCGGTACTCGTAACTAGTGATGAGCGGGCACTACCATGCTCGGGTGCTCTGTACTCATAACTAGTGATGAGCGGGCACTACCATGCTCGGTACTCGTAACTAGTGATGAGTGGGCACTACCATGCTCGGGTGCTCAGTACTCGTAACTAGTGATGAGTAGGCACTACCATGCTCGGGTGCTCTGTACTCGTAACTAGTGATGAGCGGGCACTACCATGCTCGGGTGCTCTGTACTCGTAACTAGTGATGAGTGGGCACTACCATGCTCGGGTGCTCTGTACTGGTAACTAGTGATGAGTGGGCACTACCATGCTCGGGTGCTTGGTACTCGTAACTGGTGATGAGTGGGCACTACCATGCTCTGGTGCTCGGTACTGGTAACTAGTGATGAGTGGGCACTACCATGCTCTGGTGCTCGGTACTCGTAACTAGTGATGAGCGGGCACTACCATGCTCGGGTGCTCTGTACTCGTAACTGGTGATGAGTGGGCACTACCATGCTCGGGTGCTCTGTACTGGTAACTAGTGATGAGCGGGCACTACCATGCTCGGGTGCTCAGTACTGGTAACTAGTGATGAGTGGGCACTACCATGCTCGGGTGCTCAGTACTGGTAACTAGTGATGAGCGGGCACTACCATGCTCGGGTGCTCTGTACTCGTAACTAGTGATGAGCGGGCACTACCATGCTCGGGTGCTCTGTACTCGTAACTGGTGATGAGTGGGCACTACCATGCTCGGGTGCTCAGTACTGGTAACTAGTGATGAGCGGGCACTACCATGCTCGGGTGCTCAGTACTGGTAACTAGTGATGAGCGGGCACTACCATGCTCGGGTGCTCGGTACTGGTAACTAGTGATGAGTGGGCACTACCATGCTCGGGTGCTTGGTACTCGTAACTGGTGATGAGTGGGCACTACCATGCTCTGGTGCTCGGTACTCGTAACTAGTGATGAGCGGGCACTACCATGCTCGGATGCTCTGTACTCGTAACTGGTGATGAGTGGGCACTACCATGCTCGGGTGCTCGGTACTGGTAACTAGTGATGAGTGGGCACTACATGCTTGGGTGCTCGATACTCGTAACTAGTGATGAGTGGGCACTACCATGCTCAGGTGCTCTGTACTCGTAACTAGTGATGAGTGGGCACTACATGCTCGGATGCTCTGTACTCGTAACTAGTGATGAGTGGGCACTACATGCTTGGGTGCTTGATACTTGTAACTAGTGATGAGTGGGCACTACCATGCTCAGGTGCTCAGTACTTGTACTCAGTACTCAGACCTGGCATACTGCGTGGGCAGGACAGTGCACTCAGCCTCTTGGCCACACCCAGGGTGCACAAACACTCTACATAGCATATGCTCTGGACATGAGAGGAAGGGCCGCAGAGGGGAAAGTGGTGGAAAATGTGGGATTCAAATCATATAATGGCCAAAAATACACACAGGACAGCTTATTCTGAAAAGTTATTTAAAAATGCAAGTAAACTTTAAGTGGGGTTAGAAGCTGCAAGGAATGTGTGTGCCCAGTGCGCTGTATGTGCTGGCTACACCAGCGAAAACATAGACTACTGAGGACGCCTTATACTGGGTCTGGCCTCAGAAACGCTCTGGAGACTGCGAGCAGCGCCTGGAAAGTCTGCGTCCTGGATTCCGGCTTTAGAAAAATAAACAGGGGCTTCAATGGAGTGAAAGCGTTTCCCCTGCGATCAGTCCTGCAGTCACCGTCTCATACCAGCTGATTATTACCTATCTGTCTCTGGGAAAGCTGGGTGTCACCCACCACGACCACCGCCAGCGTTCTCATAAGTGTCCATGGTAAATATAGGTATGAGCTTTGCCATTCTGGAGTCCTAAAAAGCTGGGTGACAAGTAATGTCTGACTTCTTCCAAGTCTTATGATTGAATAGAAAATGAAAAGAGTATTCACAGAATTTCTGATTTAAGGTGGAAATTCTCTTAAGGCGGCATGCGGTAAGTGCTGAGACTTGCCCCATCATTAGCTCTAATCGTGTGACGTCTTTTCGTATCGCTGTCATGATCTCCACCAGCCACAAATCGGGATTATGAAGACGTCATAATTGCACCGCGGTTCCTGAATTTTATCCTCGCGGCTAACGCTGGCGACTTGTCAACTACTCCGTCTTCATTGCAGAAAGTGTTGAAACACAAGAGGGAGGGGGCAGTCCGGGCTTGTTCTGGGCGTAATCACACAATGGCGGGTTACTTGGAAGAAATGGGACGGAAAATGAATTTTTCATGATGAGGTCATAATAAAAAAGAATGAGCAAAAATAAGTTTTCTATTCCTTTACAGTCTGTGGGACCCCACTTATAGAGAGTAGGGGGTCTTTGACGCTCACGTTTAGACAAGTGCAAGGGAGTCACAGATATTCATGATGCACGGTGGCTCAGTGGTTAGCACTGTACGGTGGCTCAGTGGTTAACACTGCAGTCTTGTGGTGGCTCAGTGGTTAGCACTGCAGTCTTGCAGCGCTGGGGTCCTGGGTTCAAATCCCACCAAGGACACCATGTGCAAGGAGTTTGTATGTTCTCCCCGTGTTTGTGTGGGTTTCCTCCCACACTTCAAAGACATACAGATAGGGACTCTAGATTGTGAGCCCCAATGGGGACAGTGTTGCCAATGTATGTAAAGCGCTGTGGAATTAATAGCGCTATATAAATGAATAAATATTATATTATTATTATGCTTTTGCCATTCCAAACCCACCAGGATAGGGCCATTAAATTGCCATATTAGTTGTCACACCCCAAAAAAATGACTTTTGGGTGTATTTAAAGGGAACCTGTCACCAGATTTTGTCCTTCTAAACTAACACTAGCACCTTCAGTAGTGCCTGTGCTGCATTCTATATAGGTGCATGTTACCCCCTGACCCCCGTAGACCCCACAAATATATCTCCTGCCCTCTATGTAAATTGTCCAGTCCGGTCTGATGGGTGTCCTTATCTGCGCCTCCTGTCCCTCCTTTCGCCCTCCTCCTGTGTCTCGGACACCATCCACGTAGGCGGGCAAAATCTTCCATCTACACAAACACAATCCTGGCTTGCGCAGGTACTTTTCTCTGTTCTACTGTGAGAAAAGCCAAAAACATAGGTGTGCCTGCGTGAACTGGCGAGTTCTCTGTGCAGGCGCGAGATTTTGGCCGGAAATGTGGATAATGTCACCCACTTCATTCACATCACCGGGCAAAATCTTGCGCCTGCACAGAGAACTAGCCGGTTCGCGCAAGCGCACCTATGTTTTCGGCTCTGCTCATGATAGGGCAGAGCGAAGTGCACATGCACGAGCCGGGAATATGTCTGTGCAGATGCAAGACTTTGCCCACCTACGTGGATGACGTCCAAGGTGTAGGAGGCATCCGAGGCACAGCAGCAGGGAGGAAGGAGGGACAGGAGGCGCAGATTAGAACGCCCATCGGACTGGACAATTTACATACTTGGCAGAAGATTTTAAAAAGGTATTTGTGGGGTCTACAAGGGGGTCAGGGGAGAACGTGCACCTTCATGGAATGCCTCATAGGTGCTGCTTAAAGTGCTAGTTTTAGTTTAGAAGGCCAAAATCTGGTGACAGGTTCCCTTTAAGTGAATTATTTTATTGTATTTTAAATGATTTTCATAGCGCAACATTTAACCACAATAACAAAAAACTATGTATCAAAAGCCGTGAAAAAACAAAGGTGATGCCAGTTAAAGGGTGGTCGAGGAAGAGAGGGGGTGCACTTATTTATTACGGCTTCTGGATAAGTTCCTTACACCACAAAGTCTGCAATCCCTGGCATCAGAAGACGCGCTGAGCTTCTCTCCTTCTGTTGGGGTCGACAATTATAGGTCTCGGAATAGAGGAGCCGCTGAATGCTGGACACAGCGTAGTAATTATCCTGCAGAGTAAAAATAACTTTTCCAATTCCTAATATATAATGAATGGGCCATTGAAAACATAATTGCATGTGATAAAAAAAAGCGGGCATTGTCGGCTGTCGTGTTACCAGGCTCCGTTCACACTAGGGGTTAATGCTGCACGGTCATAGAGCGCCCACACAATGGGGTGTAGAACGGGTAAGGCCAAGTCCCATATAATCTCCATATCTGTGGCAGTGGTGGTGACGGGCGCCATAAGGGATGTCCGAAATAATATAATCCCCAGATCTGTATCAGGCATACGATGTGGCCCGTTACTGCCCCCATGGGAGGGTTTAAGGGATTGTTGCAAATAAGGATAAAATAATAGGGCACATAACAGAAGTTTTTTACCACTTGATTAGATATATACCATTAATGTAGTTTGTCTGACTGCTTTGACATCTATGAGCCAGAGAGGACCGCAGCTGCAAGGAACCCTCCTTGGAGGACCAGAGATATAGGCAGCCCAATGCTCCAAATACCAACTGTGCAATGCTTCACTGCTCCTGCGGAGGCGCTGCAGGGAGACTGATCTCTTCCTGCTGGACTCCCTGACCGCTGGAGGTCCTGGCAAAAGAGTAAACGAAGATCAGCTGCTATTTTGCAGGTTCTGTCTCTAAGGAATTGTTGTCTCTAAACCTAGCTGTATGATGTCTCCAATGCACAGCACACCCAGAACATGAGGGATTCAGAATTACTGGGCAGTGTACATTTGAATACAGCTCTGAGGTGAGATAAAACTCTTATTGGAAAGTATCAGGATCAAAGACGTTATAGAGCAGTACTGATAACAGAGAGTGGTAGAAGAAGGGTCTTAATTCCGCGCCAAGGACTCAATGGATCCAGGAAGAGATTAATGCTTCTTTAATAACATGCACAAGTCTACACGTTTCTGGAGACACAGCTCCCTTCATCAGGACATTGGCAAGAGAACATCAAATCTCTCTCATTAAAAAGAGATTTGATGTTCTCTTGCCAATGTCCTGATGAAGGGAGCTGTGTCTCCAGAAACGCGTAGACTTGTGCATGTTATTAAAGAAGCATTAATCTCTTCCTGGATCCATTGAGTCCTTGGCCCGGAATTAAGACCCTTCTTCTATCACTCTCTGTTATCAGCCAACTTTGGGACTGCTGCCTGGACCTGGATCTTATATATGCCTGTATAGTGGTTGTGACTGGCACAACCATTATAGGTGAGTGTGTTTTTATTACATATCTTCCTCCCTTTTTTGGGGTAAGACCCTATTGCGCTTTTCTTTCCACAGTTTCTCATATAGAGCAGTACTGAGCAGTGTAACTGTGAATCTAACACAGGTGAGACGGACACTTACTAGAAAGAAGCTGCACAGGTTTGTGGTTCTCTCTCTTACGCTGCTTCTTCCCTTCTATGTAAATTTCAGTAGGCAGCTGTAAACCAAGCTAGTGATCCGTCTTGTTTTGACTTGGATATTTGCAGTTCTAATACACTTAGTAATGATGTTTACATGTCTTTAATTTGAAATATTTAAAGAAGGACTATTTCACAAAACTGTCAACTATGCCCAATCTAATAGCGCATAGATATCACATGATTGCACATGGTGTCTATGAAGCAGGTAACATTATGTGCAATAATAAAACATCAACACCTAATAATAAAGATGAGAAAAACATCAATAACGCACGTCCAACCAAGACGCTCAATGGAGGAGGACGTCCTGGAAGCAATCTGCCGAATATCGGGAAATTTATTTAGCCTAGATATGAGTGGACACCGGATTTCTAAAAATGGCTGCCACATTGTCATAAGAATAACTTTTGAATGTAGGATATATACAGTATATATATGTGGCGCCCTGGACTAGCCAGGTCGTCACAGGTAGCACCCCCCCCACCAGACAGTAACATTAGCCAAACACAAAACCCTTGTTGCCTCCCTCCAGGGTCTGATGTCCACACCAGGTGGGGCTGAGCCAAGCGGTTGGCCCCACCCACCGAGGAGTTCACAGGCCTGAAGGTGGGAAAAGTGACAGAACAGTTCAGGAGTTCAGTGGAGGAGGTTGAAGTGAAGAGTGTCTGGGTTTGGGGCCCAGGCACTAACAACAAGGTTGGCAGACGATGGTGGCCGTCTGCAGGAGTGGTGAATCAACGCGGAACCGTAAGACCGGGGTCGGGCGTTGGCCCGCCGGTACCGACCGGGGAGCGAAGTGAAGCCAGCACACACAGGCAGGACCATCGGACCCCGACCAGGCTCGGAGTCGCCGTCAACAGTCAAATCCGAGTGTGACAGGAACCCCAGGGGTTTCCTAACAGCCAAAGACCCGTCAGAAGGCAACCGCCCACACCATGAGGGTATACAGCTACCGCCTAAGGCTAGAGACCCAAGGGCCAGCGCCTGCGGGCAAACGGGCTCCTCCGGCATCCATACACCGGGGAGCGGACTACCGTTGGGGATCCACCGTAGTCAAACAAGTACACAAAGGTGCAGGGAAAGACAGCCGCCATCACCTGTCCGGGGAGAGACACTGCAGCCGATCCGGGGCCCGTCCATCCAGCCGTTTGGTTTACCGAGGACTTTGTGCATCTCTTACTGAGTGAGTACACCCGTGCCATCCGGCACCGCGCCGCGCTGCCCCTGCAACTCTGCACCTCACCAACCCTGCCTCCCCGTCACACCACCGGGCCCCGGGACCACCGACCCCTACCCACGGAGGGGGAAAACAACATCCCAGCTGCTCCCTACCATCGCTCCCGGGATCCCCGTCACCAGCAGCGGTGGTGCCTACTGTGAGGCAAATCCCGGGATATGAAGATGAATTATGACTCCAGTCATAATCCCTCATCACTCCCTGGCAGTGCCCCCTCCCTTCTTGTTCTCAGTGTTCCACTTACACCTCCATGGCCATGTCCTGTGATATGGAAATGAGGTGGTGTGGGAACAATGGACACAGGATGACTCCCTGCCGTCACCCTGTAGTAGGAGCTGCTAGCTAGTTAGCAAGGCTATGGAAATAGCCAGACAGAACGACTCCAGTAAAAAATGGTTCATATCTCGCAAGCCATATTTCCGATAAATATGGCAACCATAAAAATGGTGTCTCCGCATGCGGACGATGCCGGCACACCCTTTTTATGGGAGCAGGACATTGGGAAATGCCCCAGGCGTGATATCAGCCAATGGGGAACTAGCAGACAGGTCATGAGTCCCCTCGTTCTGTAGCTAAATTCATAACTGTCACAATGAGAGCATTGGCGTCCGCCTACGACGCTCCCAGGCAAAGTTATGGCCCATATTCCATGTTGGGATATTGTCCATAACTCAAGCCAGGGGTGGAGCAGTGCTCCCTGTGAGGTCACGAAGGTAGGAGGGGACCTGGATCTGCCCAGGTTGATAACCCTACTTCGGCCATTTTCCAGTGTTCTTTTCGCTGGGGGCACGTGTAGGAAACATCTGTGGGAAGGATCCTAGAAACCTGGGTACAGCGCCCCCCTGTGGCCAGACGCAACAAGGTAACTGCTGGAACTGTGTATGCCTGTTTGTAACCCATGCTTTGATTGTAACTGTACTCTGACATATGTATATTCTGTAGATTCCCTATTGTATATATTGTAGTTTCTAGTGTGCTTTAGGCTGATTAAATTATATAATTAATCTTGGGCTGTTCTGTTATCTCGATCTTGAATCCCACGTCTGTGTGTTCGGCTAATAGTTACCGTAAATCGGTTGGTGGCAGCGAATTGTGCCAAGGATTATTGTGGGGAGGCCAGTGAGATTCGGGGAGATTTTATATATTCCGCCCGCGGAGGTCGGGGGAATATATACCCTACTCTCACCGGGGACCCTTCAATAATCGGCATAAGTAGTATAGCGGCCTCCTTGCTTATGGTCGGGCAATTCCATAATTGGCCTGACTATAAGAGGGGCGCTAGAGAGCGCGTCACGTGCTCTGTCTGTCGGTCGGGAGGTATAAAGGAGGGGTGACCCCCACTTGTTACCCCCCGATTGTGACGTACTGGTAGCCAGCGCGGGGGATTTCTGAGTGACCCCCCCGGTGGTTTGTGACATATTGGTGGCATAGCGGTGGGATCGAGATAATAGTGTGTGTGAGTGTGAGACCCATACTCCCAGACACTAAAGACTGCCTGCAGCAGCTGTGGCTGCTGGGGTCTTCAGACTAGCTCAACACTAGAGTGTCAGAGTGCAGATACTGTAAGGTGTGTGGAGGCATCAGGTGTCAGTTCTGTGTCAGTGACCAAAAGTCTGCAAGAATGGCTGATGGCACCAGGAGCAGAGCTATGCAACTGGCCAATGCTAAGGCAGGAGCCGAAGAGAGGGAGGACGGTGCTGTGGACAGCAATGAGGAGGTTGCCCACGAGTCCTCCAGGAGCTCGACGCCAGAAAACCGTTCTGCCGAGGACATTGCGCAACCTGGCACTGCTGGACAAGATGAGGAGGAGCTCACCCAAGGTTCCTCAACGAGCCAGATGCCAGCCCTCCGCTCTGAAAGGGACAGTGAATCGCCTAGCTCTGCAGCGTGCCGCAGATCACCACGTGCCATTCCACCGAGCCTGGGAGGCTCGGATAGCCTTCTTCAAATGGCTATGGCCCTTCTCCAGGCTGGAGACCAGAAGGGCTACAAGGAACTCCTGGCAGAGCGCAGGGCAGAGCGGCAGGCAGCGCGTGACGCTGAGGCTGCGGAGCGGCACGCAGAGCGTGAGGCTGCGGAGCGAGAGCGGCAGGCAGCGCGTGAAGAGCGAGAGCGAGAGCGACAGGCAGACCGTGACTACCAGCTGCAGCTAGCTCAGCTCCGGCCCTCATCAGCCACACGTGACCTTCGAGACACCAAACTTCCAAAGGTCCGTGTTGAGGACTTCCCAGTGCTGGAGAAGGATGGAGACTTGGACTCTTTCTTGACTGCTTTTGAACGGACTTGCCTGCAGCACCATCTGGACAAGGACCAGTGGGCCAAATACCTGACCCCCCGTTTAAGGGGTAAGGCCCTGGATATCCTTGGGGACTTGCCTGCGGAGGCAGATCAGGGCTACGACACCATCAAGCGGGCCCTGATCCAACAGTACAACCTCACTCCAGAGTCCTACCGCAAGAAGTTCCGGAGCCTACAGAAGGGACCAAAGGACTCCTGGGCTGACCACCGGCGGGCACTTGCCCGAGCTGCCGACCACTGGACCCAAGGCCTGCAGCTTTCCACCGGACCGGAGATCCTGGACTTGTTCATCACGGAGCAACTCTTGTGGAACTGCCCTGAGGATCTCCGCCAGTTCATCCGAGACCAGAAGCCAAAGGGGTCCACGGCTACAGCTGCCCTTGCCGATGACTACACCAACAACCGGGCCCCTGAGGCCAGGAGAGCGGCCACCAGCAGCACCTGGAGAGGGGGTAAGATGAATTCTGCGACTGCCCCACCTGCCCCTAGACTGCAGGGGGTGTCCCCCTCAACTCCCCTCTCCAGGCCCGTGGCGGAACCAAGACGGTGCCACCAGTGCAACCTACCTGGACACTTCAAGGCCATGTGCCCTCAGCGTCCCAAGGCCCCGGCTCCGTCCCCGTCCCAAGGGCCGCCCAAGGTGTATTGTGTGGGTGGGGGTGGTGGTAGGTCCCTGGACAGCTTCCAACCTGTCACCGTCGGCCGGTCTGTGACCATAGGACTGCGAGACAGCGCCTCGGAGGTGACTCTGGTGCGGCCTGAGATGGTGTCCCCCCAAGACTTGATCCCTGGAAAAACCCTCGCTGTCTCCGGGATTGGAGGCACTGACCCGGCGCTGCCTGTTGCTGACATTTATGTGGACTGGGGCGCAGGGCGGGGGGTGAGGGAGGTGGGGGTAACTGATCGGATCCCTGCAAACGTGCTACTTGGGACAGATTTGGGGCAGATAACCTCCCAGTTTGGGCCCCAACCAAGGGCTGAACCTTCAGCCCGTACTGACATGCCTCCGGACAATGTTAATGTGTTATCTATGAATGATGTAAGGGAGGAGGGAGTGAACTCTGATATTTCTGCTTGCATAGACACCATAGACACACACTCAGCTGCAGCTGTGACAGGGGAGGGGGTCAGAGAAAGGTGTGACAATGCCTCTACAAGTAACCAGCCTGTGAGCTGGGATCTGTTGCCCTCTGCAGGGATAAGCAGAGGGCAGGGTGCTGCAGGGGGAGGACCAGTGTGTGGGGTGGGGGCTACCACAGCAAATGTGGGGTCCCCAGAGATTTCACAGCGGGGTTCTGTTGCTGCAGGAGGGGAACAGGCAGGTGAGATTGGGGCCGGTCCAGGAGCGGAAGTGCTCCCAGGTAAGATCTCGGTGCATGGTTCCCCCACAACCGGGGTGTCAGGAAGCCAGGTAGGTCTGCCTGAACCGGCGACTTGGTCAGGAACGGAGGAGGAGCAGGCACGACCCACGGTCGCAGCGGCTGTGGCCGCTGTCACCCGCAGTGGGAGTGCTGGAAGCCAAGGGGCCTCCCGGAGGTCCGATAGCTCTTCCCCTTCTGACCAAGTGGCAGCCGAGTCAGGTGGAGGCCAGGACACAGGTCCCGGGGTACTGACTGAAGATGTGACAGTCTCGTCGATTCTGGCCACATCTAGTCAGGGGTTTCAGGCAGCGTTAGAAGCTGACGACAGCCTGAAAGCTCTTAAGGAGCAGGCGGCACAGCCTCCCTCGGACTCGGACCCGGAGCGAGTGGTCTGGGACCAAGGACGGCTGTACCGGGCCACGGTCCAGCAGGGTTCACCGGAGGCGTGGCCCAGGGACCGACAGTTGGTGGTACCCTATCCGTTCCGGACGGAGTTGTTGCGGATCGCACATGAGATTCCGATGGCCGGACACCTAGGGATCGCTAAGACCAAGGCCAGGTTAAACCAGCATTTCTACTGGCCAAAAATGGGGGCCGATGTGGCTGCCTACTGCCGTTCGTGTGAAACCTGTCAGAGAGTGGGGAAGGCGGGGCCACGCCCCAAAGCCCCACTGGTATCTCTGCCCATCATCGATGAGCCTTTCAGGAGGGTGGCTGTGGATCTGGTCGGCCCGCTGGCCATCCCCAGCAGCTCCGGGAAACGCTTCATACTGACGGTAGTGGACTATGCCACCCGGTACCCAGAAGCAGTGGCCTTGTCGTCCATTCGGGCTGACAAGGTGGCCACCGCATTGCTGGAGATTTTCTCCCGAGTGGGTTTTCCCCAGGAAATGCTCACTGACCGGGGGACCCAATTCATGTCCCAGCTGATGGAGGCCCTCTGTAAGCAAGTCCAGGTGCGACATCTGGTGGCCAGCCCGTACCATCCACAGACTAATGGCCTGTGCGAGCGGTTCAATGGCACCTTAAAGCAGATGCTTAAGATGTTGGTCGACTCCCATGGGCGTGACTGGGAGCGGTATCTCCCACACCTGTTATTTGCTTACCGGGAGGTTCCACAGGCCTCAACAGGATTCTCACCGTTTGAGCTCCTGTACGGGCGACGTGTGCGGGGCCCCCTGGCTCTGGTGAAAGAGGCTTGGGAAGGGGATTTGGCCACCCCTGGAGTGTCGGTTATCGAGTATGTCATGCGCTTCCGGGACAAAATGCAGGCCTTGACGCAACTGGTACACGACAATATGGCTCAAGCCCAGGCCGATCAGAAGCGTTGGTACGACCAGAACGCTTGTGAGAGGACCTACCAAGTGGGTCAAGAGGTGTGGGTACTGGTCCCCGTACCACAGGACAAGCTTCAGGCAGCCTGGGAAGGCCCATACCTCGTGTACCAGCAGCTCAACCCTGTGACGTACCTGGTCACCCTGGACCCTGCCCGTGGAAGGCGGAAGCCCTTCCATGTGAACATGATGAAGGCACATCAGGAGCGGGAGGCATGTGCGCTCCCCGTGTGCAACCTGCCCGAGGAGGGAGAAGCGGAAACCCTCTTGGATATGCTAGCCCAGGTTAGGGCAGGCGGATCCATTGAGGATGTGGAGGTTGGCCACCAGCTCTTGGAAGACCAACGGTCCCAGCTGTGGGCCACCCTCCTCCCCTTCCGGGGGTTGTTTACCAACCAGCCCGGAAGGACTGACTTGGCTGTCCATCACGTGGACACTGGGGATCATCCCCCGATCCGGCGTTCAGCATATCGGGTCTCCCTGGAGGTGCAGCAACACATGCGCCAGGAGATTGACGAGATGCTGAAGCTGGGGGTGATCCAGGCATCCAACAGCGCTTGGGCCTCGCCTGTAGTCCTCGTCCCTAAGAAGGACCGAACCACTCGGTTCTGCGTGGACTACAGGGGGCTCAATGCGGTCACGGTCGCCGATGCGTACCCAATGCCACGCATCGATGACCTGCTCGATCAGTTGGCCGGGGCTCAGTACCTGACCATCATGGATCTGAGCCGGGGATATTGGCAGATCCCCCTGACTCGCAAGGCCAGGGAACGCTCTGCCTTTATTACCCCATTTGGACTGTACGAGTCCACGGTGATGCCATTCGGGATGAGGAATGCCCCTGCCACTTTCCAGCGGATGGTCAACACCCTGCTCAAGGGACTTGAAGGGTACGCGGCCGCGTACCTGGATGACATTGCCGTCTTCAGTCCCACCTGGGAGGACCACCTAGAGCATCTAGCACAGGTGCTCAGGCGGATCCACCGGGCAGGTTTGACCATCAAGCCGGGAAAGTGTCAGCTGGCCATGAGCGAGGTCCAGTACCTCGGTCACCGGGTAGGCGGGAGAACACTGAAGCCCGAGCCTGAGAAAGTGGAAGCCATCGCATCCTGGCCCACCCCCAGGACCAAGAAGCAGGTGATGTCCTTCTTGGGGACCGCTGGGTACTATAGGAGGTTTGTTCCATGCTATAGTAGCCTGGCAAAGCCCTTGACGGACCTCACCAAGAAGAAGCTGCCCTCTGCAGTCGATTGGACAATGGACTGCGAGACAGCCTTCCGGGCCCTAAAGGACGCCCTGTCCAGCCCGCCCGTGCTACAGGCAGCCGACTTCACGCGGCCGTTTGTAGTACAGACCGACGCCAGTGACTTCGGCCTCGGTGCGGTGCTCAGCCAGGTGGACTCTGCGAGCCAAGAGCACCCAGTCTTGTACCTGAGCAGGAAGCTGTTACCAAGGGAAGTTGCCTATTCCACGATGGAGAAGGAGTGCCTGGCCATAGTGTGGGCCCTGCAGCGTCTGCAACCCTATCTATACGGGCGCCACTTCATCGTGGAGACGGACCACAATCCCCTCAGCTGGTTGCACACCGTCTCTGGGACGAATGGGCGATTGTTGCGATGGAGCCTTGCGCTCCAGCAATACAACTTCACCATTCGCCACAAAAGGGGCCGTGACCACGGTAACGCAGACGGTCTGTCCCGACAAGGAGAGGTCGCGGACGGGCGCACGGGGGAACACCGGAGTGTGCTGCCCCCTAGCGCCCTCAAAAGGGGGGAGGTGTGAGGCAAATCCCGGGATATGAAGATGAATTATGACTCCAGTCATAATCCCTCATCACTCCCTGGCAGTGCCCCCTCCCTTCTTGTTCTCAGTGTTCCACTTACACCTCCATGGCCATGTCCTGTGATATGGAAATGAGGTGGTGTGGGAACAATGGACACAGGATGACTCCCTGCCGTCACCCTGTAGTAGGAGCTGCTAGCTAGTTAGCAAGGCTATGGAAATAGCCAGACAGAACGACTCCAGTAAAAAATGGTTCATATCTCGCAAGCCATATTTCCGATAAATATGGCAACCATAAAAATGGTGTCTCCGCATGCGGACGATGCCGGCACACCCTTTTTATGGGAGCAGGACATTGGGAAATGCCCCAGGCGTGATATCAGCCAATGGGGAACTAGCAGACAGGTCATGAGTCCCCTCGTTCTGTAGCTAAATTCATAACTGTCACAATGAGAGCATTGGCGTCCGCCTACGACGCTCCCAGGCAAAGTTATGGCCCATATTCCATGTTGGGATATTGTCCATAACTCAAGCCAGGGGTGGAGCAGTGCTCCCTGTGAGGTCACGAAGGTAGGAGGGGACCTGGATCTGCCCAGGTTGATAACCCTACTTCGGCCATTTTCCAGTGTTCTTTTCGCTGGGGGCACGTGTAGGAAACATCTGTGGGAAGGATCCTAGAAACCTGGGTACAGCGCCCCCCTGTGGCCAGACGCAACAAGGTAACTGCTGGAACTGTGTATGCCTGTTTGTAACCCATGCTTTGATTGTAACTGTACTCTGACATATGTATATTCTGTAGATTCCCTATTGTATATATTGTAGTTTCTAGTGTGCTTTAGGCTGATTAAATTATATAATTAATCTTGGGCTGTTCTGTTATCTCGATCTTGAATCCCACGTCTGTGTGTTCGGCTAATAGTTACCGTAAATCGGTTGGTGGCAGCGAATTGTGCCAAGGATTATTGTGGGGAGGCCAGTGAGATTCGGGGAGATTTTATATATTCCGCCCGCGGAGGTCGGGGGAATATATACCCTACTCTCACCGGGGACCCTTCAATAATCGGCATAAGTAGTATAGCGGCCTCCTTGCTTATGGTCGGGCAATTCCATAATTGGCCTGACTATAAGAGGGGCGCTAGAGAGCGCGTCACGTGCTCTGTCTGTCGGTCGGGAGGTATAAAGGAGGGGTGACCCCCACTTGTTACCCCCCGATTGTGACGTACTGGTAGCCAGCGCGGGGGATTTCTGAGTGACCCCCCCCGGTGGTTTGTGACACCTACCTTCACCACAACCCGTGGGTGGCGTCACGGACTAACTCCCCCAAACCAACCACCCCTTTCACTCACGGACGAGGAGCGCCACTCGAGTCCCCGGATCCGGCCCACCGCTCGAGCCACCGAGCAGCAGCGCCGGACCCGAGCGTTAGCGAGCGCAGCGGCGGCATCCTCCCCACTCACGACATACACACACACACACACGTGTGTATATATATATATATATATATATATATATATATATATAGTATACGGTATATATACAGTGTGTGTATATATATATATATATATATATGTGTGTGTTGAAATCGATAGAGATAATAAATAATAAAATAAAATGTATATAAATAATAGTGAATAAATAAAACATAAATACTAAACTATCTATATAACTATATTAGAACTATAACTATATAATCAATGAAAATACTTTGTATTTGTTACTATTATTTATTCCATTAGCTATTATTTTTATTAGTGTTAATATTTGTTGCTATTGGGCCACTGAACTCTACTAATAATAATAATAATACTTTTCAATCTGCAGAATCCTGATATTTTCTCTATTTTCCAATACACCCTAAAATACCCAGTAAAGCTAGTTGCTCTCAGTGTGGATAATCTGCAGCCCCCCATGCCCCTTCTGTTGGTGGGTCCCCCTGTTGGCTGTGTGGCACCCCCTCTACTGGTGTTGTGTCCCCCTGTTGGGTGTGTGGCATCTCCTCTGCTGGAGGTGGGTCCCCTCTGGTGGGTGGGTGGCACTTCCTCTGCTGGTGGTGGGTCCCCCTGTTGGCTGCATGGCACCTCCTCTGCTGGGTTCCTCTTTTGGGCGTGTGGCACCTCCTCTGCTGGTGGTGGGTCCCCCTGTTGGCTGTGTGGCACTTTCTTTGCAGGTGGTGGGTCCCCCTGTTGGGTGTGTGGCACCTCCTCTGCGGGTGGTGGGTCCCCCTGTTGGGTGTGTGGCACTTCCTTTGCTGGTGGTGGATACCCCTGTTGGGTGGGTGGCACTTACTTTGCTGGTGGTGGATACCCCTGTTGGGTGTGTGGCACCTCCAGCTGGTGGTGTGTCCCCCTGTTGGGTGTGTGGCATCTCCTGCTGGTGTTGGGTGTGTTGTGTAGCACCTCCTCTACTGGTGGTGGGTCTACCTGTTGGGTGTGTGTCACCTCCTCTGCTGGTGGCGTGTACCCCTGTTGGGTGTGTGGCATTTCCTCTGCTGGTGGCGGGTCTCCCTGTTGGGTGTGTGGCACCTCCTCTACTGGTGGCGGGTCTCCCTGTTGGGTGTGTGGCACCTCCTCTACTGGTGGTGGGTCTCCCTGTTGGGTGTGTGGCACTTCCTCTGCTGGTGGTGGGTCTCCCTGTTGGGTGTGTGGCACTTCCTCTGCTGGTGGTGGGTCTCCCTGTTGGGTGTGTGGCATTTCCTCTGCTGGTGGTGGGTCTCCCTGTTGGGTGTGTGGCACCTCTTCTACTGGTGGTGGGTCTACCTGTTGGGTGTGTGGCACCTCCTCTGCTGGTGGTGGGTCTCCCTGTTGGGTGTGTGGCACTTCCTCTGCTGGTGGTGGGTCTCCCTGTTGGGTGTGTGGCACCTCCTCTACTGGTGGTGGGTCTACCTGTTGGGTGTGTGGCACCTCCTCTGCTGGTGGTGGGTCTCCCTGTTGGGTGTGTGGCACTTCCTCTGCTGGTGGTGGGTCTCCCTGTTGGGTGTGTGGCACCTCCTCTACTGGTGGTGGGTCTACCTGTTGGGTGTGTGGCACCTCCTCTGCTGGTGGTGGGTCTCCCTGTTGGGTGTGTGGCACTTCCTCTGCTGGTGGTGGGTCCCCCACTTGGGTGTGTGGCACTTCCTCTGCTGGTGGTGGGTCCCCCACTTGGGTGTGTGGCACTTCCTCTGCTGGTGGTGGGTCCCCCACTTGGGTGTGTGGCACTTCCTCTGCTGGTGGTGGGTCCCCCACTTGGGTGTGTGGCATCTCCTCTGCTGGTGGTGGGTTCCCTTGTTGGCTGTGTGGCACATCCTGCACTACAGTGTGCACTGTCTCTCTAGCTCTCTCTGTCTCTTCTTCTCTCTATCTCTTCCTCTCTCTCCAGCCCCTTCTGTCTCTCCAGTTCTCTCTGTCTGTGTCTGTTCCTCTGTCTCCCACTCTGTCTCTCCAGCTCTTTATCTTTCTCTGTCTCTCCAGCACTCTCTGTCTCTCTCTTCCTCTGTCTCTACAGCTCTCTCTGTCTCTTCCTTCTTTGCTCTCTGTCTCTCCAAGTCTCTGTGCCTCTCTTTCTGACTCTCTCCTCTCTCTGTCTGTTCCTCTCTCTTACTCTCTAACTTGTCTCTCTTTGTCTCTCTCGGTCTCTTCCTCTCTCTCTCACTTTGTCTCATCCTCTGTCTGGCTCTTCCTCTTTGTCTCTTCCTCTCTGTCTCTCCAGCTCTCTCTGTCTCTTCCTTTTTCTTTTCCTCACTCTCTGTCACTTCCTCTCTCTGTCTCTTTCTCTATCTCTTCCTCCCTCTCTGTCTCTTCCTCTGTCTCTCCAGCTCTCTCTGTTTCTTTCTCTCTCTATCTCTTCTTCTATGTCCTCTATCTTTTGCTTCCTTCTCCTTCTGTCTCTTCTTCTCTGTCTCCAGCTTTCTTTCTCTCCAGCTCTCTTCTTTCTCTCTCTTGTTCTCTCTCTTCCTCCCCCTCTTCCTCTCTCTCTCTGTCTCTTGCCCTCCCACACTCTCTTCTTCTCTCTCTCTCTCTCTTCCTCTCTGGCTCTCTCTCTGTCTCACTCTTCCTCTCTCTCTCTTCCTCTCTGTCTCTTCTCCTCTGCTTCTTCCCCTCCCTCTCTCTCCTGCCTCCCTCTCTCGCTATCGCTACCTCTTTCTTTCTCTCGCCCCTTTCTCTCTGTCTCTTTCTCTCTGCAGCTCTCTTTCTCTCTCCAGCTCTCACTTTGTCTCTCTCTTCCTCTGTCTCTTCCCCTCCAGATCTTTCTCTACTCACTCTCTCCAGCTCTCTCTTCCTCTTCCCCTCTCTCACTCTCTTCATCTCTGCCTCCTCCCCTCTCTCTTCCTCTGTCTCTCCAGCATTCTCTCCTTCCTCTCTGTCTCTCTCTTCCTCTGTCTCTTCCACTCTCTTTCTGTCTTCCTCTCCAGTTCTCTCTCTTCCTGTCTCTCCAGCACTCTTTCTGTGTCTCTCTCTCCTCCTCTGTCTCTTCCTGCCTCTTTCCTCCCTCTCTATACTGCCTCTCTCTTCCCCTCTGCCTCTTCCCCTCCCTCCTGACTCTCTCTTCCTCTCTCGCTCTGCCTTTCTCTATCTTCTCCTCCTTCTCTCCCCTCCCTCTCTCTCCTGACTCTGTCTCTTCCCCTCCCTCTTTCTCCTGCCTCTCTGTTTCTCTGCCTCTCTCTCTCTTCCCCTCTGTCTTTCTCTGCCTTGCTCACAGTCATTCCTCTCTCTATCTCTGTCTCTTCCTCTCTCTCTCTTCCCTTCCCTCTCTTCCTCTCTCTGTGTCTCTACCTCTCTCTCTTCTCCTCTCTCTTTCTCTGCCTTGGTCACAGTCATTCCTCTCTCTATCTCTCTCTCTTCCTCTCCCCCTGTCTCTGCCTCTCTCTAGTCCTTTATAGCCACAAGAACCATTAGGGACGGTGTTTAACCTAAAAAGATAAACTTTATTTCTTCATATAAAAATTATATTAACAATTACATGTGTCAAGCAAGGATCGTAATCACACTGGACATGTCAACATACTTATATTGTACCAGTGAACTCTACTCATGTTGTACCAGTAAGCTCTATAGTGCTGTCAAAAACCTGGTTACAACTTCAGAAACCTATAGCCATTATTCAGCCTCACCCAAGATTACTGTAACCACCTCTAGAGGAAAATACTATTTGTGTAACTAATCTAATTCAAGTTACTATTATAGTTCTCACTGGCATCAATATTCTGATTTTCACCATTTACAAAGGTTCTACCTGACCCAATCAGAGCTCCGGCACCACTATTAAAGGGCGCTTCTTTTAAAAAGATGCACACACGTCCCCTGAAGAAGTGGGAAACGCGCGTCGGGACAGCGGACGGTCACACTAAGTACTAATACAGGTCAGTGTATCTCTACATCACCATGGGCTGCATCTACCCTTTTGGGGAAGCAATGGTTGGCAGCGGGGACGCCCGGTTACTGGGGGTCACCTTACTGGCAAAATAATCATTCAGGTCTCACTTCTATTTTTGGTGGTATCAGTCTGATTGGGTCAGGTAGAACCTTTGTAAATGGTGAAAATCAGAATATTGATGCCAGTGAGAACTATAATAGTAACTTGAATTAGATTAGTTACACAAATAGTATTTTCCTCTAGAGGTGGTTACAGTAATCTTGGGTGAGGCTGAATAATGGCTATAGGTTTCTGAAGTTGTAACCAGGTTTTTGACAGCACTATAGAGCTTACTGGTACAACATGAGTAGAGTTCACTGGTACAATATAAGTATGTTGACATGTCCAGTGTGATTACGATCCTTGCTTGACACATGTAATTGTTAATATAATTTTTATATGAAGAAATAAAGTTTATCTTTTTAGGTTAAACACCGTCCCTAATGGTTCTTGTGGCTATAAAGTGTTTTTGGTGTAAAACCTGAGTATGAGGGTCATAGAATTTGGACAAATGATGTACACTCTCTCTAGTCCTCTCTACTGACTCTCTGTCTGTCTCTCTCTTCCCATCTGTCTCTTTCTCTGCCTTGCTCACAGTCATTCCTGTGTCTCTTCCCCCCTCTATCTCTTCCCCTCTGTCTCTTTCATTCCCTCTCTCTCCAGCTCTCTCTTCCTCTCTGTCTCTCTCTCTTCCTATGTCTCTCCAGCTCTGTCTCTTCCACTCTGCCTCTCTTACTCTCCAGCTCTCTGTCCCTTCCTCTGTCTCTCCAGCTTTCTTTCTCTTCCTCTCTCTACTGCCTCTCTTTCCCTTCCTCTCTCTCTCTCTCTTCCTCTACCCGTCTCTTCCGCTCCCTCTTCCCCTCCCTCTCTGTCTCATCCCCTCCCTCTCTCCTGACTCTCTCTTCCTGTCTCTCCAGCTCTCTCTTCCTCTGTCTCTCCAACTCTCTGTCTCTTCCTCTGTCTCACCAGCTTCCTCTCTTCCTCTCCCCCTGTCTCTTCCTCTCTGTCTCTTCCCCTCCCACTCTCTCCTGCCTCTCTCTTCCTCTCTCTGTCTCTCTCTTCCCCTCCCTCTCTCCTGCCTCTGTCTCTCTCTTCCTCTCCCCCTCTCTCCTGCCTCTCTCTTCCCCTCCCTCTTCTGCCTCTATCTTCCCCTCACTCTCCTGCCTGTCTCTTCCTCTCCCCCTATCTCTTCCCTCTCTCTCTTCCTCTGTCTCTTCCCTTCCCTCTCTCTCTCTTCCTCTCCCCCTGTCTCTTCCCCTCCCTCTCTCTTCCTCTCTGTCTCTTCCCCTCCCTCTCTCCTGCCTCTGTCTCTCTCTTCCTCTCCCCCTGTCTCTTCCCCTCCCTCTCTCTCCTGCCGCTCTCTTCCTCTCTCTCGCTCTTCCCCTCCATCTCTCCTGCCTCTGTCTCTTCCTTTCCCCCTGACTCTGCCTCTCTGTCTCTTCCCCTCTCTCTCCTGCCTCTCTCTGCCTCTTTCTCTTCTCCTCTGTCTCTTTCTCTGCCTTGCTCATAGTCATTCCTCTCTCTGTCTCTTCCCCTCCCTCTCTCTCCTGCCTCTCTCTCTCTTCCCATCCCTCTCTCCTGCCTCTGTCTCTCTCTCTCTTCCTCTCCCCCTGTCTCTTCCCCTCCCACTCTCTCCTATCTAACTCTCTTCCTCACCCCTGTCTCTTCCCCTCCCACTCTCTCCTGCCTCTCTCTTCCCCTCCCTCTCTCCTGCCTCTCTCTTCCCCTCCCTCTCTCCTGCCTCTCTCTCTTCCTCTCCCCCTGTCTCTGCCTCTCTGTGTCTTCCCCTCCCTCTCTCTGTGTCTCTGCCTCTTTCTCTCTTCCCCTCCCTCTCTCTCCTGCCTCTCTCTTCCCCTCTCTCCTGCCTCTGTCTCTCTCTTCCTCTCCCCCTGTCTCTTCCCCTCCCTCTCCTGCCTCTCTCTTCCTCTCTCTGTGTCTCTGCCTCTCTCTCTTCCTCTCCCCCTGTCTCTTCCTCTCTGTCTCTTCTTCTCTGTCTCTTCCCCTCTCCTGCATCTGTCTCTCTTCCTCTCCCCCTGTCTCTTCCCCTCCCACTCTCTCCTGCCTCTCTCTTCCCCTCCCTCTCTCCTGCCTCTCTCTTCCCCTCCCTCTCTCCTGCCTCTCTCTCTTCCTCTCCCCCTGTCTCTGCCTCTCTGTGTCTTCCCCTCCCTCTCTCTGTGTCTCTGCCTCTTTCTCTCTTCCCCTCCCTCTCTCCTGCCTCTCTCTTCCCCTCTCTCCTGCCTCTGTCTCTCTCTTCCTCTCCCCCTGTCTCTTCCCCTCCCTCTCCTGCCTCTCTCTTCCTCTCTCTGTGTCTCTGCCTCTCTCTCTTCCTCTCCCCCTGTCTCTTCCTCTCTGTCTCTTCTTCTCTGTCTCTTCCCCTCTCCTGCATCTGTCTCTCTTCCTCTCCCCCTGTCTCTTCCCCTCCCACTCTCTCCTGCCTCTCTCTTCCCCTCCCTCTCTCCTGCCTCTCTCTTCCCCTCCCTCTCTCCTGCCTCTCTCTCTTCCTCTCCCCCTGTCTCTGCCTCTCTGTGTCTTCCCCTCCCTCTCTCTGTGTCTCTGCCTTTCTCTCTTCCCCTCCCTCTCTCTCCTGCCTCTCTCTTCCCCTCTCTCCTGCCTCTGTCTCTCTCTTCCTCTCCCCCTGTCTCTTCCCCTCCCTCTCCTGCCTCTCTCTTCCTCTCTCTGTGTCTCTGCCTCTTTCTCTTCCTCTCCCCCTGTCTCTACCTTTCTGTCTCGTCCCCTCCCTCTCTCTCCTGCCTCTAACTTCCTCTCTCTGTCTCTTCCCCTACCTCTCTCCTGCCTCTCTCTCTTCCTCTCCCCATGTCTCTTCCTCTCTGTCTCTTCCCCTCTCCTGCATCTGTCTCTCTTCCTCTCCCCCTGTCTCTTCCCCTCCTTCTCTTTCCTACCTCTCTCTCTCTTCCTCTCCCCCTGTTTCTTCCTCTCTGTCTCTTCCCCTCCCTCTCTCCTGCCTCTCTCACTTTCTCTCCCTCTCCTGCCTCTCTCTCTCTTCCTCTCCCCCTGTCTCTTCCTCTCTGTCTCTTCCCCTCCCTCTCTCTTCCCCTCTCTCCTGCCTCTGTCTCTCTCTCTTCCTCTCCCCGTCTCTTCCTCTCTGTCTCTTCCCCTCCCTCTCTCCTGCCTCTCTCTCTTCCCCTCCCTCTCTCTCTCCTGCCTCTCTCTCTCTTCCTCTCCCCCTGTCTCTTCCTCTCTGTTTCTTCCCCTCCCTCCTGCCTCTGTCTCTCTCTCTTCCTCTCCCCCTGTCTCCTCCCCTCCCTCTCTCTCTTCCCCTCCCTCTCTCTCCTGCCTGCCTCTCTCTCTCTTCCTCTCCCCCTGCCTCTTCCTCTCTGTCTCTTCCCCTCCCTCTCTCTTCCCCACTCTCCTGCCTCTATCTCTCTCTTTTCCTCTCCCCCTGTCTCTTCCTCTCTCTCTTCCCCTCCCTCTCTCCTGCCTCTCTCTCTTCCCGTCCCTCTCCTGCCTCTCTCTCTCTTCCTCTCCCCATCTCTTCCTCTCCGTCTCCTACCCTCTCTCTCTTTTCCCCTCTCTCCTGTCTCTGTCTCACTCTCTTCCTCTCCCCCTGTCTCTTCCTCTCTGTCTCTTCCCCTCCCTCTCTCCTGCCTCTCTCTCTTCCTCTCCCCCTGTCTCTTCCTCTCTGTCTCTTCTTCTCTGTCTCTTCCCCTCTCCTGCATCTGTCTCTCTTCCTCTCCCCCTGTCTCTTCCCCTCCCACTCTCTCCTGCCTCTCTCTTCCCCTCCCTCTCTCCTGCCTCTCTCTTCCCCTCCCTCTCTCCTGCCTCTCTCTCTTCCTCTCCCCCTGTCTCTGCCTCTCTGTGTCTTCCCCTCCCTCTCTCTGTGTCTCTGCCTCTTTCTCTCTTCCCCTCCCTCTCTCTCCTGCCTCTCTCTTCCCCTCTCTCCTGCCTCTGTCTCTCTCTTCCTCTCCCCCTGTCTCTTCCCCTCCCTCTCCTGCCTCTCTCTTCCTCTCTCTGTGTCTCTGCCTCTCTCTCTTCCTCTCCCCCTGTCTCTACCTTTCTGTCTCGTCCCCTCCCTCTCTCTCCTGCCTCTAACTTCCTCTCTCTGTCTCTTCCCCTACCTCTCTCCTGCCTCTCTCTCTTCCTCTCCCCATGTCTCTTCCTCTCTGTCTCTTCCCCTCTCCTGCATCTGTCTCTCTTCCTCTCCCCCTGTCTCTTCCCCTCCTTCTCTTTCCTGCCTCTCTCTCTCTTCCTCTCCCCCTGTTTCTTCCTCTCTGTCTCTTCCCCTCCCTCTCTCCTGCCTCTCTCACTTCCTCTCCCTCTCCTGCCTCTCTCTCTCTTCCTCTCCCCCTGTCTCTTCCTCTCTGTCTCTTCCCCTCCCTCTCTCTTCCCCTCTCTCCTGCCTCTGTCTCTCTCTCTTCCTCTCCCCGTCTCTTCCTCTCTGTCTCTTCCCCTCCCTCTCTCCTGCCTCTCTCTCTTCCCCTCCCTCTCTCTCTCCTGCCTCTCTCTCTCTTCCTCTCCCCCTGTCTCTTCCTCTCTGTTTCTTCCCCTCCCTCCTGCCTCTGTCTCTCTCTCTTCCTCTCCCCCTGTCTCCTCCCCTCCCTCTCTCTCTTCCCCTCCCTCTCTCTCCTGCCTGCCTCTCTCTCTCTTCCTCTCCCCCTGCCTCTTCCTCTCTGTCTCTTCCCCTCCCTCTCTCTTCCCCACTCTCCTGCCTCTATCTCTCTCTCTTCCTCTCCCCCTGTCTCTTCCTCTCTGTTTCTTCCCCTCCCTCCTGCCTCTGTCTCTCTCTCTTCCTCTCCCCCTGTCTCCTCCCCTCCCTCTCTCTCTTCCCCTCCCTCTCTCTCCTGCCTGCCTCTCTCTCTCTTCCTCTCCCCCTGCCTCTTCCTCTCTGTCTCTTCCCCTCCCTCTCTCTTCCCCACTCTCCTGCCTCTATCTCTCTCTTTTCCTCTCCCCCTGTCTCTTCCTCTCTCTCTTCCCCTCCCTCTCTCCTGCCTCTCTCTCTCTTCCTCTCCCCGTCTCTTCCTCTCCGTCTCCTACCCTCTCTCTCTTTTCCCCTCTCTCCTGTCTCTGTCTCACTCTCTTCCTCTCCCCCTGTCTCTTCCTCTCTGTCTCTTCCCCTCCCTCTCTCCTGCCTCTCTCTCTTCCTCTCCCCCTGTCTCTTCCTCTCTGTCTCTTCTTCTCTGTCTCTTCCCCTCTCCTGCATCTGTCTCTCTTCCTCTCCCCCTGTCTCTTCCCCTCCTTCTCTTTCCTGCCTCTCTCTCTCTTCCTCTCCCCCTGTCTCTGCCTCTCTGTCTCTTCCCCTCCCTCTCTCTCTTCCTCTGTCTCTTTCTCTTCCCCTCCCTCTCTTCCTCTCTGTCTCTTCCCCTCCCTCTCTCTCTCCTGCCTCTCTCTTCCTCTCTCTGTGTCTCTGCCTCTCTCTCTTCTCCTCTGTCTCTTTCTCTGCCTTGCTCACAGTCATTCCTCTCCCACCCCTGACCCAGTATTACCATCTCTGGGAAGCGCAGAGCTCACTGATCACCAGCAGCAGCAGCAGCAGCAGCAGCTCTGAGCCGGGCAGGAGCTGATCCGGGACCCCCACTCCAGGTGAGCACTGAGCCCCCCACATCATGCCGTCCATCACACACACCCAGCCTGTGATGTGCGAGCTCAGCCCAGTTATCAGCTCATCTCAGGGCTTCGTGTTGCACGAATTGAGTTTCAAGAGGAAGGAAGGAAATGGGAGTTAAAAATATAATGAAAAAGAAGTTTGCAGCCCGAGCTGTGTGCAGAAGTCGCTGATCTGCAGGCTACCTGCCTCTCTGAGCTCTCACTCGGGTGCAAAGACCGTCAGTGATTACATTGCACAGATAAGATCGGTCCCTGCCTGCAGGAAGTGAAGGGGTTAAGGACCACCTGTGTGACTGGGACCAGGTAAGGGCTTCTGCCTCTGGGGTTCATCGCCTGAACGATTTATTTATTAGGAAGGGGAATGGTAGATCCAGATGTTTGATGCCCCTTGCAGCTCAATGACAATACCCTGTAGGGCCCCAGGGGGCGCTGGTGGGCGTTAATGAGCAGCGCCCTCTGCAGGAATGTGTTGGGTGGGCAACAAGAATGACAGCACATAGGAGTGATGTATATTTTGTATCACAGTTTTTATGCACTGATAATTGATGGATTAAATGTAAATAATGCCCTATAAGAAAAATTTAGACTGTGGGCAAAACAGTTTAATCTTGCAATCCCCTAGAGTACAGTTAGGGGGCACAGCGCTCCATGATAAGCCCCGAGATCAGCCAATCAGATCCCCAGGATGGCAACTTCCTGTACATGACAAGGAAGCACTGATGCGATTTGGTTGGTTGCAGTTCCCAGTACTGCCTCTAGAGGGCAGCGTTGCCATCTGTGTGTGTTACTTGGCGCCACCTTCAGGAGAGTGAGGGAAGTGCTGGATCCATCAGACAGCAGATATCTTCAATAAATGAAGACTGTCTCCAGAATATTTCACAGTTGAAGGTTTGATGTTTTATGCAGCAGATATGCCCAGATATTCCCTGCACTGCATGCGGTGTGTTAATAGACACAAACCCAGCAATGATTGGAGCAAATACAGCAGGAGCCCTGCGCTGTACTGTATGGAACCACAAGTGCCAGCATGACCTGTCAATCTTATCACCAGACTGTGCCGCTGAGGACATATAAATAATCCAAAGTAACATCAAATGTAGCATGTAGTAATGTCACATAGTGTATAGCATAGTGTGCATATATAGTGTTATGTGGTGGTATAAATAGTATTGTAATACAGCTGTATAATAAAAGGTATACTATAGTGGTGTGATATAATAGCGTAATGTTGCGGTATAATATAATAGTGTAATGTAGCTTTATAATAAAGATATATTATAATGGTGTAATGTAGCGGTATAATATAGTAGTGTCACAAGGCGGTATAATATAGTAGTGTAATACAGCTGTATAATAAAAGGTATAGTGGTGTAATATAGTGATACAATAGCGTAATGGTGTGGTATAATATAATAGTGTAATGTAGCTGTATAGTAAAGATATATTATAATAATGTAACGTAGCGGTATAATACAGTAGTGTCATAAGGTGGCATAATATAGTAGTGTAATACAGCTGTATAATATAGTAGCGTAAAGTAGCGGTATAATATAGTAGTGTCACAAGGCGGTATAATATAGTAGTGTAATACAGCTGTATAATAAAAGGTATAGTGGTGTAATATAGTGTATGTATATAATAGCGTAATGATGTGGTATAATATAATAGTGTAATGTAGCTTTATAATAAAGATATATTATAATGGTGTAATGTAGCGGTATAATATAGTAGTGTCACAAGGCGGTATAATATAGTAGTGTAATACAGCTGTATAATAAAAGGTATAGTGGTGTAATATAGTGATACAATAGCGTAATGGTGTGGTATAATATAATAGTGTAATGTAGCTGTATAGTAAAGATATATTATAATAATGTAACGTAGCGGTATAATACAGTAGTGTCATAAGGTGGCATAATATAGTAGTGTAATACAGCTGTATAATATAGTAGCGTAAAGTAGCGGTATAATATAGTAGTGTCATAAGGCGGTATAATATAGTAGCATAATGTAGCTGTATAATAAAGAGATATTATAATGGTGTAATATAGCGGTATAATATAGTAGTGTAATACACTCATATAAAGGATATATTATAGCGGTATGATATAGTAGTGTCATAATGTGGCAGTATATAATAGTGTAATACAGCTGTATAATATAGTAGCACAATGTAGCGGTATAATAGAGTAGTGTCATATAGCTTTATAATAAATAGACATATTACAGTGGTGCGGTATAGTGGTATAATATAGTAGTGTCATAAGGCGTAGGAAGTAGTGGAAGAGTTAGTAAGTGTAACACTCCTGCTCTGATCCACCTAGCCCTTTTTACCATCATTTTACAGCACAATGTTTGGGTCCCCATAGACTTATATGGGGGATCGGTGTCCGGCCAGATATCAGGAATGAATTCCGGTCCCAAACTGTTTTTTTTTTCTTAAATCCGGTTGGACCCTCCGATTCCAGATATCTGCAGGTTCGCCCATCCGTACGCCTGGCCAATAACCTGCTGATGGTTTCCCTCTATTGGCATTATCAGGTGTCAGTCAATTGCTTGAAAATTGAATCAGATCTCAAAGTGGCCGTCTTCAGTGTCCTCTGTGGCATATACAGTGTGTCCACCCATATCCTGTCCACTGCCATTAACTTGAGAACGGCGGCAGCTATAGGCATAGAAGTGGTGTCTAGGTATAGTAAAGTAGCCATGCGCTACGCAATGAAACCACCTATAGCGCCACCTGGTGGAAAACAACGGAGTTAGCATTTTTATCTCGAAAACGGAACGAGATAGAGAAAAAAAGGGAATTACAAAGTTGTAGGGCATCAACAATTCAATACGAATCCACACCTTGCATACAGAAATGCTATGATATGAAACCCATGGCCCCCCACAACAAAGCCTTCTGCTTTCCTCCATGCTTTGTGCTATCTTGGGTATGTGCTTTGTCAGCTCAGCTATTCCATATGTATTATAGCTCATTCCACAGCCTCCAGTCTCGGCTACAAATGCCCCGGTGATAAGGCTGCAGATATGGACCCTGCGCCGTGATCCCGGGATTGTTCTCTTTGGGTCATTATTATGAGAAATTGTGGTAAAAGACATATTTTATAAACACAAATCTAATGTGCTACATTTTTGCCTTATAAGACAGTTTTCTGTATCACAGATTTTGTGACACTGTATACAATATTTATATTTTAAAGCCACAGAATTCACTGTTATTTTAACTAGGTCTAATCTACAAGTTTTTTTGAACTTGGAAAATGATTACAATTTTATAAAAGTGACTTGTGAGTCCGTCACCAGAACACATAGAGCGGTTTATGGCAGCCGGTATGGCCTGTATGGTACGGGCCGCCTGGCTGCTGGGAGGTTACAGGAAAGTTGATTTTCCCCATCGTGTTCTGCTCCATGAGAGAGAGATCCGGTATTAGAAGTACTGGTTGAATCTGCAAATGTGCATGTTCATTAAAAGGAAACCATCAGCAGGTAGGACTCAAACTCCTCAGATAAATCTGTATGTAATGATCTCAGTGTGGGAATGGGATTTCATTATCTCCGGCACAAATCCCCTGAAGAGGCTATTCCCAGGGAGCAGATTTTCTGCTGTGGATTTGTGAGTGGTAAGTCGTCTGGGTATTATAGTAGAAACATTGTGAACAGGAGTTTACAAAATCTCATCTTCACTCTGCAAAGAAGATCCGCAGCGCACCTGTCCTGGCACCGCAGATTTATGGCAATTTATGCTGCAGATGTCACCGCAGATTTCACCTTTAGCAATGAGAAGAGTGAAATGTTAATATACAGCATTCCTCCATGAAATATGCAGTAGCAAAAGCCGCGGTATTTACAGCATATTTTCCTTGTATTCCCCTCAAGACAATATCTTCTTCTGACCCTTCTGCCACCATTTGTCTCTTCCAGACTCCTCTATCCTCTCCAGAGCCCTTTGACCTTTCTGTTCCCCAAATCTCCATGTCCTCTCCACAAACTCCTGATTCCTGTCTTCTTCTGCCCCCACCAGACCCCTGTGTCTCCATCTGTCTCCTTCAGACCCCTCTGTCCCAAGAAAACCTTTCTGTCTTCTTCTGTATTCTTCAGACCTCCCTGTCCTCTCCAGACTCCTCTGTCTTCTTCTGACACCTCTGTCCCCTCCAGACCCCTGTATCCTCTTAAGTCCCATCTGTGCCTATCTGACACTTCTGTCCCTTCAGATTCCTCTGTCTCCTTATGACACCTCTGTCCTCCTTGGGCTCGTCCACATTTTTCTATATCCCTCCAGACCTCTCTGTCTCCTCCAAACTCATCTGTCCTCTTCTGACTCCTCTGTCCCCTCCAAAACCCTTTGTCTTCACCAGACTCCTCGGTCACCTTCTGTTTTGTCTAAGCCCCTCTGTCCTCCCCTCCAAACCCTACTGTTGTTTCCAGACTCCTCTGTCCCATCCAAACCCTGCTGTTCTTTCTAGACTCTTCTGTCCTCTCTAAACCCTTCTGTCCTCTTCAGACTCCTCTGCCCCCTCCAAACCCATCTCTCTTCTCCAGACTCCTCTGTCCTCTCCAAACCCTTCTGTACTCTCCAGACTCCTCTATCCTCTCCAGACTTCTCTATCCTCTCCAGACTTCTCTATCCTCTCCAGACTTCTCTATCCTCTCCAGACTCCTCTGTCATCTCTAGACTTTTCTGTCCCCTCCAAACCCCTCTGTCTCCCTTTGACTTTTCTATCCCCTCCAGACTCCCTTGCGTCTTGAGACCCCTCTGTTCCATCTAGACCCTTCTGTCCTCTACAAACTTTTGGACTCCGCAGGCTCGTTTGGCCCTTGTGAGCCACCCTGTTCCCTCCAGAAGTGCTCTGGTTGGGATCTATGTCCTTAGAGAACATAAGGATCAGGCACTGAAAAATTAACATGCCCAATCCTTCTTTTGTCAAATTCTTGAGGAAGAGCTGGGAGGCCCAATACACAGTTGGTTTGTGGGTTCAGCTCACCTGAAGTTATTCTCGCTTTGATAAACCAAAACCTTTCAGTTCCCATTGACCTTGAATATTAACTGTGCCCTTAAAGTGGATCCTGGAACCCAAAAATTATGGTAAAGAGAACCAAGGCTACTGTTACCATAGACGTAATCGTGGCTTTGCGGGGACAACAGAAGTAGCAGCGATACCCGTGGGCTGCAGGTATTATAACATTTTCTTTCCAGTTTTTGACCTTTTGACCGCCTTTGACCGTACAGAAAGTTGATAGAAAATAGAACGAAAAGGGCGAGTTTTTAATTAAAGAAAACAAGCTGCTCCAATCCCGGTGTCTAAACAGTTAAGAAGTGGAGTCCAATTTTTCCGTAACGTTAGCAAACAGATTATAATTTCACGTTACGGCGGGGAAATCTCGCCACATCCTGTAAATAGGCCGCTGTTTGTTCTATGGGTGTGAATGTGTTTTTCACCGGTCTACACTTTGCCAAAATTATATCCCACAAAAATTCAGATTTCATCTGTTACAGGGGAGTATTTTTCGCTCGCAGCTCCGGGGGAGTGTGGTGTCTGTGGAGTTTATATTACGTGAGTTGTGGGGAAACGAATCGCCACCTCGAGTTGGGAGCAAAGCTGGTAGAGACCGGACTCAGAATCTCCATGATAGGATGGGGCTGAGGTTCGGGCTCTGTGTCATGTTCTCCCCTCTTCTCTGTATGGACCTCGTGCACTCTGCAGTCATGGAAAATAGAGAAGGGTCTTCCCCAAACTGTTACCACAAAACTGAAGATACAATTCTCCACAATGTCTTGTGCTGACGGATTAAGATTTCCCTCCACTAGTACTAGGTGGTTGAGGTCAGCCCCTGATAACAGGCTGGAGCATTATCCTCCTCCACCATCTGTACAGTGGGCACAATGCAGTCAGGGGTGATGTCCTCCATCACCAAACCCAGACTCCTGCATCAGACGCAGATAGAGCAGTGTGATCCCTGCACAGAACACGTGTCCTCCAGAGTCCAGTGGTGGCAGCTTTACACCTCGGCATCCGACGCTCAGCATTGTGCTTGGTGATGTACGGCTCCGCATTGTGCTTGGTGATGTACGGCTCGGCATTGTGCTTGGTGATGTATGGCTCGGCATTGTCCTTGGTGATGTATGGCTCAGCATTGTGCTTGGTGATGTATGGCTCAGCATTGTGCTTGGTGATGTATGGCTCGGCATTGTGCTTGGTGATATACGGCTCGGCATTGTGCTTGGTGATGTACGGCTTGGCATTGTGCTTGGTGATGTATGGCTCAACATTATGGTTGGTGATGTACAGCACGGCATTGTGCTTGGTGATGTATGGCTTGGTATTGTGCTTGGTGATGTATGGCTCGGCATTGTGCTTGGTGATGTATGGCTCAGCATTGTGCTTGGTGATGTATGGCTCAACATTATGGTTGGTGATGTACAGCACGGCATTGTGCTTGGTGATGTACGGCTCGGCATTGTGCTTGGTGATGTACGGCTCGGCATTGTGCTTGGTGATGTATGGCTCAGCATTGTGCTTGGTGATGTATGGCTCAACATTATGGTTGGTGATGTACAGCACGGCATTGTGCTTGGTGATGTACGGCTCGGCATTGTGCTTGGTGGTGTACGGCTCAGCATTGTGCTTGGTGATGTATGGCTCAACATTATGGTTGGTGATGTACAGCACGGCATTGTGCTTGGTGATGTACGGCTCGGCATTGTGCTTGGTGGTGTACGGCTCAGCATTGTGCTTGGTGATGTATGGCTCAGCATTGTGCTTGGTGATGTACGGCTTGGCATTGTGCTTGGTGATGTATGGCACAGCATTGTGCTTGGTGATGTACGGCTCGGCATTGTGCTTGGTGATGTATGGCTCGGCATTGTGCTTGGTTATGTACGGCTTGGCATTGTGCTTGGTGATGTACGGCCCGGTATTGTGCTTGGTGATGTACGGCCCGGTATTGTGCTTGGTGATGTATGGCTCGGCATTGTGCTTGGTGATGTACGGCCCGGTATTGTGCTTGGTGATGTATGGCTCGGCATTGTGCTTGGTGATGTACGGCTCGGCATTGTGCTTGGTGATGTATGGCTCGGCATTGTGCTTGGTGATGTATGGCTCGGCATTGTGCTTCGTGATGTACGGCTCGGCATTGTGCTTGGTGATGTATGGCTCAGCATTGTGCTTGGTGATGTACGGCTCAGCATTGTGCTTGGTGATGTATGGCTCAGCATTGTGCTTGGTGATGTACGGCTCGGCATTGTGCTTGGTGATGTACGGCCCGGTATTGTGCTTGGTGATGTAGGGCTCGGCATTGTGCTTGGTGATGTACGGCTCGGCATTGTGCTTGGTGATGTACGGCTCGGCATTGTGCTTGGTGATGTACGGCTCGGCATTGTGCTTGGTGATGTACGGCTCGGCATTGTGCTTGGTGATGTATGGCTCAGCATTGTGCTTGGTGATGTACGGCTCAGCATTGTGCTGGGTGATGTATGGCTCGGCATTGTGCATGGTGATGTATGGCTTGAAATTGTGCTTGGTGATCTATGGCTCGGCATTATGCATGGTGATGTATGGCTGCAGCATACAAGACAGGTTTCCTCCAGAGTCCAGTGGTGGCAGCTCTACTCCCCTCCTTCCGACACTCAGCATTGTGCTTGGGGATGTACGGTTCAGCATTGTGCTTGGTGATGTATGGCTCCGCTTGGTGATGTACAGCTTGTCATTGTGCTTGGTGATATATGGCTTGGCTGCAGCTGCTAGGGGGGGATGCAGGGTTTGTGCTGCTGTTACCAGAAGAGGTCTGGACTCTGCAGTTATGGGGTGAATTTTTCTCCTCTGCTGCTCAGTATTCGGCCCCCCGCTCTGTAACATTACGGGGTCTCCACTTTGTGGCTGAGTTGCTGCGGTTCCTTCCACTTCTCAGTAATATCACTCGCAGATGATGGGGAGGATTCAGGAGGAAGAATTGTCATGAATGGACTTGTTATCCCAGTGGCTCCTATTATAGGAGGCGCTGGTATCAGTGAGCTCTGCACCACCGGCCACTCTGTCACGTTAGTAAAGGCAGACCACATGGGGGGGCAGAGGTTATATACATTGGGGGGCGATGGGGCTGGATATTTATATCAGGGGTAAGGGGACTGAATGAATAACTGAAATTCACAGTACCATATATATTTATAACGGTTTTATGCTTTTTTGCCACTTTTGTCCGTCCTATAGTGCAGAAATATAAACTTTCGCTCCATTGTCTAATTGTTACATGGAGCCAATATCCAAGATCTGAGCAATGAATAATTCAATCTGCTCCGACTTCCTCTTCCTCTGCTCTTTGCAATTAACGGCGGGTTTTTTTTGCTCAGAATATCCGTATTATCAGCTGCTGGGATGTGAACACACGGAGGATATTGGTTTCGTTATGAGGCTACAAGACGCCCACATGTGTTTTTCCATTGGATTAGTATTGTTATTCAGCATTGTGAACATAGAATGATCATTGTCCTGCCATGTGCAAGCAGACGGCACACTATATGTGACTTTTTATTTTATGTGGCACCGTATGGCACCATTATTAGTGCACTATTGTTGTATGGCTATAATGTGTGGACTGTATCTTACTATAATAAGGCTGCTGATGTGGATTTTTCTGCATGGTACTGTTAAACTGTTAGCAGGATGTTTTACGACATTATTTTGTGGAACCAGTGATGAACAAATCCACCAAAATTAGAATTTGGCGTTAGTTTCAAATTTGGACAGGAAATTAAATTTCCATTGGATTTAGTTGATACGAATTGAATGTTCCCTTTTATACTCTGAGGTTTCTCTGAAACACAATAACCCAATGGTTTTAAAAAAAAAAAAAAAAAATAGTATCCTGTCTTAACGCGTTTCGCCTTGGCAGCTCTCCATCTGGGGCTCCGCTGGTTTTCTTCGATTCTGGTCTTCATGGCAGGTGACGGCGCAGGGGGAAGAAAGAGACAGAAGAGGACGTCCCGTCCCATTAAGACCATTTTGATATGCCTCGAACAGATTTCTTTATGTCTAGTAGGGACTGTATGGCACTATTTTATTCAGCACGGTAGGGAATTATTATTCCTCAGCACTATTACAATACCGCATTATTATATGGTTACAATGTGTCAGTAAAGGACTTTATGTGCTGACTGTTGTTAGAATGTTACATACTGTACAGAATGTATTATTGCCGTACTGGGTGACCTGGATAAACCGGACAAACAGGTAGCAAAATGGACGATACGTTTTGGGGAAGAGGGAAAAAATGGACGTCATTAATGTTACAAATGGATTGTAAATGGGTGAGTCTGCTCTGGAGAAGGAGTTGGATGTCATTTTTGATAGTAAACCAAACTCACAGATTCCCTAAAAAGGCGAGAAATGGAACATACAGGACATAAAAAATGTGCACCCACCTACTCAGACCCCGGGCCGACTATAGCTTTAAGCGATACCGGTCCATGTGATGTTGTGATCCAGTTGCTGGTGATCTACTGAGTGCTGTTTGGTGTGTTGTGGGAATTTTCTTGTCGTCTGTTTATTCTCTCCCTGCTCTTTATTTCCTCCTGATCACGTATTGTCTAATACCTCTGTGTGTGATTACTGTGAGTTAGGGGCACTTTGCACGCTGTGACATCGCAAGCCGATGGTAGTGATGCCGAGCGCGATAGTCCCCGCCCCTGTCGCAGATGCGATATCTTGTGATAGCTGCCGTAGCAACCATTATCGCTACGGCAGCTTCACACGCACTCACCTGCCCTGCGACATCGCTCTGGCTGGCGACCCGCCTCCTTCCTAAGGGGGCGAGTCGTGCTGCGTCACAACGACGTCACACGGCAGGCGGCCAATAGAAGCGGAGGGGCAGAGATGAGCGGGACATAATCATCCCGCCCACCTCCTTCCTTCCTCATTGCAGGCGGGACGCAGGTAGGAGATGTTCCTCGCTTCTGCGGCTTCATACACAGCGATGTGCGCTGCCGCAGGAACGAGGAACAACATCGTACCTGTCGCTGCAGCGAAATTATGGAAATGACCGACACTACTCCGATCACCGATTTTCGACGCTTTTGCGATCGTTTATCGGTGCTTCTAGGCGTTACACGTTGCGACGTCGTTACCGGCACCGGAAGTGCGTCACTTTCGATTTGACCCCGACGAGATCGCAGTAGCGATGTCGCAACGTGCAAAGTAACCCTTAGAGTTTTGGGTTCCCTGGTTGTCTATTTATATGGGTATAACCACTCCTGTCCTGGCCCTCCCCCGCAGTGGGTGATAGGGGGTATTAGAGCAGGGCTGGCCAGGAGCAGGGCTAGGCTGGCGGTCCAGACCTCTTCACCATCAGAAGTATCTCGGGGGTAGGGCACAGCTAGGGTCCTCTAGCCTGGGCACCAGTGTAGGAACCCCAGTGCTGAGTTATCCCCTTATGCATCATGACATTTGGTTTACAAAAATGAGGTCACTTGTGGGGGTTTCTGATGTTCCTCGGGGGCTCTGTAAATGCAACATGCTGCCCGCTGTCTATTTCAGCCAATTTTGCTTTCCAAAATTCAAATATTGCTCTTTCTGTTCCGATCCCTCCCATTTGTCCAAACAGAGGCTTCTGACCACAAGTGGGGTATCAGTGCACTCAGAAGAGAATGGGTAACAGATTTTGGGGTCCATTTTGTCACGCTGTCCCTTGTAAAAGTGAATAATTTGGGGCTAAAGCAACATTTTTAGGTAAAATGTATTTTCTTTTCATTCATTCCTGTCCTGAAGGATTAATAAGCTTCTTGGATGTGGTTTGAGATGTGTGAGGGGGGCAGTTTTTAGAATGGGGTCACTATTGGGTATTTTCTGTCACCTCGGCCTCTCAAAGTCACTTCAAATGTGATGTGGTCCCCAAAAAAAAAAATAATTTTGTTGGAAAAATGAGAAACTTCTAACTTACGAACAAAAAAAATTGCCAAATTTTCACCAAATTTTCGTATTTTCACCAAATATCCAATATTTTCACATATGAACACAAACAATATCATGTTAAATTTACCAGTAACATGAAGTACAATATGTCCCGGCAGTGCGGGTTTATCCGGTGGCTGTGTGGCGGTTTTCTACCATACGCTGCACGTTGCTGGCTGCTGCGCTCCTTGTCGAGGTTTCCACATGATCTAATACAAATCACTGAAGAAATATGAAAGATGGGTGAAGAGTGATGGAGACTGTACGGGCGATCCAGGGGTGACACCAGAAGGAAGGAGTATGGCCGCACGCCCCCTCTGCACGACCGCAGAGACCGACTGACAGGAAGGAGAGCACGGCATCGGGCATCGCTCACACTGCTGAGGTAAAACGAAAGCAGAGTTCTCATTGGATTAAATTGAGCAGACAGCTGATTGGGTAAAATGGAAGCTGAGCTCTGATTGGTGGCTTTACTGACAGTTCAGGCTATAGGATTTGTAGGTACGGTATTTTTATTGCACACAGCACAGTGCGGTGGTATTACGTGTTACATGAGTGCGCTATTGCTGCATTCTGTGTGTACGCTGGCACTATATCTGGGTACTCTGTGGCACTGTTACATAGATACTCTGTGGCGGTGTTACGTGGGCACTCTATGGCAGTATTACATGTGTGTTCTGTGATGGTTTGTGGATTCTGTGGCAGCATTATCTTGTTATACTGTGGTAATGTTATGTAAGGACTCTGGTGGTATTACATAGGTGTTTTGTGGCAGTGTTATGTGGATACTCTGTGGCAGTATTATGGGGGTGCTGTGTGGCAGTGTTATGTGGGTGCTCTGTGGCAGTATTACATGGGTACTCTGTAGCGGTATTATGTAGGTGTTCTGTGGCGGTATTAAGTGGGTGCTCTATGATGGTATAAAGTTGATGCTCTGTGGTGGTATTAGGTTGGTGCTCTGTGGCAGTGTTATATGGGTGCTCTAGTGCTCTGTAGCCGTTTTACATGGGTACTCTGTGGCGGTATTATGTAGGTGCTCTATGATGGTATAAAGTTGATGCTCTGTGGTGGTATTAGGTTGGTGCTCTGTGGCAGTGTTATATGGGTGCTCTAGTGCTCTGTAGCCGTTTTACATGGGTACTCTGTAGCGGTATTATGTAGGTGTTCTGTGGCGGTATTAAGTGGGTGCTCTATGATGGTATAAAGTTGATGTTCTGTGGTGGTATTAGGTTGGTGCTCTGTGGCAGTGTTATATGGGTGCTCTAGTGCTCTGTAGCCGTTTTACATGGGTACTCTGTGGCGGTATTATGTAGGTGCTCTATGATGGTATAAGGTTGGTTCTCTGTGGTGGTATTACATGGGTGCTCTGTGGTGGTATTATGTGGGTGCTCTATGGTGGTATAAGGTTGGTGCTCTGTAGTGGTATTACATGGGTGCTCTATGGTGGTATAAGGTTGGTGCTCTGTGGCGGTATTATGTTGGTGCTCTGTAGTGGTATAAGGTTGGTTCTCTGTGGTGGTATTACATGGGTACTCTGTGGTGGTATTATGTGGGTGCTCTATGGTGGTATAAGGTTGGTGCTCTGTGGCGGTATTATGTCGGTATTCTATGGCTTTGTTACATGGGTTCTTTATGGCGGTATTATGTAGGTGCTCTATGGCAGCCACATATTTCTATAAACAATAATTTAGGATGTCCATTAAAATATTCAGGACAGTGATAAACTAGGCACAGAAATTTGTTTCTGGTATTCAGTGCTAGCATAATACTTAGAGGGGATATCCCATACATTTGTTGATTTAGGGGCGGTGAGTGCCCGGCCTTCTTTATAGTGACAGCTCATAGAGTCCCGCGGCTTCCAGTATCATCTCTATGCCGATGACACACAGATCTACCTCTCTGGACCTGACATTACCTCTCTACTAACCAGAATCCCACAATGTCTGTCCGCTATTTCATCCTTGTTTTCTGCGCGAATCCTCTCCCCTCGCTATTCCCCAGCCTCGCCACTCTGCCAATCCCTTCACTGGCTTCCTATTACACATTAACCATGACATACAAAGCCATGCACAACCTGTCTCCTCCCTACATCTGTGACCTAGTCTCCCGGTACCTTCCTGCACGCAACCTCAGATCCTCACAAGATCTCCTTCTCTACTCCTCTCTTATCTCCTCTTCCCACAATCGCATACAAGATTTCTCCCGTGCTTCCCACATACTCTGGAATGCTTTACCCCAGCATATCAGACTCTCTCCTACCGTGAAAAGCTTCAAGAAGAACCTCAAGACCCACCTCTTCCAACAAGCCTACAACCTACAATAGCCCTCAGTCCAGTAGACCACTGCGCAACCAGCTCTGTCCTCACCTATTGTACCATCACCCATTCCCTGTAGACTGTGAGCCCTCGCGGGTAGGGTCCTCTCTCCTCCTGTATACTGTGAGCCCTCGCGGGCAGGGTCCTCTCTCCTCCTGTAGACTGTGAGCCCTCGCGGGCAGGGTCCTCTCTCCTCCTGTATACTGTGAGCCCTCGCGGGCAGGGTCCTCTGTCCTCCTGTAGACTGTGAGCCCTCGCGGGCAGGGTCCTCTCTCCTCCTGTAGACTGTGAGCCCTCACGGGCAGGGTCCTCTCTCCTCCTGTAGACTGTGAGCCCTCGCGGGCAGGGTCCTCTCTCCTCCTGTAGACTGTGAGCCCTCGCGGGCAGGGTCTTCTCTCCTCCTGTAGACTGTGAGCCCTCGCGGGCAGGGTCCTCTCTCCTCCTGTAGACTGTGAGCCCTCGCGGGCAGGGTCCTCTCTCCACCTGTAGACTGTGAGCCCTCGCGGGCATGGTCCTCTCTCCACCTGTAGACTGTGAGCCCTCGCGGACAGGGTCCTCTCTCCTCCTGTAGACTGTGAGCCCTCGCGGGCAGGGTCCTCTCTCCTCCTGTAGACTGTGAGCCCTCGCGGGCAGGGTCCTCTCTCCTCCTGTAGACTGTGAGCCCTCGCGGGCAGGGTCCTCTCTCCTCCTGTAGACTGTGTGCCCTCGCGGGCAGGGTCTTCTCTCCTCCTGTAGACTGTGAGCCCTCACGGGCAGGGTCCTCTCTCCTCCTGTAGACTGTGAGCCCTCGCGGGCAGGGTCTTCTCTCCTCCTGTAGACTGTGAGCCCTCGCGGGCAGGGTCTTCTCTCCTCCTGTAGACTGTGAGCCCTCGCGAGCAGGGTCCTCTCTCCTCCTGTAGACTGTGAGCCCTCGCGGGCAGGGTCCTCTCTCCTTCTGTAGACTGTGAGCCCTCGCGGGCAGGGTCTTCTCTCCTCCTGTAGACTGTGAGCCCTCGCAGGCAGGGACCTCTCTCCTCCTGTAGACTGTGTGCCCTCGCGGGCAGGGTCTTCTCTCCTCCTGTAGACTGTGAGCCCTCACGGGCAGGGTCCTCTCTCCTCCTGTAGACTGTGAGCCCTCACGGGCAGGGTCCTCTCTCCTCCTGTAGACTGTGAGCCCTCGCGGGCAGGGTCTTCTCTCCTCCTGTAGACTGTGAGCCCTCGCGGGCAGGGTCTTCTCTCCTCCTGTAGACTGTGAGCCCTCGCGAGCAGGGTCCTCTCTCCTCCTGTAGACTGTGAGCCCTCGCGGGCAGGGTCCTCTCTCCTTCTGTAGACTGTGAGCCCTCGCGGGCAGGGTCTTCTCTCCTCCTGTAGACTGTGAGCCCTCGCAGGCAGGGACCTCTCTCCTCCTGTAGACTGTGAGCCCTCGCGGGCAGGGTCTTCTCTCCTCCTGTAGACTGTGAGCCCTCGCGGGCAGGGTCCTCTCTCCTCCTGTAGACTGTGAGCCCTCGCGGGCAGGGTCCTCTCTCCTCCTGCAGACTGTGAGCCCTCGCGGGCAGTGTCCTCTCTCCTCCTGTACCAGTCTGTTTTGTACTGTTAATTATTGTTGTACTAGTTTTTATATATACCCTTTCTCACTTGTAAAGCGCCATGGAATTAATGGTGCTATAATAATAAATAATAATAATAGTGATCGGTTAGTTCCAGAGTCCAGTGAGATTCATGCTCATCCCAGTTTTCTTGCTCGGTCTCCCCGGGGCTCCTGTACCCGCCCGGGGTCTGATTAGTTGGGTGCACATTTTGTGCATCCTGCATGTTCCATTTCTGGCCGTTTTAGGGAATCTATGAGTTTGGGCAGCTGCACCCGGCTCCGCTCCCCTGCGCTCTCTGACATCACTAATACCTACAGGTTTTGCGAGTGCTGCACCTACACCCGGGAATTCCCAGACTTACTCAAGTTGCTTTTTTTTACCTGCAGCGTTGAAATACTTTAGGTCAGGACACGTCAGTGTCAGCTTAATAAAGCTTAATGGCTACTGATGGATCAACAATGGTACAACGTGAAGCGAAGCGCAGCTCTGGAGCCACTTAACTGGGCGTCTGCAGATCGTCCATAGTGGAATGTTTTAATACTGAGGTCACAACATAGAAGTAAAGCAAAGCAAAGGATGCAGAGTGGCAGTCACCACTGTACGAAGAGGTACAGCAAGAGTACACTGTGTGCAGAATTATTAGGCAAGTTGTATTTTAGCGTTTTTTTTAATTATTGATCAACAACTATGTTCTCAATCAATCTAAAAGACTCATAAATATCAAAGCTTAATATTTTTGGCAGTTGGAGGGGTTTTTAGATTTGGCTATCTTAGGAGGATATCTGTGCAGGTAACTATTACTGTGCAGAATTATTAGGCAACTTAATAAAAACCAAATCTATTCCCATCTCACTTGTTTATTGTCACCAGGTAAACCAATATAACTGCATAACATTTAGAAATAAACATTTCTGACATGCAAAAACAAAACCCCAAAAAAATCAGTGACCAATATAGCCCCCTTTCTTTCTGATGACACTCAGCAGCCGACCATCCATAGATTCTGTCATTGCTTGATCTGTTTACGATCCACATTGCGTGCAGCAGCCACCACAGCCTCCAGACACTGCTCCCAGAGGTGGACTGGTTTCCCTTCCTGTAGATCTCACATTTTATGAGGGACCACAGGTTCTCTATGGGGTTCAGATCAGGTGAACAAGGGGGCCATGTCATTATTTTTTCATCTTTTAGACCTTTACTGGCCAGCCACACTGTGGAGTAGTTGGATGCATGTGATGAAGCATTGTCCTGCATGTAAATCATGTTTTTCTTGAACGATAGCGACTTCTTCCTGTACCACTGCTTGAAGAAGTTGTCTTCCAGAAACTGGAAGTAGGTCTGGGAGTTGAGCTTCATTCCATCCTCAACCCGAAAAGGTCCCACAAGTTGATCTTTGCTGATCCCAGCCCATACCAGTGCCCACCTCCACCTTGCTGGGGTCTGAGTGGGAGTGGAGCTCTCTGCCCTTTACTGATCCAGCCTCTGGCCCATCCATCTGCCCATCAAGAGTCACTCTCATTTCATCAGTCCATAAAACCTGTGAAAAATCAGTCTTAAGATATCTCTTGGCCCAGTCTTGACGTTTGATCTTATGTTTCTTGGTCAGAGGTGGTGGTTTTCAGCCTTCCTTACCTTGGCCTGTCCCTGAGTATGGCACACCTTGTGCTTTTTGATACTCCAGTAACGTTGCAGCTGTGAAATATGGCCAAACTGGTGGCAAATGGCATCCTGGCAGCTTCACGCTTGATATTCCTCAGTTCATGGCCAGTTATTTTGCGCCTTTTTTGCCCAGCACGCTTCTTGCGACCCTGTTGGCTATTTGCCGTGAAACGCTTGATTGTTCGGTGATCACGCTTCAAAAGTTTGACAATTTCAAGACTGCTGCATCCCTCTGCAAGACTCTCACAATTTTGGACTTTTCAGAGCCCGTCAAATCTCTCTTCTGACCCATTTTGCCAAAGGAAAGGAAGTTGCCTAATAATTAAGCACCCCTTATATAGGGTGCTGATGTCATTACACCGCACCCCTCCTCATTACAGAGACGCACATCACCGGATTTACTTCATTGGTAGTTGGCTCTCAGCCTATACAGCTTGGAGTAGGACAACATGTATAAAAAGTATCATGTGATCAGAATACTCATTTGCCTAATAATTCTGCACACGGTGTATATAGGGTTTGGGTATATAGTGAGGCACAGGATATAACACTGCAGAGTGTGTATATATAGGGACGCACAGGGCATACCACTGCAGGGTGTGGATAGATGGTCAGGCGGAGGGCGTAACACTGCAGGGTGTGGGTATGTGGTCAGGCGGAGGGCGTAACACTGCAGGGTGTGGGTATGTGGTCAGGCGGGGGGCGTAACACTGCAGGGTGTGGGTATGTGGTCAGGTGGCGGGCGTAACACTGCAGGGTGTGGGTATGTGGTCAGGCGGAGGGCGTAACACTGCAGGGTGTGGGTATATGGTCAGGTGGAGGGCGTAACACTGCAGGGTGTGGGTATGTGGTCAGGTGGAGGGCGTAACACTGCAGGGTGTGGGTATATGGTCAGGTGGAGGGCGTAACACTGCAGGGTGTGGGTATGTGGTCAGGCGGGGGGCGTAACACTGCAGGGTGTGGGTATGTGGTCAGGTGGAGGGCGTAACACTGCAGGGTGTGGGTATGTGGTCAGGCGGAGGGCGTAACACTGCAGGGTGTGGGTATATGGTCAGGTGGAGGGCGTAACACTGCAGGGTGTGGGTATGTGGTCAGGTGGAGGGCGTAACACTGCAGGGTGTGGGTATATGGTCAGGCAGAGGGAAGGCTTTTATTGTGGCCAGTTAATTTTCTATAGTTAGAATGTTATTTTAGCTGTTTCTCCGGGGTTAGTATTGGCGGTTTCTCCTCCGATCGTGCGCTCTGTACGCGGTGCGCTCTGTACGCGGTGCGCTCTGTACGCAGTGCGCTCTGTACGCGGTGCGCTCTGTACGCGGTGTGCTCTGTACGCGGTGCGCTCTGTACGCGGTACGCTCTGTACGCAGTGCGCTCTGTACGCGGTGCGCTCTGTACGCGGTGTGCTCTGTACGCGGTGCGCTCTGTACGCGGTGCGCTCTGTACGCGGTGCGCTCCGAATAATATCAGGTTGCACGTTACACTTTCCTGGTGCTGCATTTTCCTGGTGTAAACGGATTTGACTGATTGATTCATCTGATATGAGACCATAATTATTGTGACAAAAGATCAGCGGCGTCACCCACATCATTCCCGGTGTGACGAGGAGGAGCCGCGTCTCTGCCGGGGGCCGATCTCGCGCTGCGCTGTCATTTTCACGTTTTATCTCTGTAACTCCAGCGATGATTGATATTGATATGACGGGGACCGGAATCACTTCTGAGGAGTCTATTAAATTGAATTTTCCCTTTAATTTGATCTTAAAGGGATTGTCTGAAGGATGTGTGCGGTATCAAAGTGCGGCCCGTTACTTTTAATCCATTTTCTGTTACAATATCAGACACAAAGTCTGGCTCAGCTTCTAAAATAAAGCGGCTATAATATGGACAGAGCCTTCCACCATGCCTCCCTTTCTTGGGAGAAGCTTTTCTTGCTTTCGTTGCTGTAAAGGAACTGCAGTAAAGAATAGTGGGAATGGAAGTGAAAACTTCTCCAAACACATTTCTGCTTTGCAAAAGTTGTCAGAAAACTGTGAACAGTGTGATTGGTTTGATTCTGGCAGCTGGTGGATCCCAAATCCAGAAGTCCATAGTTTCTAACAATCCCAAATTTGTCAGGACCACTCATTGTTTTTTGCATTCTTTCCCATATCTACAGTGCCTTGCGAAAGTATTCGCCCCCCCTTGAATTTTTCAACCTTTTCCCACATTTCAGGCTTCAAACATAAAGATAAAATGTTAATGTTCTGGTGAAGAATCAACAACAAGTGACACAATTGTGAAGATGAATGAAGTTTATTGCTTATTTTAAACTTTTGTAAAAAATAATAAACTGAAAATTGGGGCGTGCAATATTATTCATCCCCTGTAAGTGAATACTTTGCAGCGCCCCCTTTTGCTGCGATTACAGCGGCAGTCTCTTGGGGTATGTGTCTATCAGTTTTGCACATGGAGAGGCTGAAATTCTCGCCCATTCTTCCTTTGTAAACAGCTGGAGCTGAGTGAGGTTGGATGGAGGTGTTTGTGAACAGCAGTTTTCAGCTCTTTCCACAGATTCTCGATTGGGTTCAGGTCTGGACTGTGACTTGGCCATTCTAACACCTGGATACGTTTATTTGTGAACCTTCCATTGTAGATTTTGCTTTATGTTTGGGATCATTGTCTTGTTGGGAGACAAATCTCCATCCCAGTCTCAGGTCTTTTGCAGACTCCAACAGGTTTTCTTCAAGAATGGTCCTGTATTTAGGTCCATCCATCTTCCCATCAATTTTAACCATCTTCCCTGTCCCTGCTGAAGAAAAGCAGGCCCAAACAATGATGTTGCCACCACCATGTTTCACAGTGGGGATGGTGTGTTCAAGGTGATGAGCTGTGTTTCTTTTACGCCAAACATATCGTTTGGCATTGTGCCCAAATAGTTTGATTTTGGTTTCATCTGAGCAGAGCACCTTCTTCCACATGTTTGGTGTCTCCAGGTGGCTTGTGGCAAACTTTAAACAACACTTTTTATGGATATCTTTGAGAAATGGCTTTCTTCTTGCCACTTTTCCATAAAGGCCAAATTTGTGCAGTGTATGACTGATTGTTGTCCTATGGACAGACTTTCCCACCTCAGCTGTAGATCTCTGCAGATCATCCAGAGGGATCATGGGCCTCTTGGCTGCATCTCTGATCAGTCTTCTACTTGTGTGAGATGATAGTTTGGATGGAGGCCGGGTCTTGGTAGATTTGCAGTGGTATGATTCTCCTTCCATTTCAATATGATCGCTTGCACAGGGCTCCTTGGGATGTTTAAAGTTGTGGAAATCTTTTTGTAACCAAATCTGGCTTTAAACTTCTCCCCAACAGTATCCTGGACCTGCCTGTTGTGTTCCTTGAATTCGTATAGACCTGGCTCACTATGAATGCGGGTGCTCTAGGGAAACAGTCAATACTCCAAAAATACAAAATTATCCCCGGCACTCCAAGAGAAAAAAGAAACAATGTCTGGGTATTTTTGATGTTTTTTATTGTGAATAGTCTTATCTCGACGTTTCGGTCATACCTTGACCTTTATCAAGAGAATTAATCAGACTATAGAAAGAGAACATAAAAAAACAGAAATTAATACATAATACAGGAGAAGAATTACCAGGAGACACAGCTCCGGTTATTTATATACATTGTACACAAAAGGAGTATACATTACAATGGTAAGGTACAGAGTCAAAGATATATATAAGATAATAACATCTGTATACACCCAAGAAGAAAGAACAACATGTTGTTGTTCTTTCTTCTTGGGTGTATACAGATGTTATTATCTTATATATATCTTTGACTCTGTACCTTACCATTGTAATGTATACTCCTTTTGTGTACAATGTATATAAATAACCGGAGCTGTGTCTCCTGGTAATTCTTCTCCTGTATTATGTATTAATTCCTGTTTTTTTATGTTCTCTTTCTATAGTCTGATTAATTCTCTTGATAAAGGTCAAGGTATGACCGAAACGTCGAGATAAGACTATTCACAATAAAAAACATCAAAAATACCCAGACATTGTTTCTTTTTTCTCTTGGAGTGCCGGGGATAATTTTGTATTTTTGTTGTGTTCCTTGGTCTTCATGATGCTCTCTGTGCTTTACACAGAACCCTGAGGCTATCACAGAACAGGGGCATTTATACGGAGACTTGATTACACACAGGGGCTTATATTTATCATCAGTCATTTAGGACAACATTGAATCATTCACAGATCCTCAATGAACTTCTGGAGGGAGTTTGCTGCACTGAAAGTAAAGGGGATGAATAATATTGCACGCCACAATTTTCAGTTTATTATTTTTTACAAGCGTTTAAAATAAGCAATAAATATCGTTCATCTTCACAATTGTGTCACTTGTTGTTGATTCTTCACCAAAACATTAACATTTTTATCTTTATGTTTAAATCCTGAAATGTGGGAAAAGGTTGAAAAATTCAAGGGGGCCTAATACTTTCGCAAGGCACTGTAAGTGGTTATTTGGAATCACCAAATTTTGGAAAGTTTTCATAAAAGTTGGGTATTTCCAGGTAAAATGAGAGGTGGAAATTAAAGGGGAAGTTAATATTCAAAAAACATGGCTGCTTTCTTTCAGAAAATGCACCACCCTTGACCATGAGTTGTGTAATTTACTGCATCTCCTTTCAATGAAGCCAAGTTACAGTACCAGACACAACCTGTCACAGGTAACAAACAGTCCTGTGGTGTCCGGCAATAGAGGGTCACAGTGTTTGGCTGTGCAATCTGCTCTCTGACATTTTATTATTCCTACTTGGTGTATTTGGTATCTTACGTATCTCCTCTGCTTGGTTTTCATCCCTTTCCCTTTAGGACCCTGCAGATTTCCTCAGCCTTTCAGCTGCTTTCATCAGCACTTCCCTTTATGTCTTTATATAACCTCATTCCCCCTTACTCTGTGCTGGTGATAGATCTAATACCCTTATCAAGTTTTCAGTGCAAGCAGTCGACTTGTATTCATCTGGAGAAACTTTGTTGTTGTTTGCAGTTCCTCTCCTAGAGGCATCTGGAGATAAATTGTTCGTTCACTTTACCCGTTTGTTATCCCTGTGTCTTCTTTAGAGCTTGGGGTTGACTAAGTGCTCATCCCATCCAGGGTCAGCCAGGAGTCAGGTATACAGCTCGGCGCATAGGTGTGGAACCTATCTAGGGTGGTGAGGGAAGCCAGAGGACAGGTATCCTGCTCAGTGCATAAGTGCAAAATCTATCTAGGGTGGTGAAGAAACCCAAGGCCTAGTAGTAGGCTTGGTCAGGGTCACCATCCCACTCTTCCGTAGACACAGGGCTTCCCTTCAATCTCGCTGTTCACTTGGTACTTCCCTAGTGTGACACAACCCATGTTCAGGTTTCTGAAAGAAAGTAGCCATCACTTTTGCTAAGTTTTGGATTTCCTTTAAGCCATAAATGTTTATTGCTCCTTTAAGAGCTCCTCTAAGAGCTGCACAAGATCTGCCAAGTTGTCCGTTCCCTGCTCCGGGCAAAGATGGTTGTAGGAGGACTCTGCTCACCGCTGCATATCGGTACCTCGCGCCTCATTGAGGCACTATGAATGCCATCCACTGTAGGAAAAACCCAGCAGAACTTTTCTGATCTTGTCGTCTGAAGATGTCTGAAGTGACATGTGTTGTGTGTGGGATGTCATCTCCCCGACAGACTGTTCTGGAGAACAGGAAGAGCTCGATCCAATGGACATTACAATAAAACATTACAGTCCAATAATCCTGCGGTGCCTGCGGAGCTGTGCGCCCTCCTCTGAGAGAACGAAAACATATCTTTCTACAGCAGAAGTGCTGAGGGGGGGGTGCACTTACTTAAAGGGAGCTTTCATTTTTTTAAAAACACTTCACTCTATAAATCTACAGAATAAACTGAGTGACTTCGTAAATACTTTGCTTTACTGGTTTTGTTCTGATTTCCAGTTATCTGCTTTTGTTTTCTCCATTTCTCTGGGTAAGCTCCGCCCTGATATCAGACATATAGCTGTCACATGACCTCCCACAATGCACCGCTCCCTGGAAGGTGCAGAATTCTCACAGTAACTTTATATATATCAATGATGAAGAAGACGCACTGAGAATGATGGGAGTTATCGTCGCTTCCTTTTTAAAGCGGTATTGCCACTGTAATCCCTTTATGATTGGCGGGGTCTGGTCTGGGAAAGACGTCTCCTCAGCATTTCCTCTGTGCATTGTGGGAGCTGAGGGTGGATGGAATACATTGCACTTAGTGATGAGAAAATCGGGTGAAATTCAAAATTTTGGTTACAATTTTGCCCAAAACTTTTATTTGCACTGAATTTATTTACATATAAGTTATGTTCTGAGGTCTCTACTGACCACTGAGCAGTATAAACATGTTAATATATATATATATATATATATATATATATATATATATATATATATATATATATATACTTCCTCACCTGTCAATCATCTGTCCAGCCGCACAGGCAGGGTCTATTCCCTCGTCTTTGATTTCATAGAGCCAGAGAAGAGAGCAGATAGCTGGAGAACATGTAGCTGGAGAGTTGTATTTAACTGTTTGGCTGCACCGTGATGTACCGAGCACCTGTTTTGGTTTAAACAGTCATTCTGTGCTGACTGACTCCATATAGCTCAGGCCTTTAGAGTCTGAGCTGTAGCTCTTGAGGTTTTTTGTTATATCTCTGGAGTTCATTTTCTAACATTATTTTAAGACAAAAATGCTTCAGATCAGCGATCAGCAAACTGCCAAAACTTCTGCTTTTATAGAGATGGTCAGACTTACTAATAAAGAGTTAATTAAGGACCTTTAATTAATAATACCTGAATAATCAACTTATTTTGTGGTAGTAAAAAAAAAAGATAGAAAAATGTTAAAAATAATGTTTCTAAAATTCACAAATAATTGAAACAAGCGTGGAAATAAAACCCCATGTATCACGCACATATGTATTTATATGTGTGTGCATGTATGTATGTACGTATGTATGTGTGTATGTATGTGTATGTATATGTATGTATGTGTATGTAGGTATATATGTAGGTGTGTGCATTTATGTATGTGTGTATGTATGTATATGTGTGTGCATATATGTATGTGTGTATATGTATGTATGTGTATGTATGTACATGTGTATGTATGTGATGTATGTACAGTACAGACCAAAAGTTTGGACACACCTCATCTCTAGAACAACTTTTAAGAGGAGACATTGTGCAGCAGCCTTCATGGTAAAATAGCTGCTAGGAAACCACTGCTAAGGACAGGCAACAAGCAGAAGAGACTTGTTTGGGATAAAGAACACAAGGAATGGACATTAGACCAGTGGAAATCTGTGCTTTGCTCTGATGAGTCCAAATATGAGATCTTTGGATCCAACCACCGTGTCTTTGTAGAAAAGGTGAGCGGATGGACTCTACATGGCTGGTTCGCACCGTGAAGCATGGAGGAGGAGGAAGTGTGACGTGTGGGGGGGCTTTGCTGGTGACACTGTTGGGGATTTATTTAAAATTGAAGGCATACAGAACCAGCATGGCTACCATAGCATCTTGCAGCAGCGTGCTATTCCATCTAGTTTGCGTTTAGTTGGACTATCATTTATTTTTCAACAGGACAATGACCCCAAACACACCTCCAGGCTGTGTAAGGGCTATTTGACTAAGAAGGAGAGTGATGGAGTGCTACGCCAGATGACCTGGCCTCCACAGTCACCAGACCTGAACCAAATCGAGATGGTTTGGGGTGAGCTGGACCGCAGAGTGAAGGCAAAAGGGCCAACAAGGGCTAAGCATCTCTAGGAACTCCTTCAAGACTGTTAGAAAACCATTTCCGGTGACTACCTCTTGAAGCTCATCAAGAGAATGCCAAGAGTGTGCAAAGCAGTAATCAAAGCAAAAGGTGGCTACTGTGAAGGACCTAGAATATGAGACATATTTTCAGTTGTTTCACACTTTTGTGTTAAGTATTTCATTCCACATGTTTTCAATCATAGTTTTGATGCCTTCAATGTGAATCTACAATTTTCAGAGTCATGAAAATAAAGAAAACGTTTTGAATGAGGTGTGTCTAAACTTTTGGTCTGTACTGTATGTGTCTATGTGTGTATGTATGTGGGTGTATGTATGTGTGTGTATGTATGTGTGCATCTATGTGGGTGTATGTATGTAGGTATATATGTATGTATGTCTTTGCCTGTGTACATGTATGTATATGTATGTGTGTATGTAGGTATATATGTATGTATTTGTCTGTGTACATGTATGTATATGTATGTGTGTTACAGCTTTCTCACCAGGGCCAGTCTATTACTGAAGTCTGATGTATAGTCTTTACATGTCTAAAATAAAGACCTCACGGTGGCGGAGGCTGATACATTACGTACTGCGGCACAATAGCGCCGTCCGCCCTCCTAAGGGCTTTATTGCGGCGGATTATGATCAGACATTATGACAAACACTTCAGTGAATGCGGAGGATCAGCCACATACAGGGACTTAAAGGGGAACTGAATCGCAAGGGAAAAATTGCCATACTTTAGGTGAGATGACAATCATGGGTTCTTCATAAAACAAGGATTCTAGAGCATCTTTGTTTACGTTTCTGCATCCTGACATTCCTCTCTTATTCCTCCTGTAAATTTATTAGTAAAGTGACAACTGGGTGTTACCATTCCCCTTGTGAAAGGGGCGGGCTCCTTCAGTGTAGCACAGTTTCGGCTGATTGGAGTGGGCAGGAACACATTCCTAATGTTGATTTATTTATACATTTCCAGGAGGAATAATAGAGGAATGACTTGATATAGGCATCTTAGGAAAGATGTTTCAGGCTGGATATTCTATGGAGAATACAAATAGAAAAGGCGATGGGAAAATCCAACGTTTATGGCTTTGCTACATCTAGCACATACGGCACCTACAGCCGCCGATGAAGAGATGGACAGTGTAATTTTTCCAAAAATAGCGCCACCCTTGATTACAGGTCGTGTGGGGTATTGCTGCCGAGTCCAATCCAAATATGCTGCAGTACCACACACAACCCATGCACAGGGGTGGCGCTGTGTCCAGAACAAAGGAGAAGTTTTCCCCCTTGTGCCTCATTTGTATCCGTTTTTTTTATTGGGCCTTTAAGAGATAAACTGTGACTTTGTCACGATCGTTAATATTGATCTCCTCGGACAAGTCATCGAGGAAAATCGATTCTTCCAGGACGAAGGGCGAGCGAGAGCTGTAGGAAAAAAATAGTTTCCACGAAAGAGATTGAGCGGTGGAGCGTTCTCCGTGCTCTCGGAGGATGATTTCATGGATTATTATAATACGAATATTCACACGGCGGCACAGCGTGGCATGGCGTGGCGCGGCGCCACTCACCTCCTTGTACACGCATCATACATGACCCGAATATATCTCCAAACGGATATGATGCCTTTCACAGCTGAGGATTTAGTTGTATCCAGTTGCGAAAGACATGAATTTGTTACAATGTATACAATGTATCAATGCAGGTAAAATGTATCAGTCTGGAGTGTGACGACCAATGGAATCATCAGTTTGTTACAATGTATCAGTCTGGAGTGTGACGACCAATGGAATCATCAGTTTGTTACAATGTATCAGTCTGGAGTGTGACGACCAATGGAATCATCAGTTTGTTACAATGTATCAGTCTGGAGTCTTACGACCAATGGAATCATCAGTTTGTCACAATGTATCAGTCTGGAGTCTGACGACCAATGGAATCATCAGTTTGTCACAATGTATCAGTCTGGAGTGTGACGACCAATGGAATCATCAGTTTGTTACAATGTATCAGTCTGGAGTCTGACGACCAATGGAATCATCAGTTTGTTACAATGTATCAGTCTGGAGTGTGACGACCAATGGAATCATCAGTTTGTTACAATGTATCAGTCTGGAGTGTGACGACCAATGGAATCATCAGTTTGTTACAATGTATCAGTCTGGAGTCTTACGACCAATGGAATCATCAGTTTGTCACAATGTATCAGTCTGGAGTCTGACGACCAATGGAATCATCAGTTTGTCACAATGTATCAGTCTGGAGTGTGACGACCAATGGAATCATCAGTTTGTTACAATGTATCAGTCTGGAGTCTGACGACCAATGGAATCATCAGTTTGTTACAATGTATCAGTCTGGAGTGTGACGACCAATGGAATCATCAGTTTGTTACAATGTATCAGTCTGGAGTGTGACGACCAATGGAATCATCAGTTTGTTACAATGTATCAGTCTGGAGTGTGACGACCAATGGAATCATCAGTTTGTTACAATGTATCAGTCTGGAGTCTGACGACCAATGGAATAATCAGTTTGTTACAATGTATCAGTCTGGAGTCTGACGACCAATGGAATCATCAGTTTGTTACAATGTATCAGTCTGGAGTCTGACGACCAATGGAATCATCAGTTTGTCACAATGTATCAGTCTGGAGTCTGACGACCAATGCAATAAACCTGTAACTTTAGGTCTGTGGATATAAACAGGAATCCACCTCTGAAGTGACAGAAAGCAGAGGTCTTAAAAAAGGCAGACAATTAAAAAAAAAAGTTTTATTAGAAGTTTAAAAAACTTTTCATTATCCAGGAATTGAGATTTATGACCATAAAGGCCTTTTAAAGGGGTTAGATAAATATGGCTGATTTTTTTTCCTTCCAAAAAAATGGCGCCACCCCTGTACACAGGTTGAGTTTGGTATTGTTGTTTAACTCCATTAACTACAATACAGCTTGCCTGCAGTACCACACACAACCTATTCACCATTGGTGGCGCTGTGACAGAATTTTCTAATCCTAAACAAGCTTTAATGGAAACCCGATCTGATTGCTATTGGTAGAGGCAGATGTCGGCTGTACAAAACAGCCGGCATCTGCACTGTCTGGCTTTCTAGAAAGCAAATGACCAGGCAGACAGACTTAAATTAATGGGAAAATATGGAAAAAGGGCAAATTTATAACTTTAGGAGATGTATAGATAAATGAAAGCTGGCTCTGATTGCTGCTGGTAGAGGCAGATGTCGGCTGTACACAACAGCAGGCATCTGCACTGTCTGGCATTCTAGAAGGCAAATGTCCAGGCAGATAGATTTAAACTAGTGGGAAAATATGGAAAAGGGGCAAGTTTATAACTTTCGGAGGTGTATAGGACGCCTAGCTGACGCCCAAGAGGATCTTGTAATGATGGTCATGTTGGTTGACAGACGAGAGCAACTCAAGGATTGTTCAAGGACAACTACTTCCATGATATTGTACATGCTGGGGGTTATAGCTGCTCCATGGTCAGTCCGCTCTATAGTAACATTGATATCTCTGTATATAAACCTCGCAGTCAGGGATCTCGTGATGTTATATCTGACAGCAGGACGGCGGCGGCGCCGCTCATGGCAGCCATACATCTGCTCCATGGAACCGGCAGATGATCCGATGTTTTCACTAAAGGTTTAGTAAATGAGAAGTAAATAAGATGTAATTGGCTGAAACACTTTCTAAATTAGTCATCAGATGAGAGAGGAATAATATAATGTCACAGGCGCCGGCATCTGACTGCACGAGCGCTAGATCCTATACCCTGAACCAAAGGGATCCGGGGAAAAGGGAACCAAAGACAATGGGCATCAGAATAAAATATAGATTATATCAGCAGCAGTATAATAGATCTATTCATATACATAGGAACAGTATTATAGCATTATAGTAGTTACCATATATCCATGTACATAGGGGCAGTATTATAGTAGTTATATTCTTGTACATAGGGGCAGTATTATAGTAATTATATTCTTGTACATAGGGGCAGTATTATAGTAGTTATATTCTTGTACATAGGGGCAGTATTATAGTAATTATATTCTTGTACATAGGGGCAGTATTATAGTAATTATATTCTTGTACATAGGGGCAGTATTATAGTAGTTATATTCTTGTACATAGGGGCAGTATTATAGTAATTATATTCTTGTACATAGGGGCAGTATTATAGTAGTTATATTCTTGTACATAGGGGCAGTATTATAGTAGTTATATTCTTGTACATAGGGGCAGTATTATAGCAGTTATATTCTTGTACATAGGGAGCAGTATTATAGCAGTTATATTCTTGTATATAGGGGGCAGTATTATAGTAGTTATATTCTTGTACATAGGGGCAGTATTATAGTAGTTATATTCTTGTACATAGGGGCAGTATTATAGTAGTTAAATTCTTGTATATAGGGGCAGTATTATAGTAGTTATATTCTTGTATATAGAGGGCAGTATTATAGTAGTTATATTCTTGTACATAGGGGCAGTATTATAGTAGTTATATTCTTGTATATAGAGGGCAGTATTATAGTAGTTATATTCTTGTACATAGGGGCAGTATTATAGTAGTTATATTCTTGTATATAGAAAACAGTATTATAGTAGTTATGTTCTTGTACATAGGGGGCAGTATTATAGTAATTATATTCTTGTATATAGAGGGCAGTATTATAGTAGTTATATTCTTGTACATAGGGGCAGTATTATAGTGGTTATATTCTTGCACATAGGGGCAGTATTATAGTAGTTATATTCTTGTACATAGGGGACGGTATTATAGTAGTTATATTCTTGTACATAGGGGCAGTATTATAGTAGTTATATTCTTGTACATAGGGGCAGTATTATAGTAGTTATATTCTTATACATGGGGTCAGTATTATAGTAGTTATATTCTTGTACATAGGCACAGTATTATAGTAGTTATATTCTTGTACATAGGAGCAGTATTATAGCAGTTATATTCTTGTATCTAGAGGGCAGTATTATAGTAGTTATATTCTTGTATATAGGGGCAGTATTATAGTAGTTATATTCTTGTACATACAGGGCAGTATTATAGTAGTTATATTCTTGTATATAGGAGCAGTATTATAGTAGTTATATTCTTGTATATAGAGGGCAGTATTATAGTAGTTATATTCTTGTACATAGGGGCAGTATTATAGTAGTTATACTCTTGTATCTAGAGGGCAGTATTATAGTAGTTATATTCTTGTATATAGGGGCAGTATTATAGTAGTTATATTCTTGTACATAGGGGCAGTATTATAGTAGTTATATTCTTGTATATAGGAGCAGTATTATAATAGTTATATTCTTGTATATAGAGGGCAGTATTATAGTAGTTATATTCTTGTACATAGGGGCAGTATTATAGTAGTTATATTCTTGTACATAGGGGATAGTATTATAGTAGTTATATTCTTGTACATAGGGGATAGTATTATAGTAGTTATATTCTTGTACATAGGGGCAGTATTATAGTAGTTATATTCTTGTACATAGGGGGCAGTATTATAGTAGTTATATTCTTGTATATAGGGAGCAGTATTATAGTAGTTATATTCTTGTACATAGGGGCAGTATTATAGTAGTTATATTCTTGTACATAGGGGATCGTATTATAGTAGTTATATTCTTGTACATAGGAGCAGTATTATAGTAGTTATATTCTTGTACATAGGGGCAGTATTATAGTAGTTATATTCTTGTACATAGGGGCAGTATTATAGTGGTTATATTCTTGTACATAGGAGCAGTATTATAGCAGTTATATTCTTGTATATAGGGGCAGTATTATAGTAGTTATATTCTTGTACATAGGAGCAGTATTATAGTACTTATATTCTTGTATATAGGGGGCAGTATTATAGTAGTTATATTCTTGTATATAGGGGGCAGTATTATAGTAGTTATATTAGTCCTCCTATATTCAGCCCCATTGTTCCCCGTCCTCTTGGACGCTGTGCTTAGTGGCGGTATATCTGGGGCTGTGTATGAGGCACATGTAACTTGTTATACATGTTTTGGGTGGTGATATCTTTCTCATTCTTTCCGCTGTGTACTTTGTGCTTGTTGCTCGCATTCTCCTATAAGTCAGTTGATCCGTGTAACTTGCTCGTCTGTCAGTTCTGAGGAAAGTCGTAGGTGGTGGGACTGAAATCAGGGCCAAATCCCAGTAAATAAATGGAGCTAAACCTTCAGCAAACACATTTTTGACCTTGGATTAGATACAAATATTTCTGTGAGATCTCAGCTGGAAACATTCGGAGTTGTTTTGCAGCAGTTGGGGAGGACGTCTGCGGAGAGGGTGTGGGTCAGAGGTCTGAGACGTCTTCAGGTGTCATTCCATTCTGCTCACCTGCCGGTCGCGCCTCTTTTTAGTTTTCAGGGTGCAGGTTTCGTAACCTTCTCATTGTCTTTTCCATCTCTGCAGTATGACGGAGGTAATGAATACGTGTGAACCTGGGATGGAAGAGTTTACGCTCAGTGCGCCGTCCGGGGCTGAAGGACACGCGGTGCAGGTAAGGTCCATGCTCTCACGATACATCTGCAGCTTTGGGCTCCTTGTACATATTTTACAGCTTGACACAGACACTAAAAATGGCGTCAGACTCATTAAAGCCGTTTCCAATTATGAAGATACCACCAAGACGTGAAGAACCTGGTGCTTTCTTGCCCCCACTCCACCCTTAGCCCAATGTGTTCTCCTGTAGTGATGGGCGAACCCAGACTGTAAAAGTCCGGATCTACACGGGTAACCTAGTTCCTGTTCACCGACTTCAGGCATGGACTTTATAGGATATTCCGGGTACCTATCCGGATATGACGTAGTAAAAACAAATAAAGGGAAAAGCAGATGCGTTATACTTACCAAGTCTCTGCACAGCTGTAACACTACTTCTGGGACCGCTCATTATCCCTCATACATATTCACTGCTTCCCCCGCCCACGGGAAGTCCTGGAGTTTGTGATTGGTTGCAACCAGACCGCACCCAAACCCTGTGTGACAGCGTCTGACTGCTTGGAGTCACACACACTGTCTGTGTGTCTATATTGGTATAAAGATAAATAAATTGGCTTAGGGTCCCTCAGATTTTGATACCCAGCACAAATAAAGCCTACGGCTACAGACTGCAGCCCTCAGCCGTGCACTTATTTTGGTTGTGTATCAAAATACAAGGGACCCCATGCCGCTTTTTTACAAATTATTTAAATAAATGATTTTAAAAACAAGGCATGTGGTCCCCTAAATTTTGATACCCAGCCATAATAAAGCTGGGAGCTGGTATTCTCAGGATGGGGAGGCCCATGGTTACTGGGCTCCCCCCTGCCTAAACATAGCAACCTGCAGCTGCCCATAATTGTCACAGTCATTAGGTGTAACAATTCCGACACTTTACCCTGTTCATCCAGATTGTCCTGGTGCGGTGGCAATCTGGGTAATATAAGGGGTTAATGACAGCTCACAACTGCCACTAAGCCCTAGATTAGTAATGGGATTAGTAATTACTAATGTGTAAGAAAAAAAAAATAAAACCCAAAACACAGAAAAAATCCTTTATTGGAAATAAAATACAACCCCCTTCACCCCTTTTTTAACCCTAAACACACAGGTTCAAGGTAATTTACACCAGATCCCATGATGATGCCAAGTCTCTGCCTGAAGCCACAGTGTGCAGACATGTTCTGTGCCAGCGCGCTGTGACTTCAGTATGTATGTAGCAGAGCTGGAATTGTCATGGGACCTCTGCTACATAATAAAGGCACAGCGCGTGGACACAGAACATGTCCGCACGCTGTGGGCTTCAGGCAGATACTGAGTAGTAGCGATGAGCAGTGACTTCCCTCAGTTTATTTGCGGTCTCAGCTGGAGGTTCCCACGGTACCTCACCTCTGGCCGCAGGTAAACTGACCTCAAATGACCTAATTGAACTCAATGACCTCACCTTAGGTGAGGTCACGGAGATCACAGACCTGCACTTCCTGGCAGAAAATCGCGCTTTTTTGCAAACAAATGCAGATTTGGTGGTGAAATTTATACACCATATTCCTGCACCAAATCAGTATCTCCTGGCAAAAAAACTGCGTCACTATCACATTAAAACTGCATCATGTTTTGATGCATTTTTTTTTTTACAGCAGATGCAGATTAGGTGCAGGAATATGGTGTTTAAATTTCAGCACCAATCTGCGTCTCTTGGCAAAAAAAAGCGATTTTCTGCCAGTAGATGCAGGTCTGTGATCTCAGTGAACTTATCTGAGGTAAGGTCACTGAGTTCAATGAGGTTGCCTGAGGTTGGTTACCTGCGGTCACAGGTGGAGGACCGTGGGAACCTCCAGCTGTAACCGCAAACAAACTGAGTCATATCACTGCTCTTCGCTGCGGCTAAGTCAGTCTCTGCCTGAAGCCACAGTGTGCGGACATGTTCTGTGCCAGCGAGCTGTGACTTCAGTATGTATGTAGCAGAACTGGAATTTTCATGGGACCTCATGTGGATGACGTCATAACTGTGTGTTTGGGGTTAATAAAGGGGTGAAAGAGGTTTTTTTTCGTATTTTATTTCAAATAAAGGATGTTTTCATTGTTTGTGTTTATTTCATCTAATGGATGCAACAATTCTAGGCAGCTGCTATATTTATGCTGGGGTGCCCAATAAGCATGGGTCTCCCCAGCCTCAGAATACCAGCCTCGAGCTGTCAGATTAATCATGGCTGGGTATCAAAACCGGGGTGACTGCACACCGTTGTTTTTAAATGATTTAATTAAATAATGAAAAAAAACCACATGGGGTCCTTTTTATTTTCATACACTCAAGATAAGCGCACGGCTGGGGGCTGCAGCCTGGAGCCGTATGCTTTATCTGTGCTCGGTATCAATATATGGGGAACCCTACACCCCGATAGGGACAGATACAGCGTGTGTGATTACAAGCAGTCAGATACACTGTTACACAGGGTGGGGCCGTGGTCCAACTGCAACCAATCACAGATGCCGGGACTGCCAGTGGGCGGGGGAAGCAGTGCATATTCATGAGGTTAATGAGTGGACCCAGAGGTAGCGTTACAGCCGCATGGGAACCTGCTCTAATCCCCCTATCCCTTCTATCACCATTTTAAACCGCATGATTTGGGTCCCCATATACTTATATGGGGATCGGCGTCTGGCCAGATATGCGGGATTAATTCTGGGCACGAAACGTATATTTTTTTTAAACCCAGTTGGAGCCGCTGATCCAGGGTATCTGAGGGTCCACCCATCACTATTCTCCTCCTTTGTAGTGACAACTGAAATGAAGCCGACTTTTCGTACCATACGAAGACCTCCCAAAGACATTATATATTTGTGTCTGTCTTCCATGAAGATGAAGCATATGATATTCATATATTATTTCACTATCCTATTCCAGATATTCCCAGACTCCCATGACAAGCACCCGAAACTAACAAAGCGGTTACCATCGATAGTGGTGGAGCCCACAGAGTCTGGGGACGTAGAGAGCGGAGAGCTGCGCTGGCCTCCAGAGGACATCTCACCCACAGACGACAAGCGGGAGGCAAAATCATGCCAAGGGTGTTCAGATATTGAAGGTAAGAACAAACGTGGCCTTCACGGGCCAAAAACACTACACAAAGCCGCATGCGAGAATAGGCTCTGCAGCACCAAGAACATGCATTGTAACAATGGAAAGCCAGAGCTGCACTCACTATTCTGCTGGTGCAGTCACTGTGCACATGCATTACATTACTGATCCTGAGTTACCTCCTGTATTATACTCCAGAGCTGCACTCACTATTCTGCTGGTGCAGTCACTGTGCACATGCATTACATTACTGATCCTGAGTTACCTCCTGTATTATACTCCAGAGCTGCACTCACTCTTCTGCTGGTGCAGTCACTGTGTACATACATTACATTACTGATCCTGAGTTACCTCCTGTATTATACTCCAGAGCTGCACTCACTCTTCTGCTGGTGCAGTACATGCATTACATGACTGATCCTGAGTTACCTCCTGTATTATATTCCAGAGCTGCACTCACTATTCTGCTGGTGCAGTCACTGTGTACATACATTACATTACTGATCCTGAGTTACCTCCTGTATTATACTCCAGAGCTGCACTCACTATTCTGCTGGTGCAGTCGCTGCGTACATACATTACTTACCCTGAGTTGCCTCCTGTTTTATAAAGTGCAGGTCAATCATACAAATGTAGGCTCCCTTAATAACAGAGCTCTGTAGATCCTGATATTTGGGGGTCCCAGTGGTCAGACCCCCATGGATCAGTAAATTTTCCCCGATCCCACGTACAGGTAATAACTTACAACACTAGGAATAACCCTTTAGCTCAGTAATAATTATGACCTCCCATCATCGGGGCAGAGAAGGGTTATTGGGTCTCTGGTTCTGTTGTGCTTTTGGGCACATGACTGCCCGATCCACCCGCGGTAATTAACAAAGAAATCTAAGGCTGCAGATGATTGGCCGATCCTGAACCAAAGTGGAACCCGATCAATTCTGGTATAAAGTAATAAAATTACAGCAAATTAGACTCAATTTTCCTCCCAAATACACGGAACCCGCGTCACAGAGTAACGGGAACCAGAGTCCTAAATCACAGACCCTCCAGCAGCCGCACAGGCGGGGCGAGGCGCCGGGAATAGAGTTAGGTCCAGAAATATTTGGACAGTGACACAAGTTTTGTTATTTTAGCTGTTTACAAAAACATGTTCAGAAATACAATTATATATATTATATGGGCTGAAAGTGCACACTCCCAGCTGCAATATGAGAGTTTTCACATCCAAATCGGAGAAAGGGTTTAGGAATCATAGCTCTGTAATGCATAGCCTCCTCTTTTTAAAGGGACCAAAAGTAATTGGACAAGGGACTCTAAGGGCTGCAATTAACTCTGAAGGCGTCTCCCTCGTTAACCTGTAATCAATGAAGTAGTTAAAAGGTCTGGGGTTGATTACAGGTGTGTGGTTTTGCATTTGGAAGCTGTTGCTGTGACCAGACAACATGCGGTCTAAGGAACTCTCAATTGAGGTGAAGCAGAACATCCTGAGGCTGAAAAAAAAGAAAAAATCCATCAGAGAGATAGCAGACATGCTTGGAGTAGCAAAATCAACAGTCGGGTACATTCTGAGAAAAAAGGAATTGACTGGTGAGCTTGGGAACTCAAAAAGGCCTTGGCGTCCACGGATGACAACAGTGGTGGATGATCGCCGCATACTTTCTTTGGTGAAGAAGAACCCGTTCACAACATGAACTGAAGTCCAGAACACTCTCAGTGAAGTAGGTGTATCTGTCTCTAAGTCAGCAGTAAAGAGAAGACTCCATGAAAGTAAATACAAAGGGTTCATCTAGATGCAAACCATTCATCAATTCCAAAAATAGACAGGCTAGAGTTACATTTGCTGAAAAACACCTCATGAAGCCAGCTCAGTTCTGGAAAAGTATTCTATGGACAGATGAGACCAAGATCAACCTGTACCAGAATGATGGGAAGAAAAAAGTTTGGAGAAGAAAGGCAACGGCACATGATCCAAGGCACACCACATCCTCTGTAAAACATGGTGGAGGCAACGTGATTGCATGGGCATGCATGGCTTTCAATGGCACTGGGTCACTTGTGTTTATTGATGACATAACAGCAGACAAGAGTAGCCGGATGAATTCTGAAGTGTACCGGGATATACTTTCAGCCCAGATTCAGCCAAATGCCGCAAAGTTGATCGGACGGCGCTTCATAGTACAGATGGACAATGACCCCAAGCATACAGCCAAAGCTACCCAGGAGTTCATGAGTGCAAAAAAGTGGAACATTCTGCAATGGCCAAGTCAATCACCAGATCTTAACCCAATTGAGCATGCATTTCACTTGCTCAAATCCAGACTTAAGACGGAAAGATCCACAAACAAGCAAGACCTGAAGGCTGCGGCTGTAAAGGCCTGGCAAAGCATTAAGAAGGAGGAAACCCAGCGTTTGGTGATGTCCATGGGTTCCAGACTTAAGGCAGTGATTGCCTCCAAAGGAATCGCAACAAAATATTGAAAATAAAAATATTTTGTTTGGGTTTGGTTTATTTGTCCAATTACTTTTGACCTCCTAAAATGTGGAGTGTTTGTAAAGAAATGTGACAATTCCTACAATTTCTATCAGATATTTCTGTTCAAACCTTCAAATTAAACGTTACAATCTGCACTTGAATTCTGTTGTAGAGGTTTCATTTCAAATCCAATGTGGTGGCATGCAGAGCCCAACTCGCCAAAATTGTGTCACTGTCCAAAGATTTCTGGACCTAACTGTATGTGAACAGTAGAATAAATAGAAATTGTGAGAGCTGCAAACAACTGGTGGCAGAGCGGCAGAAGCATCGACCGGCAGCGGCACGTACCGCGCCGGAGAGGAAACTGACCACCACCAATCCTATCATAAACCACGAAATTCAGTAGAAAGGCAAATTCTTCAATTTTTTTTATATTATTATTATTTATTATTATAGCGCCATTTATTCCATGGCGCTTTACAAGTGAAAGAGGGTATACGTACAACAATCATTAACAGTACATAACAGACTGGTATAAGAGGAGAGAGGACCCTGCCCGCGAGGCTCACAGTCTACAGGAGGAGAGAGGACCCTGCCCGCGAGGGCTCACAGTCTACAGGATGAGAGAGGACCCTGCCCGCGAGGGCTCACAGTCTACAGGGAATGGGTAATGGTACAATAGGTGAGGACAGAGCTGGTTGCGCAGTGGTGTACTGGACTGAGGGCTATTGTAGGTTGTAGGCTTGTCTGAAGAGGTGGGTCTTGAGGTTCTTCTTGAAGCTTTTCACGGTAGGGGAGAGTCTGATATGCTGAGGTAGAGCGTTCCAGAGTATGGGGGAGGCACAGGAGAAATATTGTATGTGATTGTGGGAAGAGGAGATAAGAGAGGAGTAGAGAAGGAGATCTTGTGAGGATCTGAGGTTGCGTGCAGGAAGGTACCGGGAGACTAGGTCACAGATGTAAGGAGGAGACAGGTTGTGCATGGCTTTGTATGTCATGGTTAATGTTTTGAACTGGAGTTGTTGGGCGATGGGAAGCCAATGAAGGGATTGGCAGAGTGGTGAGGCTGGGGAGTAGCGAGGGGAGAGGTGGATTAAGCGGGCTGCAGAGTTCAGGATAGATTGGAGGGGTGCAAGACTGTTGGAAGGTAGGCCAGAGAGCAGGAGGTTGCAGTAGTCGAGGCGGGAGATGATGAGGGCATGCACTAATGTTTTTGCTGATTCTTGGTTAAGGAAAGCACGGATCCGGGAGATATTTTTGAGTTGTAGTCTGCATGAGGTGAAGAGGGCTTGGATGTGTGGCTTGAAGGATAGAGCAGAGTCGAGGGTTACTCTGAGGCAACGAGCTTGTGAGACTGGGGAGAGTGAGCAACCATCGAGTTTGATGGAAAGGCATGTTGGAGGAGATGAGTGAGGAGGAAAGACAATGAACTCTGTTTTGTCCATGTTCAGTTTTAGGAATCGTGCAGAGAAGAAGGATGAAATAGCAGACAGACATTGTGTAATTTTGGTTAGTAGAGAGGTAATGTCAGGTCCAGAGAGGTAGATCTATGTGTCATTGGCATAGAGATGATACTGGAAGCCGTCGGACTCTATGAGCTGTCCCAGGCCGAAGGTGTAGATGGAGAACAGCAGGGGTCCAAGAGCTGAACCTTGGGGGACACCGACAGATAGGGGGCGAGATGTGGAGGTGGTGTGAGAATGGGAGACACTGAAAGTTCGTTCGGTTGGGTATGAGGAGATCCAAGACAGGGCCAAGTCTGTGATGCCCAGAAATGAGAGAATCTGTAGTAGGAGGGAATGGTCTACTGTGTCAAAGGCAGAGGACAGGTCCAGGAGGAGGAGAGAGTAGTGTCACTCGGCTTTGGCGGTTAGTAGATCATTGGTGACTTTGGTTAGGGCAGTTTCAGTAGAGTGATGTGGTCGGAAGCCAGATTGTAGCTGGTCAAAGAGGGAGCAGGAGGAGAGGTATGAGGACAATTCAAGATGGACATGCTGTTTCAGTAGTTTTGAGGCATAGGGGAGAAGGGATATGGGGCGATAGTTTGACACAGAGGATGGGTCAAGGGAGGGCTTTTTGAGGATGGGTGTGATTGAGGCATGTTTAAAGCATGAGGGGAATACACCACTTGTTAGTGATAGGTTGAAGAGATGGGCTAGAGCTGGGATGAGGACTGCGGTGATGTTGGGGATGAGGTGCGATGGAAGCGGGTCAAGTGCACAGGTGGTTATATGTGATCTTGAGAGTAGAGTGGAAAGATTGTTTTCTGTCATGGTGGAGAAGCTGGATTTGGAGGAAGAAGGCTGAGTAGCTATGATGAGGGTCTGTGGTGATTGTGGGCCAAAGCTTGCTCTGATGTTGTCAATCTTCTGCTTGAAGAAAGAGGCAAAGTCTTCAGCTGAGATGAGAGGAGAGGGAGGTGGTGCCGGAGGACGGATGAGAGAATTGAAAGTATTGAATAGCTGTTTAGGGTTGTGAGAGAGAGAGGATATGAGGGATGAGAAGTAGGTTTGTTTTGCAGCAGTGAGTGTGGATTTGAAGATGGTGAGGGACTCTTTATATGCAATGAAGTGCTCAGTGGAATGAGACTTCTTCCATCTGCACTCAGCAATTCTGGAAGCCCGTCTCAGTTATTTAGTCTGACTCGTGTGCCAGGGTTGCCTGTTGATTGTGCGGGTTGTGGTGTGTGTGAGGGGGGTAGCTGATTCGAGAGCTGCAGAGATTGTAGTGTTGTATAAAGTTGCAGCAGCATCTGAATCGTGTAGAAATGCAATGTCTGTGAGAGGTAGAAGGGACTGAGATAGAGCGTGTAAATCAAGGTATTTGATATTTCTGTGAGGGTGTGAAAGTTTGTGGAGCGGGGGTTGCGTACTTGGAGAAGAGAGGGAGGAGAATGTGAGTAGGTTGTGGTCAGACAGGGGGAGAGGTGAGTTAGAGAGGTTAGATAGGGAACAGAGGCGAGTGAAGATGAGGTCCAGCGTGTGGCCATCTTTGTGAGTAGCTGCAGAGGACCATTGGGTGAGGCCGAAGGAGGAAGCGAGTGTTAGAAGTTTGGAGACAGATGAGTGGGAAGTGTCAATGGGGATGTTGAAATCACCCATGATGATGGTGGGGATGTCGGTGGAAAGGAAGTGTAGTAGCCAGGTGGTGAAATGGTCAAAAAAGGCAGTGGCTGGCCCTGGAGGGCGGTAAATGACAGCCAGTTGAAGGTTGGACAGGGCGTAGATGCGTATGGAGTGCACCTCAAAAGATGGGAGAGTAACAGAGGGTGGTAGTGGAATTGGTGTAAAGGAGCATTGGTCAGACAGGAGCAAACCCACTCCTCCACCATGCTTGTTGCTGGGGCGGGGGGTCTGAGAGAGTTGGAGACCACCATAAGAAAGTGCAGCAGGAGAGGCTGTGTCAGAGGGGGTGAGCCAGGAGAGGCGGTGTCAGAGGGGGTGAGCCAGGAGAGGCGGTGTCAGAGGGGGTGAGCCAGGAGAGGCTGTGTCAGAGGGGGTGAGCCAGGAGAGGCTGTGTCAGAGGGGGTGAGCCAGGAGAGGCCGTGTCAGAGGGGGTGAGCCAGGAGAGGCTGTGTCAGAGGGGGTGAGCCAGGAGAGGCTGTGTCAGAGGGGGTGAGCCAGGAGAGGCCGTGTCAGAGGGGGTGAGCCAGGAGAGGCCGTGTCAGAGGGGGTGAGCCAGGTTTCTGTGATGGCGAGGAAGGAGAGTTTATTAGTGATGAAGAGATCATGAAAGTAGGAAAGTTTGTTGCACACATTATTATTATTATTATTATTATTAATAATAATAATAATAATAATAATATAGAAAAAAATAACTAATATTTGTATTACTATTTTTTCTCAAATTTATTAACAATAATATTTAATATAATAAAAATACATATAATCCTCCTACTACTACTAATAATAAATATGATAACATTATTTTTTTATTATTTCTTATTAGTAACAATAAAGTTTAATATAATAAATAAAATACATAAATAATTATTTTATTTTTATTATCATATTTATTAGCAATAACATTTAATACAATTAAAAAAAATTCTAATAATAATAAATATAACATTATTATTTGTATTAATATTTTAGATTTATTATAAAAAAACTACTACTACTACTAATACTACTACTACTAATAATAATAATAATAATATTAATGCAATAATTATATAATAATAATAATATTAATAATAATAATGTGATAATATTTTTATTTGTATTACTATTTCATATTTAATAGCAACAATAGTATTAATTTATTAAATAAAATACATATTATAATAATAATAATAGCATTCTACTTTATTACTATTTCAAATTTATTATTGACAATATTTAATATAATAAACTAAATAAATAATAATAAATGTGATAACATTATTATTTTTATTACTATTTCATAGTTATTAGCAACAATAATATGAATTTAATAAATAAAATACACATAATAATTATTATTAATAATAATAATAACATCATGACTTTATTACTATTTCATATTTATTAGTAACACTAATATTTAATATAATAAACAAAATAATAACAATAATAATAAATGTGATTACATTATTATTTTTATTGCTATTTCATATTTATTAGCAACAATAATATGAATTTAATAAATAAAATACATATAATAATAATAATTATTATTATTATTAATAATAATAATAGTAATAGCATCATTACTTTATTACTATTTCATATTTATTAGTAACAATAATATTTTATAAAATAAATATCATTAATAATAATAATAATAAATGAGATATCAATAATATTTAATGAAATAAAATACAAATAATAATAATATATAGGGATGTGACATTTTATGATATTCTGCAAACATATTCCATTATGAACAGATGCTAGTTATTCTTCAGGGATATGATACGTTATTACTCGGATATGAGACATTCTGGTAAGATCTGATTTCTTATGAGGAGAGATGAGGCTGCAGGGTGTGAGATCTTAGGGATCGGATACATTTTGCAGCAATGTGCCCTGTTATTCCAGAGATCAGTATCTTGCAGGTGACGCCGGGGATGTGACGTATTACAGCGGCCCGTGCTGTGTTGTATGTTACAGGGAATGTGATGTGAGATATTAGACAGGGATATCACATATTAGCAGATATTCTTCAGGATATGACATATTCTGTTGTTTTTCCTCTTATAACATTGGATGTGACTTTTGGGGTTGGAGATAATTTGCAGGGATTTGACATATAGTAAGGATATTATGGGGTCGGACGTGTTACTCCAGGGTTACGAGATATTATAAGATACAGTCATATGAAAAAGTTTGGGCACCCCTATTAATGTTAACCTTTTCTCTTTATAACATTTTGGGTTTTTGCAGCAGCTATTTCAGTTTCATATATCTAATAACTGATGGACTGAGTAATATTTCTGGATTGAAATAAGGTTTTTTGTACTAACAGAAAATGTGCAATCCGCATTTAAACAAAAATTTGACCGGTGCAAAAGTATTGGCACCCTTATCAATTTCTTGATTTGAACACTCCTAACTACTTTTTACTGACTTACTAAAGCACTAAATTGGTTTTGTAACCTCATTGAGCTTTGAACTTCATAGGCAGGTGTATCCAATCATGAGAAAAGGTATTTAAGGTGGCCACTTGCAAGTTGTTCTCCTATTTGAATCTCCTATGAAGAGGGGCATCATGGGCTCCTCAAAACAACTCTCAAATGATCTGAAAACAAAGATTATTCAACATAGTTGTTCAGGGGAAGGTACAAAACGTTGTCTCAGAGATTTAAACTGTCAGTTTCCACTGTGAGGAACATAGTAAGGAAATGGAAGAACACAGGTACAGTTCTTGTTAAGCCCAGAAGTGGCAGGCCAAGAAAAATATCAGAAAGGCAGAGAAGAAGAATGGTGAGAACAGTCAAGGACAATCCACAGACCACCTCCAAAGACCTGCAGCATCATCTTGCTGCAGATGGTGTCACTGTGCATCGGTCAACAATACAGCGCACGTTGCACAAGGAGAAGCTGTATGGGGGAGTGATGCGAAAGAAGCCGTTTCTGCAAGCACGCCACAAACAGAGTCGCCTGAGGTATGCAAAAGCACATTTGGACAAGCCAGTTACATTTTGGAAGAAGGTCCTGTGGACTGATGAAACAAAGATTGAGTTGTTTGGTCATACAAAAAGGCGTTATGCATGGAGGCAAAAAAACACGGCATTCCAAGAAAAGCACTTGCTACCCACAGTAAAATTTGGTGGAGGTTCCATCGTGTTTTGGTGTGTGGCCAATGCCAGCACCGGGAATCTTGTTAAAGTTGAGGGTCGCATGGATTCAACTCAGTATCAGCAGATTCTGGACAATAACGTGCAAGAATCAGTGATGAAGTTGAAGTTACGCATGGGATGGATATTTCAGCAAGACAAAACACCGCTCCAAATCTACTCAGGCATTCATGCAGAGGAACAATTACAACGTTCTGGAATGCCCATCCCAGTCCCCAGACCTGAATATCATTGAAAATCTGTGGGATGATGTGAAGCGGCTGTCCATGCTCGGCGACCATCAAACTTACCTGAACTGGAATTGTTTTGTAAACAGGAATGGTCAAATCTACCTTCATCCAGGATCCAGGAACTCATTAAAAGCTACAGGAAGCGACTAGAGGCTGTGATTTCTGCAAAAGGAGGATCTACAAAATATTAATGTCACTTTTATGTTGAGGTGCCCATACTTTTGCACCGGTCAAATTTTGTTTAAATGTGGATTGCACATTTTCTGTTAGTACAATAAACCTCATTTCAATCCAGAAATATTACTCAGTCCATCAGTTATCAGATATATGAAACTGAAATAGCAAAAACCCAAATTGTTATAAAGAAAAAAGGTTCACATTAATAGGGGTGCCCAAACTTTTTCATATGACTGTAAGAGGTACGTGACATTACGCCCGGGACGCGGGAATCTCCGGTGTTTTCTCCGTCCGGTGTGAGCACTGACCTGCCGGTGACGGAGCTGCCGATCTTGTGAAGATTAAAGCGATGGTGTTTGAGCCGGCGGCAAGAAAGATTCGGAGGAACGCCGCTGATTACAGGATTTAACGACTTCACAAAATGTGGGATTGTTGGAAGGCACAGTCTGTCTTCTTGGCCTGAAAAGAAAAAGAGGTCAAGAGGGGATTTTAAGATATATTATACAAGAGAGAGATTTTACTGTTCACTGGCAAGTGGGCCGGTGGTGAGAACACGCCGCCGCCGCCACATACCGGATGACAATGCAGCAATTATATCCCCAGCCAAGGAGATACAATTACACTGAGACGCAGAATAACTCCACCATCATGAAGAAGCCAATATTCTCCACAGCCGAGGATTCCTCTTCAGAAAAAGACCCTGAGGCAATGTGCTTCAGAGCTGCATTCACAATTCAGACACATCATATAGCAGACACAGCATTGTGTGTGCTGGCAAAGATTGCTGTAATGAGTTTTATTCTGACCCCCGTATTATACGAGCTCCGATTTATGGGAGTTTCAAACAACAAGCATGCAAACTGGGTTAAAAAAACAAACAGCAGAATAGTGAGTGCAGCTCTGGAGTATAATACAGGCGGTAACTCAGGATCAGTAATGTAATGTATGTACACAGTGACTGCACCAGCAGAATAGTGAGTGCAGCTCTGGAGTATAATACAGGAGGTAACTCAGGATCAGTAATGTAATGTATGTACACAGTGACTGCACCAGCAGAATAGTGAGTGCAGCTCTGGAGTATAATACAGGAGGTAACTCAGGATCAGTAATGTAATGTATGTGCACAGTGACTGCACCAGCAGAATAGTGAGCACAGCTCTGGAGTATAATACAGGAGGTAACTCCGGATCAGTAATGTAATGTATGTACACAGTGACTGCACCATCAGAATAGTGAGTGCTGCTCTGGAGTATATTACAAGAGGTAACTCAGGATCACTGAGGTTCATAGCGGTTGGAGCCCAGCAGTCAGTAAATTATCCCTATACTATGGATATAAATGTGCTTTGCTGCAGAAATCTCTCCCCTTCTCAATAGTTTTCTACAATGTATCAAGCAGAGAAGTTAGAAATGGTGAAAATAGAAGCAGAACATGTATCAGATCGTCAGTCTAAAGGGATTAGGCTTTAACAACATGTACTGGCCCTTTAAATGTTGATGGCAGCCTGTAATCTGCCGCTCAGGCTGATGTGATGGAGTGTGTTCCGGAGGTTGCAGCTATTGATCTGTATTTTCATAGATTTGTCTTGTGCATTTGTTAAAAAGAAGGAAAAAAAAATATCACAATTTGCATGTTCATTATTTGCAAAGATTAAACCTTGAATGTGCGGTGTGGGGGAGTGGAGCTGAATCATCCGCGCTCCAGAAATATGTCAAAAAACACATGTTTTCTGCAGCTTTGGTTTCTGCACATGAAAGCATGATATAGCGGGGGCACTTAAAGGGACGGTTTGTTATCCCACCTCTATCCTGCATCAATATGCAGCTGGGCATGACCCTGAACCAGCAGGGAATGAGAGGGGAGAGGATGTGCAGCCAGACAGCCGAAGGGATGAGCAGACTGGCAGAATTACGAGTGCGGCTCTAGGTGTGAGCGCAGTATAACATTTGCTGGATTGTGTCTGTACAGTCGGTTTTGACAGATTGGGGTCTGCAGGCTGATTCCCGGTCTCTGCGGGCAGATAAGGTCACACCGCCGGAGGGAGCCCTGTAGTCGGACAATGATATTATGAAGCTTCAGGTCCAATTTTTCCATCTTGAGGTTGAAAACTCACATGTGATCATCAGTCTCCGGCCGCCCGGACTCTCTGGGGGGCTCCGGGGGTATTTTTAGGAAATCCAGGAGGATGAGTGCAGATAACAGGGTCTCGGACCAGGAGAGACGTGTGCTGTGAAAGAACGGAAAGCTCTCATCTGTCTCCAGAACATGATATCCAATGCGTAAAGCTGAGTGTATGTCTGTGCATGTATGTATGTATATGTTTATGTATGCATGTATGTATGTGTTTATGTATGTGTATGTGTGTGTTTATGTATGTATGTGTTTATGTATGTATGTATGTGTGTATGTATGTATGTGTGTGTGTATGTATGTATGTGTGTATGTGTGTATGTGTGTATGTATGTGTTTATGTATGTGTATGTGTGTGTTTATGTATGTATGTGTTTATGTATGTATGTATGTATGTATGTGTTTATGTATGTATGTGTTTATGTATGTATGTGTTTATGTATGTATGTGTGTGTGTGTGTGTATGTATGTATGTGTTTATGTATGTGTATGTGTGTGTTTATGTATGTATGTGTTTATGTATGTATGTGTGTGTGTATGTATGTATGTATGTGTTTATGTATGTATGTGTTTATGTATGTATGTGTTTATGTATGTATGTGTGTGTGTATGTGTGTATGTATGTATGTATGTGTTTATGTATGTGTATGTGTGTGTTTATGTATGTATGTGTTTATGTATGTATGTGTGTGTGTATGTATGTATGTATGTGTTTATGTATGTATGTGTTTATGTATGTATGTGTTTATGTATGTGTGTGTGTGTATGTATGTGTTTATGTATGTATGTGTGTGTGTGTGTATGTATGTATGTATGTATGTGTTTATGTATGTATGTGTTTATGTATGTATGTGTTTATGTATGTGTGTGTGTGTATGTATGTGTTTATGTATGTATGTGTGTGTATGTATGTGTGAGGTAAATCCGGAGATATGACGATAAATCATGATATTCAAGTTATGTCAGGAAGCCCTCTCCTGGTGTCACCCCCCCTTTCCTTCACACAACTCCTTCAATCAGAAAATTTACCACAGGGATAAACGGTTTGTTTAGCAGATAGGTGTCAAAGGAACTGGTCTGTGTTCCACTTACACCTCCATGGCCATCTCCTGTGATATGGAGATTAGATGATGTGGGAACAATGGACACAGGATGACTCCCTGCCGTGACCCTGTGGTAGGGGCTGCTATCTAATTAGCAAGCTTGGAAGTATCCAGACAGAACGACTCCAGTAAAATATGGTTCATATCTCGCAAGCCATATTTCCGATAAATATGGCAACCATAAAAATGGTGTCTCTGCATGCGGACGATGCTGGCACACCTTTTTTATGGGAGTAGGACATTGGGAAGTACCCCAGGCGTGATATCAGCCAATGGGGAACTAGTAGACAAGTCATGAGTCCTCTCGTTCTGTAGCTAAATTCATAACTGTCACAATGAGAGCGTTGGCGTCCGCCTACGACGCTCCCAGGCAAAGTTATGGCCCATATTCCATGTTGTGGATATTGTCCATAACTCCAGCCAGGGGTGGAGCAGTGCTCCCTCTGAGGTCACTAAGGTAGGAGGGGACCTGGATTTGCCCAGGTTGATAACCCTACTTCGGCCATTTTCCAGTGTTCTTTCGCTGGGGGTCACGTGTAGGAAACATCTGTGGGAAAGATCCTGGAAACCTGGTCTACAGCGCCCCCCTGTGGCCAGACGCACAAGGTAACTGCTGGAACTGTGTATGCCTGTTTGTAAACCATGCTTTATCTGTAACTGTACTCTGACATATGTATATTCTGTAGATTCCCTATTGTATATATTGTAGTTTCTAGTGTGCTTTAGGCTGATTAAATTATATAATTAATCTTGGGCTGTTCTGTTATCTCGATCTTGAATCCCACGTCTGTGTGTTCGGCTAATAGTTACCGTAAATCGGTTGGTGGCAGCGAGTTGTGCCAAGGATTATTGTGGGGAGGCCAGTGAGATTCGGGGAGATTTTATATATTCCGCCCGCGGAGGTCGGGGGAATATATACCCTACTCTCACCGGGGACCCTTCAATAATCGGCATAAGTAGTATAGCGGCTTCCTTGCTTATTGTCGGGCAATTCCATAATTGGCCTGACTATAAGAGGGGCGCTAGAGAGCGCGTCACGTGCTCTGTCTGTCGGTCGGGAGGTATAAAGGAGGGGTGACCCCCACTTGTTACCCCCCGATTGTGACGTACTGGTAGCCAGCGCGGGGGATTTCTGAGTGACCCCCCCGGTGGTTCGTGACATATTGGTGGCATAGCGGTGGGATCGAGATAATAGTGTGTGTGAGTGTGAGACCCATACTCCCAGACACTAAAGACTGCCTGCAGCAGCTGTGGCTGCTGGGGTCTTCAGACTAGCTCAACACTAGAGTGTCAGAGTGCAGATACTGTAAGGTGTGTGGGCGCATCAGGTGTCAGTTCTGTGTCAGTGACCAAAAGTCTGCAAGAATGGCTGAGAGCACCAGGAGCAAAGCCAAAGGAATGGCCGATGCTCAGGCCAGAGACGATGAGGAGGTTGTCCATGAGCCCTCCAAGAGCCCGACGCCAGAGAACAGCTCTGCAGAGGACATCGCACAACCTGGCACTGCTGGACAAAATGAGGAGGAGCTCGCCCAAGGGTCCTCAACGAGCCAGATGCCAGTCCTCCGCTCTGAAATGGACAGTGAATCACCTGGCTCTGCAGCGTGCCGCAGATCACCACTTGCCAATCCCTCCGGCCTGAGAGGTGCAGAGGCCCTCCTTCAAGCTGCCTTGGCCAGGCTTATGTCTGGAGACCGGGATACCTACGAGATACTCATGGCCGAGCGTGAGCGACAGGCAGCGCGTGACGCTGAGGCTGCGGAGCGGCAGGCAGCGCGTGAAGAGCGACAGCAACAGGCAGACCGTGACCACCAGCTGCAGCTAGCTCAGCTCCGGCCCTCATCAGCCACCCGTGACCTTCAAGACACCAAACTTCCAAAGGTCCGTGTTGAGGACTTTCCCGTGCTGGAGAAGGATGGAGACTTGGACTCTTTCCTGACTGCTTTTGAACGGACTTGCCTGCAGCACCATCTGGACAAGGACCAGTGGGCCAAATACCTGACCCCCCGTTTAAGGGGTAAGGCCCTGGAAATCCTTGGGGACTTGCCTACTGAGGCAGATCAGGGCTACGACACAATCAAGCGGGCCCTGATCCAACAGTACAACCTCACTCCGGAGTCCTACCGCAAGAAGTTCCGGACCCTGCAGAAGGGACCAAAGGACTCCTGGGCTGACCACCGGCGGGCACTTGCCCGAGCTGCCGACCACTGGACCCAAGGCCTGCAGCTTTCCACCGGACCGGAGATCCTGGACTTGGTCATCACAGAGCAACTCTTGTGGAACTGCCCTGAGGATCTCCGCCAGTTCATCCGAGACCAGAAGCCAAAGGGGTCCACGGCTACAGCTGCCCTGGCCGATGACTACACCAACAATCGGGCTCCTGAGGCCAGGAGAGCAGCCACCAGCAGCACCTGGAGATGGGGTAAGATGAACTCTGCGACTGCCCCACCTGCCCCTAGACTGCAGGGGGTGTCCCCCTCAACTCCCCTCTCCAGGCCCGTGGCAGAACCAAGACGGTGCCACCAGTGCAACCTACCTGGACACTTCAAGGCCATGTGCCCTCAGCGTCCCAAGGCCCCGGCTCCGTCCCCGTCCCAAGGGCCGCCCAAGGTGTATTGTGTGGGTGGGGGTGGTGGTAGGTCCCTGGACAGCTTCCAACCTGTCACCGTCGGCCGGTCTGTGACCATAGGACTGCGAGACAGCGCCTCGGAGGTGACTCTGGTGCGGCCTGAGATGGTGTCCCCCCAAGACTTGATACCTGGAAAAACCCTCGCTGTCTCCGGGATTGGAGGCATTGACCCGGCGCTGCCTGTTGCTGGCATTTATGTGGACTGGGGCGCAGGGCGAGGGGTGAGAGAGGTGGGGGTAACTGATCGGATCCCTGCAAACGTGCTACTTGGGACAGATTTGGGGCAGATAACCTCCCAGTTTGGGCCCCCCCCAAGGGCTGACCCTTCAGCCAGTACTGACATGCCTCCTGACAATGTTAATGTGTTCTCTATGAATGATGTAAGGGAGGAGGGAGTGAACTCTGATTTTTCTGCTTGCATAGACACACACACAGCTGCAGCTGTGACAGGAGGGGAGGGGGTCAGAGAAAGGTGTGACCATGCCTCTACAAGTGATCAGCCAGTGAGCTGGGATCTGTTGCCCTCTGCAGGGATAAGCAGAGAGCAGGGTGCTGCAGGGGGAGGACCAGTGTGTGGGGTGGGGGCTACCACAGCAAATGTGGGGTCCCCAGAGATTTCACAGCGGGGTTCTGTTGCTGCAGGGGGGGAACAGGCAGGTGAGATTGGGGCCGGTCCCGGAGCGGAAGTGCTCCCAGGTAAGATCTCAGTGCAGGGTTCCCCCACAACCGGGGTGTCAGGAAGCCAGGTCGGTCTGCCTGAACCGGCGACTTGGTCAGGAACGGAGGAGGAGCAGGCACGACCCACGGTCGCAGCGGCTGTGGCCGCTGTCACCCGCAGTGGGAGTGCTGGAAGCCAAGGGGCCTCCCGGAGGTCCGATAGCTCTTCCCCTTCTGACCAAGTGGCAGCAGAGTCAGGTGGAGGCCAGGACACAGGTCCCGGGGTACTGACCGAAGATGTGACAGTCTCGTCGATTCTGGCCACATCTAGTCAGGGGTTTCAGGCAGCGTTAGAAGCTGACGACAGCCTGAAAGCTCTAAAGGAGCAGGCGGCACAGCCTCCCTCGGACTCGGACCCGGAGCGAGTGGTCTGGGACCAAGGACGGCTGTACCGGGTCACGGTCCAGCAGGGTTCACCGGAGGCGTGGCCCAGGGACCGACAGTTGGTGGTACCCTATCCGTTCCGGACGGAGTTGTTGCGGATCGCACATGAGATTCCGATGGCCGGACACCTAGGGATCGCTAAGACCAAGGCCAGGTTAAACCAGCATTTCTACTGGCCAAAAATGGGGGCCGATGTGGTTGCCTACTGCCGTTCGTGTGAAACCTGTCAGAGAGTGGGGAAGGCGGGGCCACACCCCAAAGCCCCACTGGTATCTCTGCCAATCATCAATGAGCCTTTCAGGAGGGTGGCTGTGGATCTGGTCGGCCCGCTGGCCATCCCCAGCAGCTCCGGGAAACGCTTCATACTAACGGTAGTGGACTATGCCACCCGGTACCCAGAAGCAGTGGCCTTGTCGTCCATTCGGGCTGACAAGGTGGCCACCGCATTGCTGGAGATTTTCTCCCGAGTGGGTTTTCCCCAGGAAATGCTCACTGACCGGGGAACCCAATTCATGTCCCAGCTGATGGAGGCCCTCTGTAAGCAAGTCCAGGTGCGACATCTGGTGGCCAGCCCGTACCATCCACAGACTAATGGCCTGTGCGAGCGGTTCAATGGCACCTTAAAGCAGATGCTTAAGATGTTGGTCGACGCCCACGGGCTTGACTGGGAGCGGTATCTCCCACACCTGTTATTTGCTTACCGGGAGGTTCCACAGGCCTCAACGGGATTCTCACCGTTTGAGCTCCTGTACGGGCGACGTGTGCGGGGCCCCCTGGCTCTGGTGAAAGAGGCTTGGGAAGGGGATTTGGCCACCCCTGGAGTGTCGGTTATCGAGTATGTCATGCGCTTCCGGGACAAAATGCAGGCCGTGACGCAACTGGTACACGACAATATGGCTCAAGCCCAGGCCGATCAGAAGCGTTGGTACGACCAGAACGCTTGTGAGAGGACCTACCAAGTGGGTCAAAAGGTGTGGGTACTGGTCCCCGTACCACAGGACAAGCTTCAGGCAGCCTGGGAAGGCCCATACCTCGTGTACCAGCAGCTCAACCCTGTGACGTACCTGGTCACCCTGGACCCTGCCCGTGGAAGGCGGAAGCCCTTCCATGTGAACATGATGAAGGCACATCATGAGCGGGAGGCATGTGCGCTCCCCGTGTGCAACCTGCCCGAGGAGGGAGAAGCGGAAACCCTCTTGGATATGCTAGCCCAGGTTAGGGCAGGCGGATCCATTGAGGATGTGGAGGTTGGCCACCAGCTCTTGGAGGACCAACGGTCCCAGCTGTGGGCCACCCTACACCCCTTCCGGGGGTTGTTTACCAACCAGCCCGGAAGGACTGACTTGGCTGTCCATCACGTGGACACTGGGGATCATCCCCCGATCCGGCGTTCAGCATATCGGGTCTCCCTGGAGGTGCAGCAACACATGCGCCAGGAGATTGACGAGATGCTGAAGCTGGGGGTGATCCAGGCATCCAACAGCGCTTGGGCCTCGCCTGTAGTCCTCGTCCCTAAGAAGGACCGAACCACTCGGTTCTGCGTGGACTACAGGGGGCTCAATGCTGTCACGGTCGCCGATGCGTACCCAATGCCACGCATCGATGACCTGCTCGATCAGTTGGCCGGGGCTCAGTACCTGACCATCATGGATCTGAGCCGGGGATATTGGCAGATCCCCCTGACTCGCAAGGCCAGGGAACGCTCTGCCTTTATTACCCCATTTGGACTGTACGAGTCCACGGTGATGCCATTCGGGATGAGGAATGCCCCTGCCACTTTCCAGCGGATGGTCAACACCCTGCTCAAGGGACTTGAAGGGTACGCGGCCGCGTACCTGGATGACATTGCCGTCTTCAGTCCCACCTGGGAAGATCACCTAGAGCATCTAGCACAGGTGCTCAGGCGGATCCACCAGGCAGGTTTGACCATCAAGCCGGGAAAGTGTCAGCTGGCCATGAGCGAGGTCCAGTACCTCGGTCACCGGGTAGGCGGGAGAACACTGAAGCCCGAGCCTGAGAAAGTGGAAGCCATCGCATCCTGGCCCACCCCCAGGACCAAGAAGCAGGTGATGTCCTTCTTGGGGACCGCTGGGTACTATAGGAGGTTTGTTCCAGGCTATAGTAGCCTGGCAAAGCCCTTGACGGACCTCACCAAGAAGAAGCTGCCCTCTGCAGTCGATTGGACAATGGACTGCGAGACAGCCTTCCGGGCCCTAAAGGACGCCCTGTCCAGCCCGCCCGTGCTACAGGCAGCCGACTTCACGCGGCCGTTTGTAGTACAGACCGACGCCAGTGACTTCGGCCTCGGTGCGGTGCTCAGCCAGGTGGACTCTGCGAGCCAAGAGCACCCAGTCTTGTACCTGAGCAGGAAGCTGTTACCAAGGGAAGTGGCCTATTCCACGATGGAAAAGGAGTGCCTGGCCATAGTGTGGGCCCTGCAGCGTCTGCAACCCTATCTATACGGGCGCCACTTCATCGTGGAGACGGACCACAATCCCCTCAGCTGGTTACACACTGTCTCCGGGACGAATGGCAGGTTGTTGCGATGGAGCCTGGCGCTCCAGCAATACAACTTCACCATTCGACACAAAAGGGGCCGTGACCACGGTAACGCAGACGGGCTGTCCCGACAAGGAGAGGTCGCGGACGGGCGCACGGGGGAACACCGGAGTGTGCTGCCCCCTAGCGCCCTCAAAAGGGGGGAGGTGTGAGGTAAATCCGGAGATATGACGATAAATCATGATATTCAAGTTATGTCAGGAAGCCCTCTCCTGGTGTCACCCCCCCTTTCCTTCACACAACTCCTTCAATCAGAAAATTTACCACAGGGATAAACGGTTTGTTTAGCAGATAGGTGTCAAAGGAACTGGTCTGTGTTCCACTTACACCTCCATGGCCATCTCCTGTGATATGGAGATTAGATGATGTGGGAACAATGGACACAGGATGACTCCCTGCCGTGACCCTGTGGTAGGGGCTGCTATCTAATTAGCAAGCTTGGAAGTATCCAGACAGAACGACTCCAGTAAAATATGGTTCATATCTCGCAAGCCATATTTCCGATAAATATGGCAACCATAAAAATGGTGTCTCTGCATGCGGACGATGCTGGCACACCTTTTTTATGGGAGTAGGACATTGGGAAGTACCCCAGGCGTGATATCAGCCAATGGGGAACTAGTAGACAAGTCATGAGTCCTCTCGTTCTGTAGCTAAATTCATAACTGTCACAATGAGAGCGTTGGCGTCCGCCTACGACGCTCCCAGGCAAAGTTATGGCCCATATTCCATGTTGTGGATATTGTCCATAACTCCAGCCAGGGGTGGAGCAGTGCTCCCTCTGAGGTCACTAAGGTAGGAGGGGACCTGGATTTGCCCAGGTTGATAACCCTACTTCGGCCATTTTCCAGTGTTCTTTCGCTGGGGGTCACGTGTAGGAAACATCTGTGGGAAAGATCCTGGAAACCTGGTCTACAGCGCCCCCCTGTGGCCAGACGCACAAGGTAACTGCTGGAACTGTGTATGCCTGTTTGTAAACCATGCTTTATCTGTAACTGTACTCTGACATAACTGTATATTCTGTAGATTCCCTATTGTATATATTGTAGTTTCTAGTGTGCTTTAGGCTGATTAAATTATATAATTAATCTTGGGCTGTTCTGTTATCTCGATCTTGAATCCCACGTCTGTGTGTTCGGCTAATAGTTACCGTGAAGCGGTTGGTGGCAGCGAGTTGTGCCAAGGATTATTGTGGGGAGGCCAGTGAGATTCGGGAAGATATTATATATTCCGCCCGCGGAGGTCGGGGGAATATATACCCTACTCTCACCGGGGACCCTTCAATAATCGGCATAAGTAGTATAGCGGCCTCCTTGCTTATTGTCGGGCAATTCCATAATTGGCCTGACTATAAGAGGGGCGCTAGAGAGCGCGTCACGTGCTCTGTCTGTCGGTCGGGAGGTATAAAGGAGGGGTGACCCCCACTTGTTACCCCCCGATTGTGACGTACTGGTAGCCAGCGCGGGGGATTTCTGAGTGACCCCCCCGGTGGTTCGTGACAGTATGTATGTATGTGTTTATGTATGTGTATGTGTGTGTTTATGTATGTATGTGTTTATGTATGTATGTGTGTGTGTGTATGTATGTATGTATGTGTTTATGTATGTATGTGTTTATGTATGTATGTGTTTATGTATGTATGTGTGTGTGTGTGTATGTATGTATGTGTTTATGTATGTGTATGTGTGTGTTTATGTATGTATGTGTTTATGTATGTATGTGTGTGTATGTATGTGTGTGTATGTATGTGTGTGTATGTATGTGTGTATATGTATGTGTATCTATGTGTATGTATGTGTGTGTTTATGTATATGTGTGAGTGCATGTATGTATGCGTTTGTGTGCATGTATGTATGTGTGTATGTATGTATGTGATTGCACATATGTATGTGTGCATGTATGTATTTATGTGTGTATGTATGTGTGTATGTATGTGTTTGTGTGTGTGTGTATGTCCACTAAAGGAATCCAAATCACAATTTTTGCACTGACACCTTATTCAAGTCAGGGAGCTTCATAGATTATGTTTTGAGGGGAAAACTTAAGCTCTCGCTTCACAGTTATCAAAAAAAAACCCTGCCTCCATTAAAGTCAATGGAGCTGGGATTGGATCTGTTATTATTGACTCCTGTTATGGACAGAGAAAGACCCACACACACAGAAAGAGAAAAGAAGACACACACACACATACACACACATAAAGAGACACACACACACACACACACACAAAGAGACATACACACAGAAAGGGACATACACAGAAAGAGACACACACAGAAACACACACACACACACACACACACACACAGAAAAAGAGACGCACAAACATAAAGAGACACATACACAGAAAGAGACACACAAAAAGAGACAGAAAAATACACACACAGAGGAGACACACAGACAGAAAGAGACTCATAGACAGAAAGGGATACACACAGAATGAGTCGCACAGACATAAAGAGACACAGACCAAGAGACACATACACAGAAAGAGACACAGAAAAATACACACACAGAAGAGACACACAGACAGAAAGAGACTCATAGACAGAAAGAGACACAAAGAGACACATACACAGAAAAAGACACACAGAATGAGACACACACTCACAGAAGCTGGTGTTTTGCCAGTTACCCTGTTATTCACTGGCAGCAAGCGGAGGTCTTAGATATGGTGTAAAATGTAAATGCTGAGTATATTGGAAAGTTGTAGTAAAACACGTGTTAATGGCACAGGAATTGATAAATTCTTTTCTCTCTTGCAGGTGCCACACTCTCCGCTCATGGGGAGGAATACTACGCGGGGTGCAGAGCGGGGGGGAACGGCGCTAATTAAAAGCCTTAAATATCGTGTCTCTCTCTGTTTTTTTTCTCATCATTGTGAGAACAGGCAGAAATAGAAGCGACATCCATTCAGTATCAGTGGCGTAGTTAGCGCTTGTGAGCAGCAGTTGGGACTGATCCGTTCCTCCAGATTTCCAGGAAAGTGCCGGGGTCACTTGGCACCGTCTATTCCGCGTAGTTTAGGATTGGCGCTGACTCACGAGCAGAAGAATCCAACATGTACAATCCTCAGCCAAGCTGCTGAGAAAGCCTCGAATATTCCCGAGACCTCGTCCGAGGCGCAGTATAACCCCCACCGGGAGCAAAATGAATCCTCCTCCTGGTCACATGGTGTCACCGTCCAGGACCGCGACCCCGCTCCGTATGTATATAGCTGTCCGTTTAGGAGTCTCGCTGTACAATAATTTACATTGACGATGTGACTAAATACATATTCATCTGATGGCAAATGCAATGGCACGAGTCGTTATTTTATAGCAAAAACCTTCTGATTGTGATTGTCTGACACTGCAGGGGCTTCATGCACCACATGAGGGTCCTGAAATACTCTGTGCTGCTGGGGGGACCCGCTCACATCTCAGCACCTCCCCTGTCACATGCAGCCTGGCCCATTATAAGAACCTCATGCAAGTGTCCCCCAAATCAACAGACTGCCCATCTGAAATACTCTGTGCTGCTGGGGGACCCGCTCACAGCACAGCACATCCACTGTCACATGCTCAGCCCTTTATAAGAACATCATGCGGGTGCTCCCCCCCCAAAAAAAATCAACATATTGCCCATCTGAAATACTCTGTGCTGCTGGGGGACCCGCTCACAGCACAGCACATCCACTGTCACATGCAGCTCGGCCCTTTATATGAACATCATGTGGGTGTCCCCCCAAATCAACAGACTGCTCTTCTTTGCAGGGGCTTGATGTCCCACATGAGGGTCCTGAAATACTCTGTGCTGCTGGGGGGACCCGCACACAGCACCTCCCCTGTCACATGCAGCTTGGCCTTTTATATGAACATCATGTGGGTGTCCCCCCAAATCAACCTACTGCCCATCTGAAATACTCTGTGCTGCTGGGGGACCCGCACACAGCACAGCACATCCACTGTCACATGCAGCTCGGCCCTTTATATGAACATCATGTGAGTGTCCCCCCAAATCAACAGACTGCTCTCCTGAAATACTTTGTGCTGCTGGGAGACCCGCTCTGACTTTGCAGGGGCTTGATGTCCCACATGAGGGTCCTGAAATACTCTGTGCTGCTGGGGGGACCCGCTCACATCACAGCACCTCCCACGTAACATGCAGCCCGGCCCTCTATAAGAACATCATGCGAGTGCTCCCCCCAAATCAACACACTGCTCCTCTGAAATACTCTGTGCTGCTGGGGGACCCACTCACAGTACATTCATCGTAACATGTAGCCCAGCCCTTTATAAGAACATCATGTGAGTGTCTCCTCAAATTAACCTACTGCTTGTCTGAAATACTCTGTGCTGCTGGGGGGAACCGCGAACAGCACGTAACCATAACATACAGCCCGGCCTTTGCCAAGAACATCATGCGGGTGCTCCCCCCAAAAATCAACGTATTGCTCCTCTGAAATACTCTGTGCTGCTGGGGGACCCGCTCCCATCACGTTCCCCGTCACATGCAGCCCGGCCCTTTATAAGTACATCATGTGAATGTCCCCCCAAAAATCAATCCTCAAGGAGTAACAGGACCCCTTAAGGATAATCTTGGCTCCTTCACAGAGGCGTACAGTGTATACAGTATATACACAATGCGCACTCTTCAACATCGAAGTAACAACTCCGAGAAGGGAAAGTGATGGACATCAATGGGAGGAGCCGCTACTGATCTGTAAACAAAGGAAAAGTGGAAACAGAATTTTCTCTACGTCCTTATTATTTTGTCCGGAGTCTGAGCCTCGCGCAGAAGCCCCGGCACTTCCAGCCTCGGCCGCTATCACTGAGGTCATTAATGGTCGTCTGAGGACGGTACTACTGCTGAACGCACTTGGACAAATCAACAAGATCTTCTGCTGGCAGCTGCTCCTGAGTAATCACTGAGCAATGACTCCTGGAATGGAGGCCGGAGGCTGGAATGGAGGTCTGTCCTTTGCAGTGATGAGTCCTGTTGGATGCAATGATAGTAGGAGATTGGATTGGAGATCACAAGGGCACCGCCATGAAGAGGATACCTAAGGAAACACGACATTGGTCCTACTCCCAGGATTACGGGGTGTGTATGTGTGGGGGGGTTATAATGTATGGTTCCCAGACCCTGCTAGTTTTTATTTCAGGTCACTAACCGTTCACTGTGACATTGATTTGGTGGTGGATCCAGTGGGGCAGCCATTTTGCCAGTGTGCCAGAAGCTCTTTTTCAGCACGACAACCCCAGGCCACACGTTGCTGGTGCACCTGTGAACCGCCTGGATGGCCTACACCTGCTCACATGGCTGCAGCGTCTCCAGACTTGTCTCCTATGGCTGCAGGATCCCCAGACTTGTCTCCCATGGTTTTAGCATCTCAGGACTTGTCTCCCATGGCTGCAAAATCTAAGGACTAGTCTCCCATAGCTGCAGCATCTCCAGACTGGTGTTCTATGGGTGCAGCATATCCAGACTTGTCTCCTATGACTTCAGTGTCTCTGGACTGGTCCTCCATGGCTGCAGTGTCCCCAGACTTGTGTTCCATGGCTGCAGCATATCCAAACCTGTCTCCCATGGCTGCAGCATCTCCAGACTAGTCTACCATAGCTGCAACATCTCCAGACTGGTCTCCTATGGCTGCAGGATGTCCAGACTTGTCTCCCATGTTTGCAGCATCTCCAGACTGGTCTCCTATGGGTGCAGCATCTCCAGACGTGTCTGCTATGACTTCAGTGTCTCTGGACTTGTCGTCCATGGCTGCAATATCCCCAGACTTGTCTTCCATGGCTGCAGCATCCACAAACGTGTCTCCCATGGCTGCAGCATCTCCAGACTTGTCTCCCGTGGCTGCAGCATCTCCAGACAAGTCTCCCATAGCTGCAGCATCTCTGGACTTGTCCCCTATGGCTGCAATATCTTCAGACTGGTCACCTATGGCTGCTGCATCTCTGGACTTGTCTCCCATAGCTGCAGTGTCTGCAGACTTGTCTCATATGGCTGCAGCATCTCCAGACTGTTCCACTTGGTGCCAGCTCAGAGTTGTCACAGATCGCTCCCCACAGCTCCCCGCAATTAGGCAGCAGGGAGCCGACTGTCAATCATGATGTCAACAGTAACGCCCGGTCAACAAAGCAGCGCGTCAGACAAGCTGCTGCTCTGTCAATGCGACATCAGTGGAAGCAGCAGAATCGCCGACAGGAGCCATCTGTACGCTCCGAGCTGGCAGAGTTTGGTATAGAATACAACAGGCAGGAAGTGATCACTTACCGGTCTGTTAGTTCTTAGGCCCATAGGAAAAAAAATTGTTGTGGTCTCCTGGATAACCCCTTTAAAAACCTCAGTGATAGCAGCCAAGTGTCACAAGGGACTAAGAGGATAGCAGGAAACTGGGGCTCCTAAGCTGACCCTCAGACTATGGGGGCCCTGTGCAATCCCTATTCTCAGGGATACCCTTAATGGTGGGGAGGTCTGAGTCTCCTTCCTCACCAGCCCGCTCCCTCCCCAGGAAGGTCGGGACAGGAGTAAGATGAAACCAACAGAAATAGACACACAGGCAAAACTAAAACTCTGTCACACAGCACACACACAGAGGTATAAGACAATAAGAGATTAGGAGGAAAACAAGAGCAGGGTGGAAACAACAAGATGACCGGTAACCCCACAACAACACCAAGCACAAAGCAACTCTTTCTTCAGCAAGTCTGGGACACCACAACTCACAGACCAACACAACAAAAACTATAGTTGGCGTAGGTAGAAGATTTCCTCCAGCCTAAAAATGAGAGGAGCAGCAGTGATTGGCTTCCTCACAACATGTGATCAAAGAAGTGTAACAAGCAGGTTCGCAGAGGTTAACTCTTGCTAGCCTGTCTATGAATGAGCAGATAGAAGGTCGACGCCTGGGTCTGCCTGAGTTGATCAGACACACCAATGTGAACAGAGCCTGACTCCGCGTGACAGCGGCGCTGTAAGTGCGGGGATTTCTGCACGAGGCTCACACGCCAGACTGAATAATTTACCATTTTTTATCATTTACACATCATTAACATGTCTCCATCCTGTGATTTCCATAATTCCACGACTTCACCTTCTTGGTGTTACAATGTTGAGGAGTGTGAGATATATATATATATATATATACTGTATATACACATGTATATCGTTACCCGCGGATATCAGCGCTGGAGAATCGTCGGAGAAGCCTGACAGCTTTGTCACCAGCTGCAGCGGGCGCGCTCATGAATATTTGAACATGAAGGCAATTCCAGTGTGTGGGAGGAGATGAAAAAGCCAAAATTAGGATTTCTTTGCATGTGAAAGCCCCACTCCTGCTCCGGAGACGCCGATGCCTCGTCTTATACAGCAATTAATCCGCTATAGAGAGGCACAAATTCATATTGTGTAGGTATGTCATGAATTAAAGGGACACGCCGGCAAAAAAATCACACAGCCAGGGATGAATGTGGGGTCTACAGCGGCTCCTCCACAACCATCACACACTTACACAGTAATAGTGCCGTCATCTATGGTAGAAGAAGACACCAGCGTGCCGCCATCTTTCTCTCTACAGGTTATTTTCCCATGGTATGGCTTTGCTGCAAATTTAGAGCAATTAATCAGAATAAAAGTGCAATTTACCACCACCCATGCAATATAGTGGCCACATAGAAGCGCCATATAGTGCTCATATACTACTGCAATATAGAAGCCTTATAATAGTGCTGTACAACACAATCCATGCAATATAGTCACCATACAAATGTACCCTGCAGCGCCCAAATATTGCTTTAATAAAGAGGTCATACAAAAGTGTCATACAGTGCCCATATACTGCTGCAATATACAGACTATATACAAGTGACATACAGTACCCACATACTAACGCAATAAACAGACTACATACAAGTGTCATACACTGCCCACATACTACTGCAATATACAGACTATATACAAGTGACATACACTGCCCATATACTACTGCAATATACAGACTATATACAAGTGACATACACTGCCCACATACTACTGCAATATACAGACTATATACAAGTGACATACACTGCCCACATACTATTGCAATATACAGACTATATAAAAGTGACATACACTGCCCACATACTACTGCAATATACAGACTATATACAAGTGACATACACTGCCCACATACTACTGCAATATACAGACTATATACAAGTGACATACACTGCCCACATACTACTGCAATATACAGACTATATACAAGTGACATACACTGCCCACATACTACTGCAATATACAGACTATATACAAGTGACATACACTGCCCACATACTACTGAAATATACAGACTATATAAAAGTGTCATACAGTACCCACATACTACTGCAATATACAGACTATATACAAGTGACATACACTGCCCATATACTACTGCAAGATATAGACTATATACAAGTGACATACACTGCCCACATACTACTGCAAGATATAGACTATATACAAGTGACATGCAGTGCCTACGTACTACTGCAATATACAGACTATATACAAGCGACATACACTACCCACATACTAACGCAATAAACAGACTATATAAAAGTGTCATACAGTGCCCACATACTACTGCAATATACAGACTATATAAAAGTGTCATACACTGCCCACATACTACTGCAATATACAGACTATATACAAGTGACATACAGTGCCCACATACTACCGCAATATATAGACTATATAAAAAGTAACATACAGTACCAACATGCTACTGCAATATAGAGGCAATACAAAAGTTCCATACAACACAATCCATGCAATATAGTCGCCATACAAATGTACCCTGCAGTGCCCAAGTATTGCTTTAATAAAGGGGTCATATAAAAGTGTCATACAGTGCCCATATACTACTGCAATATACAGACTATATAAAAGTGACATACAGTGCCCACATACTACTGTAATATACAGACTATATAAAGGTGACATACACTGCCCACATACTACTGCAATATACAGACTATATAAAAGTGTCATACAGTGCCCATATACTACTGCAATATACAGACTATATAAAAGTGACATACAGTGCCCACATACTACTGTAATATACAGACTATATAAAGGTGACATACAGTGCCCACGTACTACTGCAATATACAGACTATATAAAAGTGTCATACTGTACCCACATACTATTGCAATATACAGACTATATAAAAGATACATACAGTGCCCACGTACTACTGCAATATAAAGGCTATATGATAGTTCCATACATCACAATCCATGTAATATATTCGCCATACGAATGTACCTTGCAGTGCACAAGTATTGCTGTAATAAAGAGGTCATAAAAAAGTGACATTCCGTGCCTACATACTACTGCAATATACAGACTATATAAAACGAACATACAGTGCCAATGTGTTACTGCAATATGTATGCCATATAACAGTTCTGTACACCACAATCCATGCAATATATTTGCCATACAAATACCTTGCAGTGCCCAAATACTGCTGTAATAAAGAGGTCGTATAAGAGTGTCATACAGTGCCCATGTACTACTGCAATATAGAGACTATATAAAAGGGTCATAAAGTGCCGACATGGGGATGGAGGCTTTAGGGAAAATAAACATATAATTCAGTGCTGAAAATGTCACGCTAGGTACGGGGAAGTACCAAGTGCACGGTGAAAGGGAAGGGAAACCCTGTGTCTAGGAAAAGGGGAGATGGTGACCCCTGATCAAACCTACTGCTGGTCCCTGGGGTCCCTCTCCACCCTAGATAGATTCCGCACCTATGCGCCGAGCCGGATACCTGACCCTAGGTATTCCTAGTGCTGGACCCTAAATAGGGAACGGGTGGGATGAGCTCTTCATCAACCCCACAAACCACTATAGATGACACAAGGAGGACACACAGGGGGAAAATGCATGAACTACTTATCCACAGATGACTCAGGTAGAGGTTCAGCAAAGAACAGCAACAATACCACAGAGGAGTACAAGCCACCTGCTTGCAACCTCGGCTTGAAGGAACTGAAAATATCACCAGCAACAGTCCAAGAAAGGAAGGGGTATTTAAGCACCAAGAGAATACTGATGATGAGCAGCTGGGAGGAAGGCGAGCTTCTGCTGGGTCGAAAAAGGGAGAGGTGAATCCAACAGGAAAGCTACCTATACCAATGAATACTGACAGCAGGAACAATAGAAAGTCAGGGAGCATTCTGCACAGCTATGGCAGTAACCCTCAGACTCTCATAAGTGTATCCATAATTTACAAAGCGAATGAAGTGGCGACTACCCCCCAAAGACGCCAATGATGATGGTTCACGGTCACTGACAAGTCTCTAAACGCAAAATCTCTAACATAGTTAAATATCTACCACACAATAACGCAGAAAAAAAAATCTGGGCAGAAGAAAAATACTAAAATCATTTCTGTTCTAATAATGACACTTTATTATAATATCTTGTTAAAACCCAAAAATACGCCATGTAAAAATAAACCGGGTGCATCTCGCTGAAGTGTTGTTTTTTTGTCGAGCAGCAGAACATGTTTTGCTGCATTTCCAAATTCAGAACAATTAGATCTAGAAAAAAAAGAGAAATAAAGCAAAATGAGAGAGAATTTATTGAGAGTTTAGTTCAAAAGAATTAGGAAGACGACAGTCACGCCTAAAGAAGGGGCATTTGTTATTTTTTACCCCTGCGCAAAACATGGATGAGTTAAGTAACAACAATAAGTGAGCTAAGAGGAGGTTAGAATTCTGTCCCTTCTCTGTCCCTTCTCTGTCCCTTCTCAGTTGATTTCTGACCACATCAAAGTTGAGCTGAAGTTTCTAGGACCTACGGTAATTGTACATGTAGTCCTGCTTTTAAACAAAACCTGGTTGTGATGGGCACAAATGTGGAAGATGGGAGAGAAAACTAAATCAGCAAGTTATTCTGTTTATTGTGTCATTGGAATTTTCGTATCATTTTGAGCTCCTTGCTGTAGACCATGGACCTTTAAAACCCCTGGATAACCACATAATGGTGCAAAAGACAATTTGTATCCTGCTGAAAAAGACACAGATGGAAATGTTTATGACAATGAAACATTGCAATATTCTGAAGAGTTGCCTTCTTTGTTGACAATGTACTTAGCTTCTGTCTTAGAGGAACCGCCATGGGTCCTCATTGATGCCAAAATTTGCAATGAGGTTATGATTTCTTAAACCTATCAGAGGAGATTGTAACCTGACTTGAATGGTTGTTTGTGGACGTGAGATGTTGGGTTGGTGCCTAATTGCTTTAGGTCTAATCATATTAGTCTTCCAATATTTTATGTATTGATTATAGGCAAACAGACACTTTTGCACCTATAAATATCATGGACACATTTATAACATACAATTAATTGGAAAAAATGATAAATTGATGAGAGTCCTACCACTGAGATCCCCAGCTTGTCACGGCCATGTTGTAAGGTCCTAACGCTAATGTACGACTATTGGCTATGGAAAAGAGATGTGCCTGAGTATTGAGTCATTGGAATTTGGGTATAATTATGAGCTACTTGCTGTAGACCATGGATCTATAAAGCCCCCGGATAACCACATAATGGTGTAAAAGACAATTTGTATACTGCTGAAAAAGACTCAGATGGAAATATTTATGGCAATGAAACATTGTAATATTCTGAAGAATTGCCTTCTTTTTTGACAATGTACTTAGCTTCTGTCTTAGAGGAACCGCCATGGGTCCTCATTGATGCCAAAATTTGCAATGAGGTTATGATTTCTTAAACCTATCAGAGCAGATTGTAACCTGACTTGAATGGTTGTTTGTGGAAGTGAGATGTTGGGTTGGTGCCTAATTGCTTTAGGTCTAATCATATTAGTCTTCCAATATTTTATGTATTGATTATAGGCAAACAGACACTTTTGCACCTATAAATATCATGGACACATTTATAACATACAGTTAATTGGAAAAATTGATAAATTGATGAGAGTCCTACCATTGAGATCCCCAGCTTGTCACAGCCATGTTGTAAGGTCCTAACGCTATGGAAAAGAGATGTGCCTGAGTATTGAGTCATTGGAATTTGGGTATAATTATGAGCTACTTGCTGTAGACCATGGATCTATAAAACCCCCGGAAAACCACATAATGGTGCAAAAGACAATTTGTATCCTGCTGAAAAAGACTCAGATGGAAATGTTTATGGCAATGAAACATTGCAATATTCTGAAGAGTTGCCTTCTTTGTTGACAAGGTTTCTGTCTTAGAGGAACCGCCATGGGTCATCATTCATGCCAAAATTTGCAATGGCGGTTATGAATGCTGAAAGCTATTAGAGCAGATTGTAACCTGATTGGTTACAATGGTTGTTTGTAGTAGTGGGATGTTGGGTTGGTACCTAATTGCTTGGATGAGTTTAATCTCATTAGTCTTCCAATAATTATGTATGTATGATAGGAAAACAAATACCTTTGCACCTATAAATATTATGGACACATTTATAATTTATACAAATAATTGGAAAAAATGATAAGTTGATGAGATCCCCACCGTGTCCCGGCCATGTTGTAAGGTCCTACCACTAATTCATGACTATCTACTATGGAAAAGAGATGTGACTGGAGCATTAGTCAGCCATGAGAGCTGCAATTCCATTCAAAGCCTATGGCCAAGTGCTCTGCTTGGTTGTTTCTGACAGCTCTACAGTCCTGTGACATGGTTGGGGTCCCAGCTCACACATGTAACACTTCACCTGTCCAGTAAATAGGGGATCAGTGTTTAGGACAGTAAAAGAGAGGAATTAAATGGGCTTCCATGACCATACTTACCTCTTCCTACGATAGGACATCCATATTTTATCAGTGAGATTTCAACTCTTGAGACCCCCACTGATGAGCAGCTAAAGGGGCCGCCCCCTTCATTTTTTCACCACTATCCTGCCATACATTTGGAAGTGGCTGTGCCTGGTATTACAGGTCATAATCACCCAATCAACTGAGGGTCCTTTTCGTTTCCTCGGGGGCCCTTTAAATGTACACAAGACTAAACTGATTCTCATATGAGTTCAAGGCACTAAACAAAGGAAGTTTTCTCATTTCCTGTCGACTCTTGTGAAAACAGAGCGCAGGCATTGTTGTGCTGTGATCCAGATCGCGTTCCTTTCACCTGGATAATAAGTGTGTCCTTGGCTCCGAGGCTTTCGAGAAGAAATGCCAACACCTTAAGCAAATATGTTTAGTTTCCTGCGGTGACATTTGTGACAGGTCAGTGAAGACTGGTCTGGACATTTCTTCTTCCATCTATTTATATCCATGCGCTCAACACAACAGCTTCCCATACAAGTCAATGACAATTTAATGGGAATGTGTCTGAAATCAATAGGATTTACATTACACATGAAGAACCATTTATCACAGAGCTCGTGTTACTCCATAAGGCGCGGCAGTGCGGACTTTGCTCCAACGTCTCATCATGGACGAGGACTACTAGACTCGTACAACTGCATTGGTTAGCGGTCATCCGGTAGCAACTCAATGGTCTTGACAATTATTAATGGGATTGTCTGGTATGATTATCACCTTTACAAATAGTTTATGGAATTCTTAGTTTACCCCTTCCTGTCATGACCAATATGCATTTTTCATGATGGGAAGGGGCAAAAAATGAGGACATATATATATCAGGATCGTGACATAAATACCGAGATGGGCCCAGGATGAGGACATATATACCAGGATGGGCCCAGGATAAGGACACATATACCAGGATGGGCCCAGGATGGAGGACAGTTTATACCAAGAAGGGGGACATATATACCAGGATAGGCCCAGGATAAGGGCCATATATACCAGAATGGTCGCAAGATGAGCACATATATATCAGGATGAGCCCAGGAAAGAAAACAGTAAATACCTGGATGGGGGACATATATACCAGGATGTAACTGAATAGGATAACTGAAGTGAGCACTAATATATATATATATGAGTGCAAGCCAAAAATACATACTATATATAAGAATAAGGCTGCACATCAAACTTAGATAATGGTATAATGCCTCAAGCATATGGAAAAAATATTGGAATATACAATGAAAAATGCTACTTGCTAATTTGAACATGTGAATAATGAATTGCATACCTGCTATGAATATTAGGAAAAAGGAGATATTTAGCAATCGCATTGATCAATGTAACTGAGCCCCAAAACCTCGTCAAGGTATATCTCTATATTGGGGTCCCTAGTTCTGTGACCCTAACTGTGTGTCATCTCATTGCAATTAAAAACTGCTATGGGTGGAGAGGGGTAACTAAGGACTTTCTTATATAGGAGATGGAAAAAACATGGCCGAAAGGGGCGGAGCTGTGTTCACATTCAGAAAAAAAACTACATATAACTGAATAGGATAACTGAAGTGAGCACTAATATATATATATGAGTGCAAGCCAAAAATACATACTATATATAAGAATAAGGCTGCACATCAAACTTAGATAATGGTATAATGCCTCAAGCATATGGACAAATATTGGAATATACAATGAAAAATGCTACTTGCTAATTTCAACATGTGAATAATGAATTGCATACCTGCCATGAATATTAGCTTATTTCTGAATGTGAACACAGCTCCGCCCCTTTCGGCCATGTTTTTTCCATCTCCTATATAAGAAAGTCCTTAGTTACCCCTCTCCACCCATAGCAGTTTTTAATTGCAATGAGATGACACACAGTTAGGGTCACAGAGCTAGGGACCCCAATATAGAGATGTACCTTGACGAGGTTTTGGGGCTCAGTTACATTGATCAATGCGATTGCTAAATATCTCCTTTTTCCTAATATTCATAGCAGGTATGCAATTCATTATTCACATGTTCAAATTAGCAAGTAGCATTTTTCATTGTATATTCCAATATTTTTCCATATGCTTGAGGCATTATACCATTATCTAAGTTTGATGTGCAGCCTTATTCTTATATATATACCAGGATGGGCCCAGGATAGAGGACAGTATATGCCAGGATGGGCACAGGATGGAGGACATGGATACCAGGATGAGGGACAGTATATGCCAGGACGATACATACATATCAAAATAGGTCCAGGACAGGGACATATGCCAGAATGGGGAACAAATATAACAGGATGTGGGAAATATATACCATGATGCGGGACATATTATTATTATTATTATTATTATTTATTATTATAGCGCCATTTATTCCATGGCGCTTTACAAGTGAAAGGGTATACGTACAACAATCATTAACAGTACATAACAGACTGGTATAGGAGGAGAGAGGACCCTGCCCGCGAGGGCTTACAGTCTACAGGGAATGGGTGATGGTACAATAGGTGAGGACATATACACCAGGATAGGCCCTGAATGAGGACAGACATACCAGAATGGGCCTAGGATGATAGACATATATACCAGGATGGGTCCATGAGGGAGGATAGTATATACCAGGATGGGGGACATATATACTAAGATGGGCCCAGGATGAGGGACAGTATATACACCAGGATGGGGACATACATATCAAAATGTGTCCAGGACGGTGACATATGCCAGGATGCGGAATAAATATACCAGGATGGGGGAAATATATACCAGGATGGGCCCAGGATAGAGGACACTATGTGGGAGATATATACCAAGATGGGAACAGGATGAGGGACATATATACCAAGATGGGGGACAATATATACCAGAATGGGGAGATGCATACCGAGATGCATCCAGGATGGGGAACAAATATACCAGAATGAGAGACATATATACCAGGATCAAGACATATGTATCAGGATGGGGGACATACTGTATATACCAGGATGGGGGACATATATACCAGGATGAGGACAGACATACCAGGATTGGCCCAGGATGAGGACATGTATACCAGGATACAGGACATATATACCAAGATGGGGGATATATATACCAAGATGGTGGATATATACCAGGATTGGGGGCATATATACCAGGATAAGGACATATATACTAGGATGGAACAAAAGCAGCACAAATGCAGCAAACCCCTGCTTTTTGTAAGCAGCTTCTTTACTACCATGAATACAGGATTTGCCTGCAAAAAAAGCAACGTGTGAACACAGCCCGCTCTGCTGATCGGTGCGGGACCCTAACCAATCAACAAGTTATTACCTGTCCTTTGCATAGGTGAAAATGTATTTTCACTGGACAACCCCTTTAATGGAACAATGGTTACTATCTTAAATGAGAAAAGAGAGCTGTAGAAAGGTACAGCATGGCGGAGAGTGCTGAGTATTATTCTAGATGGAAGCAGCAATAGCAGCAAGGGCGTAACTACCGCGGTTGCAGCGATCGCCATTGCGACCGGGCCCGGGTGGTTAGGGGCCCGCAGCCGCCCGGCAGATCAGCAGCCAGCTCCTTTCTGTGACAGAGGAGCTTCACTGTTCTGCAGCAGAACACGCGGCGCTGAGACCGGGCCCCCCTGCCTGCTGTCAGCGGTGGCGTCACCGCGCTCCCGTCACCGCGCACTACTTTGATATTGCATAGAGCGGCCGGCGCTGCTTTATGCATCATCATTCCTCCCCCGTGGCTGCACGGTGACGTCACTCCTGTGCGACTGCTGTGTGTGGTGAGAGCACAGAGCGCAGGAGGACGCCGACCGGAGCCACGAGGGAACGAGGACAGAAGTGAGGACGAGCAGCGGTGAAACAAGTAGAGGTGAGGACAGAGCTGCGGTGGAAGGAGAAGACAGGTGAGTATGTGAGGGTGTCATTATCCTGTACCCCCAGTGTCAGCATCATTATCCTGTACCCCAAGTGTCAGTGTCATTATCCTGAACCCCCAGTGTCAGCGTCATTATCCTGTACCCCAGTGTCAGTGTCATTATCCTGTACCCCCAGTGTCAGTGTTATTATCCTGTACCCCCAGTGTCAGTGTCATTATCCTGTACCCCCAGTGTCAGTGTTATTATCCTGTACCCCCAGTGTCAGTGTCATTATCCCGTACCCCCAGTGTCAGTGTCATTATCCTGTACCCCAAGTGTCAGTGTCATTATCCTGAACCCCCAGTGTCAGCGTCATTATCCTGTACCCCAAGTGTCAGTGTCATTATCCTGTACCCAGAGTGTCAGTGTCATTATCCTGTACCCCAAGTGTCAGTGTCATTATCCTGTACCCCCAGTGTCAGCGTCATTATCCTGTACCCCCAGTGTCATTATCCTGTACCCCCAGTGTCAGTGTCATTATCCTGTACCCAGAGTGTCAGTGTCATTATCCTGTACCCCAAGTGTCAGTGTCATTATCCTGTACCCCCAGTGTCAGCGTCATTATCCTGTACCCCCAGTGTCAGTGTCATTATCCTGTACCCAGAGTGTCAGTGTCATTATCCTGTACCCCAAGTGTCAGTGTCATTATCCTGTACCCCCAGTGTCAGCGTCATTATCCTGTACCCCAAGTGTCAGTGTCATTATCCTGTACCCAGAGTGTCAGTGTCATTATCCTGTACCCCAAGTGTCAGTGTCATTATCCTGTACCCAGAGTGTCAGTGTCATTACCCTGTACCCCTAGTGTCAGTGTCATTATCCTGTACCCCCAGTGTCAGTGTCATTATCCTGTACCCCCAGTGTCAGTGTCATTATCCTGTACCCCCAGTGTCAGTGTCATTATCCTGTACCCCCAGTGTCAGTGTCATTATCCTGTACCCCGAGTGTCAGCATCATTATCCTGTACCCCCAGTGTCAGCATCATTATCCTGTACCCCGAGTGTCAGTGTCATTACCCTGTACCCCTAGTGTCAGTGTCATTATCCTGTACCCCGAGTGTCAGTGTCATTATCCTGTACCCCCAGTGTCAGCATCATTATCCTGTACCCCGAGTGTCAGTGTCATTACCCTGTACCCCTAGTGTCAGTGTCATTATCCTGTACCCCGAGTGTCAGTGTCATTATCCTGTACCCCCAGTGTCAGTGTCATTATCCTGTACCCCGAGTGTCAGTGTCATTATCCTGTACCCCCAGTGTCAGTGTCATTATCCTGTACCCCGAGTGTCAGCGTCATTATCCTGTACCCCGAGTGTCAGCGTCATTATCCTGTACCCCGAGTGTCAGCGTCATTATCCTGTACCCCCAGTGTCAGTGTCATTATCCTGTACCCCCAGTGTCAGTGTCATTATCCTGTACCCCCAGTGTCAGTGTCATTATCCTGTACCCCCAGTGTCAGTGTCATTATCCTGTACCCCCAGTGTCAGTGTCATTATCCTGTACCCCGAGTGTCAGCGTCATTATCCTGTACCCCGAGTGTCAGTGTCATTATCCTGTACCCCCAGTGTCAGTGTCATTATCCTGTACCCCCAGTGTCAGCGTCATTATCCTGTACCCCCAGTGTCAGTGTCATTATCCTGTACCCCGAGTGTCGGTGTCATTATCCTGTACCCGAGTGTCAGTGTCATTATCCTGTACCCCAGTGTCAGTGTTATTATCCTGTACCCCAGTGTCAGTGTCATTATCCTGTACCCCAGTGTCAGTGTCATTATCCTGTACCCCCCAGTGTCATTAGACTGTACCCCCAGTGTCAGTGTTATTATCCTGTACCCCCAGTGTCAGTGTCATTATCCTGTACCCCCAGTGTCAGTGTCATTATCCTGTACCCCCAGTGTCAGTGTCATTATCCTGTACCCCAGTGTCAGTGTCATTATCCTGCACCCCGAGTGTCAGTGTTATTATCCTGTACCCCCAGTGTCAGTGTCATTATCCTGTACCCCAAGTGTCAGTGTCACTATCCTGTACCCCAGTGTCAGTGTTATTATCCTGTACCCCCAGTGTCAGTGTCATTATCCTGTACCCCAGTGTCAGTGTTATTATCCTGTATCCCCAGTGTCAGTGTCATTATCCTGTACCCCAAGTGTCAGTGTCATTATCCTGTACCCCCAGTGTCAGTGTCATTATCCTGTACCCCAGTGTCAGTGTCATTATCCTGCACCCCGAGTGTCAGTGTTATTATCCTGTACCCCCAGTGTCAGTGTCATTATCCTGTACCCCAGTGTCAGTGTTATTATCCTGTACCCCCAGTGTCAGTGTCATTATCCTGTACCCCAAGTGTCAGTGTCACTATCCTGTACCCCAGTGTCAGTGTTATTATCCTGTACCCCCAGTGTCAGTGTCATTATCCTGTACCCCCAGTGTCAGTGTCATTATCCTGTACCCCAGTGTCAGTGTTATTATCCTGTACCCCCAGTGTCAGTGTCATTATCCTGCACCCCGAGTGTCAGTGTCATTATCCTGTACCCCCAGTGTCAGTGTCATTATCCTGCACCCCGAGTGTCAGTGTCACTATCCTGTACCCTCAGTGTCAGTGTCATTATCCTGTACCCCCAGTGTCAGTGTTATTATCCTGTACCCCCAGTGTCAGTGTCATTATCCTGCACCCCGAGTGTCAGTGTTATTATCCTGTACCCCGAGTGTCGGTGTTATTATCCTGTACCCCCAGTGTCAGTGTCAGTATCCTGTACCCCCAGTGTCAGTGTCATTATCCTGTACCCCCAGTGTCAGTGTCATTATCCTGTACCCCGAGTGTCGGTGTCATTATCCTGTACCCGAGTGTCAGTGTCATTTTCCTGTACCCCCAGTGTCAGTGTCATTATCCTGCACCCCGAGTGTCAGTGTCATTATCCTGTACCCTCAGTGTCAGTGTCATTATCCTGTACCCCCAGTGTCAGTGTCATTATCCTGTACCCCCAGTGTCAGTGTCATTATCCTGCACCCCGAGTGTCAGTGTCATTATCCTGTACCCCCAGTGTCAGTGTCATTATCCTGTACCCCCAGTGTCAGTGTCATTGTCCTGTACCCCCAGTGTCAGTGTCATTATCCTGTACCCCCAGTGTCAGTGTCATTATCCTGTACCCCCAGTGTCAGTGTCATTATCCTGTACCCCCAGTGTCAGTGTCATTATCCTGTACCCCCAGTGTCAGTGTCATTATCCTGTACCCCCAGTGTCAGTGTCATTATCCTGTACCCCCAGTGTCAGTGTCATTGTCCTGTACCCCCAGTGTCAGTGTCATTATCCTGTACCCCCAGTGTCAGTGTCATTATCCTGCACCCCGAGTGTCAGTGTCATTATCCTGTACCCCCAGTGTCAGTGTCATTATCCTGTACCCCCAGTGTCAGTGTCATTATCCTGTACCCCCAGTGTCAGTGTCATTATCCTGTACCCCCAGTGTCAGTGTCATTATCCTGTACCCTAAGTGTCGGTGTACGTGGAGGGGGGGCCCCGGTCTAAATTTTGCACCAGGGCCCATCAAACTCTAGTTCCGCCGCTGCATGGCAGTGATGACTGAGCGTTGCATGTTATTCCTGGGGCTGCGGAGCTTTGTTACTACTTTGCACTTTCTTTAGTCATTCCATTTACAATACATTTCCATAAGTTACAGGCAGAAATCAGCAGATTCCGCAGCCAAAAAACATAAGTAATGAGTGATGACTGCTCCTCCGCGCCCCATGATTGGCACGGAAAATCAAACATGGACACCTCCGGAGCTCAGAAATCAAAGCATCGCTCATTATTGTGATTGACACTTCACTTGGTGACAAACTCCCTGCTCCGTAATCAATTACACCGCCATTCATCACCCGCATATTACCGCAGACACTCCCAGTGCTTTCCCCAGGAATATAAAAAAAGCTATAATCACCGAATCCTCAACATCAGAAATATTCATGAGAAGACACAAAATAAAGCCAAGTCTGACTCTAATGGATGGGGAAGAAAACGGCAAGATGATGGCCACCGAATACACAAACTGCCGAGGCTCAGCAATGGAGGGTACCCGAAATATATCACTGAGGAGGAAGAAATGTGACGGAGGAGAGTGATCAACACCAAACCGCAATCATCTCATGGAGGAAAAGCCATAATTACATAACTAGTATTATAGTAGTTATATTCCTGTACATAGGAGCAGTATTATAGTAGTTATATTCTTGTATATAGGGGCAGTATTATAGTATATTCTTGTACATAGGGGGCAGTATTATAGTAGTTATATTCCTGTACATAGGGGGCAGTATTATAGTAGTTATATTCTTGTATATAGGGGCAGTATTATAGTATATTCTTGTACATAGGGGCAGTATTATAGTAGTTATATTCCTGTACATAGGAGAAGTATTATAGTTGTTATATTCTTGTACATAGGAGCAGTATTATAGTAGTTATATTCTTGTACATAGGGGCAGTATTATAGTAGTTATATTCTTGTACATAGAGGCAGTATTATAGTAGTTATATTCTTGTACATAGGGGCAGTATTATAGTAGTTATATTCTTGTACATAGGGGGCAGTATTATAGTAGTTATATTCTTGTACATAGGGGGCTATTTTATAGTAGCTGTCACGCTCCCGGTGTCCCGACAGCCCTCCTTACCCACTGTGCCGGTCCCTGCATCGCACCACCGCTCCGTACTCACTGATCCAGCATCGCCAGCACGCCACCGCTCCTTACCCACTGAGCCGGTCTCACCATCCAGGCACCGCTCCTTACCCACTGATCCAGTATCGCCATCGCACCACCGCTCCTTGCTCACTGATCCAGTCCACGTGTCCACTGGTCAAGGCTGCCGCTCCCGCTCGTGCTCTCCTGTGTCCTGCTCCTGGTCTTATGAGTCTGACTCTGAGTCTTAGCCACATGGTTCTGTATAGGACCGGGCCGCGCCCACTCTCCTGGTCTTATAGGCCCAGCACACCTGCAGCAGGAAATGACATGAGGCTGTGCTGGGTATATAAGACCGGCCTTTCCATGTGGGCGGCGCCTGATCAACGTGTCTTGAAGCTTTGTCTTGTGAGCTAGGTGCTCAGGTCCCCTTGTGCCGTGTCCTGTACTACTGCCTGTCTTTACTACCCGGCACCTGTACCAGTGTCCTGCACTGTCTCAAGGAACTCTGTGACCCCGGTGACTTTGTTCTACCCGTCCCCGGAAGGACGCTGGCCCCCTAGTACTGTGTGACTTTGTTCGACCTGTTCCCGGAGGGACCCATCCCTGCTACGCCAGTGCTCCGGCTGCCGTGTACCCTGCCCTCCGGTGGGGTGCTCGGTCCAGTGGATCCACCTCCTGGGCCCACCAGTACTCCCGGCCCAGACAGTAGCTATATTCTTGTACATAGGGGCAGTATTATAGTAGTTATATGCTTGCACATAGGGGACAGTATTATAGTAGTTATATTCCTGTACATAGGGGCAGTATTATAGTAGTTATATTCCTGTACATAGGGGCAGTATTATAGTAGTTATATTCTTGTACATAGGGGACAGTATTATAGTAGTTATATTCTTGTACATAGGGGACAGTATTATAGTAGTTATATTCCTGTACATAGGGGCAGTATTATAGTAGTTATATTCTTGTACATAGGGGCAGTATTATAGTAGTTATATTCTTGTACATAGGGGCAGTATTATAGTAGTTATATTCTTGTACATAGGGAGCAGTATTATAGCAGTTATATTCTTGTATATAGGGGGCAGTATTATAGTAGTTATATTCTTGTATATAGGGGGCAGTATTATAGTAGTTATATTCTTATACATAGGGAGCGGTATTATAGTAGTTATATTCTTATACATAGGGGGCAGTATTATAGTAGTTATATTCTTGTACATAGGGGCAGTATTATAGTAGTTATATTCTTATACATAGGGAGCGGTATTATAGTAGTTATATTCTTATACATAGGGGGCAGTATTATAGTAGTTATATTCTTATACATAGGGGGCAGTATTATAGTAGTTATATTCTTGTACAGTTAGGTCCAGAAATCTTTGGACAGTGGCACAATTTTCGCGAGTTGGGCTCTGCATGCCACCACATTGGATTTGAAATGAAACCTCTACAACAGAATTCAAGTGCAGATTCTAACGTTTAATTTGAAGGTTTGAACAAAAATATCTGATAGAAATTGTAGGAATTGTCACATTTCTTTACAAATACTCCACATTTTAGGAGGTCAAAAGTAATTGGACAAATAAACCAAACCCAAACAAAATATTTTTATTTTCAATATTTTGTTGCGAATCCTTTGGAGGCAATCACTGCCTTAAGTCTGGAACCCATGGACATCACCAAACGCTGGGTTTCCTCCTTCTTAATGCTTTGCCAGGCCTTTACAGCCGCAGCCTTCAGGTCTTGCTTGTTTGTGGGTCTTTCCGTCTTAAGTCTGGATTTGAGCAAGTGAAATGCATGCTCAATTGGGTTAAGATCTGGTGATTGACTTGGCCATTGCAAAATGTTCCACTTTTTTGCACTCATGAACTCCTGGGTAGCTTTGGCTGTATGCTTGGGGTCATTGTCCATCTGTACTATGAAGCGCTGTCCGATCAACTTTGCGGCATTTGGCTGAATCTGGGCTGAAAGTACATCCCGGTACACTTCAGAATTCATCCGGCTACTCTTGTCTGCTGTTATGCCATCAATAAACACAAGTGACCCAGTGCCATTGAAAGCCATGCATGCCCATGCCATCACGTTGCCTCCACCATGTTTTACAGAGGATGTGGTGTGCCTTGGATCATGTGCCGTTCCCTTTCTTCTCCAAACTTTTTTCTTCCCATCATTCTGGTACAGGTTGATCTTGGTCTCATCTGTCCATAGAATACTTTTCCAGAACTGAGCTGGCTTCATGAGGTGTTTTTCAGCAAATGTAACTCTGGCCTGTCTATTTTTGGAATTGATGAATGGTTTGCATCTAGATGTGAACCCTTTGTATTTACTTTCATGGAGTCTTCTCTTTACTGGTGACTTAGAGACAGATACACCTACTTCACTGAGAGTGTTCTGGACTTCAGTTGATGTTGTGAACGGGTTCTTCTTCACCAAAGAAAGTATGCGGCGATCATCCACCACTGTTGTCATCCGTGGACGCCCAGGCCTTTTTGAGTTCCCAAGCTCACCAGTCAATTCCTTTTTTCTCAGAATGTACCCGACTGTTGATTTTGCTACTCCAAGCATGTCTGCTATCTCTCTGATGGATTTTTTCTTTTTTTTCAGCCTCAGGATGTTCTGCTTCACCTCAATTGAGAGTTCCTTAGACCGCATGTTGTCTGGTCACAGCAACAGCTTCCAAATGCAAAACCACACACCTGTAATCAACCCCAGACCTTTTAACTACTTCATTGATTACAGGTTAACGAGGGAGACGCCTTCAGAGTTAATTGCAGCCCTTAGAGTCCCTTGTCCAATTACTTTTGGTCCCTTGAAAAAGAGGAGGCTATGCATTACAGAGCTATGATTCCTAAACCCTTTCTCCGATTTGGATGTGAAAACTCTCATATTGCAGCTGGGAGTGTGCACTTTCAGCCCATATTATATATAGAATTGTATTTCTGAACATGTTTTTGTAAACAGCTAAAATAACAAAACTTGTGTCACTGTCCAAATATTTCTGGACCTAACTGTATATAGGGGGCAGTATTATAGTAGTTATATTCTTGTATATAGGGGGCAGTATTATAGTAGTTATATTCTTATACATAGGGGGCAGTATTATAGTAGTTATATTCTTGTACATGGGGCAGTATTTATTTTCTTGCTGTCTGGATGTAGGAGGATTAGTTATTTCTGCATCTTGTGTGACAGGTTTCGCCTGTTTCTTACGTTGGATTAATCAGGTGTCTGTGAATCTTCGATTAGGCTGTAACTAATGTCTCTAATCATGTAATAGTAGGACTTGATAGGACATGATGTATCGCACTGATTTCTCGTGTTTCTAGCTTTTTCCTGTTTGATATATTCGGGTTGGGTAACTCCTCAGTGATTATTGATGAGAACAGTGAAATATCAGACATTTCATACACCGCGGGTTTAGGGGTTGTGCCATGAATGTCAGTTATGATCGCCCATAGGTGGGTGATGCCCGGTGTTTTCTGGGGGTCCCAATATGACCCGTCCTCAGTCTTTTTACCATCTCTGGTTTGGGGTCTCTTTGCCGCTCTTCGGTGGCTATCACATCGCCCATGTGGCACAAGGTGACTATGGCACCACATCCGGAGGAAAGACGCAGAATGCTCATCCATCCCATAATTCTGGCCACGTGACTTTCCTCGGTTCACATTTACCCCAGCACACGCAGAGTTACAGGAGGTAGCGTGTATCACTAAGCATTAATACACGGAGAGGATTGCCTAGAGGGCGGCCATTAAATCAGACAGGCTTTTATCTCGGCGCTGACAATTAAATTACCGTATTTAAGTTTTATTTTAATATTCTAGGATCTTGTCTAATTCTGTTCAGATTTCAGCAATGAAATGTCCAATTATCATCAAAGTGCAAAAAAACACAAGTTGTCACGGAGGATTTTCTCTCTGAGCACTGAGGCTGAAAAATAAATTTAGTTTGGGGGGAAGGAGTCTTGTAAGTCCAGAAGCGCGGACGATTCCTGCAGCCAACCCCAGGGACGTAGCAGGCCTCCGATGCCGCGTGCCAGCGAGCCACCCATGGCTGCAAAAACAACAAAAATGCACATACGGCAAATTTGGGTTTTTTATGTGTTTTTTCAGGGTTTTTTTAATCATTTTTTCCACACTTTGCGTTTCCACCCGTGTTTCTGCTGCTTTTTAGGTCCGTTTTGAGAAGCACCTTTTTCATGCCAAAATGCATGCGTTTTGATTTTCCAGCAAAGTCAATGGAAAATGGGGATTTTTTGTCCGCACTTTGCGTTTCTAACCGCTGCGTTTAATTTGCATATTTTGTGGCAATAACCATGAGTTCAAAGAAGCAGCATGTCAATTGTTTTTGCCATTTTGGCTGCGTTCTACACCCATTGAAATCAATGAGATGTAGAAAATCGCTGCCAAAATGTGAAGCAGTGCGCTTGCATCGCATTATTATTGCGATCCACGTTTTTTTTTAACATAACAAAGGCAGGTCTTTCGTCTTTCTCTCTCTGTCGGTCGGTCTGTCGGTCGGTCTGTCTCTCTATGTCTCTATCTCTCTCTCTGTCCATGTCTGTCTCTCCCACCCACCCCCTCTCTCATACTCACCGATCCACGATCACCGGCGCGGCGCTGCACGGTGTTCAAACTGTGGCGGCTTCTTCTCTTTTGAAAATGCCGGCCGCTCATTAATCCATCACGTATTCCCTGCTTCCCCCGCCCACCGGCACCTACGATTGGCTGCAGTCAGACACGCCACCACACTGAGTGACAGCTGTCTCACTGCAACCAATCACAGCCGCCGGTGGGCGTGTCTATGTCGAGAAGTAAAAAAAATAAATAAATAAATAAAAAAAAAACGACGTGCGGTCCCCACCATTTGGATACCAGCCAGGGTAAAGCCACACGGCTGAAGGCTGGTATTCTCAGGATGGGGGGCCCCACGTTATGGGGAGCTCCCCAGCCTAACAATATCAGCCAGCAGCCGCCCGGAATTGCCGCATGCATTAGATGCGACAGTCCCCGGACTTTACCGGCTCATCCCGAATTGCCCTGATGCGGTGGCAAACGGGGTAATAAGGAGTTAATGACAGCAGCCCATAGCTGCCACTAAGTCCTAGGTTAATCATGGCAGGCGTCTCCTCGAGATACCTTCCATGATGAACCTGTAAGTTAAAGTAAATAAACACACACATCCAAAAAATAATTTATTTGTAATGAAAGACAAAAAAACACCCTCTTTCACCACTTTATTAACCCCTCAAAAACACCTCCAGGTCCGACGTAATCCACGCAAGGTTCCTTGACACTTCCAGCTCTGCTACATCGGAAGCTGACAGGAGCGGCAGTAGAACACCGCCACTCCTGTGAGCTCCATGCAGCAACTGAAGTGAGTCGCGCGATCAGCTGTGCTGTCACTGAGGTTACTCGTGGCCACCGCTCTCCGGTGGAGGACTGCAGCTGTGGCTGCGAGTAACCTGAATGAAAGCACAGCTGATCGTGCAGCTCACTGCAGTCACTCAGGGGATTTGCGATCACAGGTGAGTCCCTCACGTGTGACTGCAAATCAAGCCGCGGCACACGCACAGAGCCGCGCGATCACAATGAAGTCGGGTGAAGTTCATCCGAGTTCATTCTGATCGCGCGGCACTGTCCGCAGCCAGTCATGACAGTGACAGTGCGGTCCCACTCGGCTCTGCTGAAAGTCTATGGGATGCTGCAGAGCCGAGTGGGTGCGTTCTGTGAAAAATGTGCGTTCTGGATGCTTTTCCCACTCTGTCTATGGCAGAGAAAGCATCCAGAACGCATGATTTCTCTCCAGGAATGTCCGCACGTTGCGTTCTGCCGAATGCGTCTCAGAACGCAGTTTTTACGGCTGCGTTCTGAGACGCACACACAGTGACTTACACGCTGAAGAATTGTACTGCAAAGTGTGTTCTTATCCTAAGTATGCACATGCTTCTGCATCTCTTGGCAGGAAAAACTCACAGGCAATAATGTGCATTTTTTATGCTTTTTTTTTTGCAGGCGGTTTTGATGTTTTTTTTGCAGGCATTTTTAATGCTTTTTTTGAAGGCATTTTTTTGTTTTTTTGCAGTCTTTTTTATGCTTTTGCAGGCATTTTTTATGCTTTTTTTTGCAGGCGGTTTTTATGCTTTTTTGCAGGCGGTTTTATGCTTTTTTGCAGACATTTTTTATACTTTTCGGCAATCTTTTTTATGCTTTTGCAGGCATTTTTAATGCTTCTTTTCAGGCATTTTTTATGCTTTTTTTGCAGCTTTTTTTTAGGTGTTTTTATGCTTTTTTGTTTCCATTTTGTTATGCTTTTTTTGCATGTGTTCTTTATGCTTTTTTAATGCTTTGTGTAGGCAATTATGCTTTTTTGCAGGCATTGTTAATGCTTTTTTACATTTGTTTTTAGTGCACATTTTTGCCTTTTATTAGTACAAGTGAAATCTGCAGCAAAAACATTGAAAGAATTGACATCCTGCAGATCTATATCTGCACCAAATCTGCAAGAAGAAAACAAGGAACGTGTGCTGGAGACTTCAGGATTCTCATTGTCTTTGTTGCTATCAGGAAACACTTTGGTTTTGTGACAAATTTGTGCAAAAAAAACCGTGACAAATCTGCAATGTGTGCACAGGCCCTTTTGGTTTCGCTCACCTGCGATTAAAAAATCAGATTGCACTCGCACCAATTGGAGTGATTTTTTAACGCAGATATGATTGAGGCCAAAGAAGTGGATTAAAGACTGATCGATCGATCATTGATGATCCTGCAGCGGCCACTAGAGGAGAAATGCGGTATTACATGGAGAGATGGACAGCAGCAGAGTAATGCGCTGAGGTGGCTAATCAGATCCAATACACAGACAGCTAACAAGGGGTCTGCTCCAGTCTGGTTCATAGATTGGGGTTCCACGCTCTAAGACTTGCCCTGTTTTCATGAAATGTGGTCACAGGGGTAGGGAGTGTACATAGAGGGATCCTCACCAACTTTTAGTAAGGACCAACATGGTGTGCCACCATAGCAGCTCATCTGATCTAAACTGGTTAGACTAGAAGTAAAGAGAATGGGGGTGAGAAAGGCGGCTTATTTGGAAGATACAATGTAACCCTCCCCAGGTGATTCATCAGTTCCCATCGCTCTTCGTTCTTTAGTAGTGCCCTTTCTGCCCCTTTTTGTTCCAGCCTCCTAGCCCCGCACACACCTGTGGTCAGTTATCCTGTGTGAATTGTGCCAAATGGGAGGCACTATACTGGGCCAAAGACTGCAGCCATCACTGTGGGTGAGTGCTTGCCATCAGATACCTGTGAGCCATCATTAGGGCCTGCTCCTACTGCTGTACCAGCCCAGCTTAGTGCCTTACCTGGTGGATTCATTAAGCCATAGGTCAATGTGAGCTGCATGGAATGGAGGCACTGATGCAGCAGCGTTAGATAGGCGGACTGCGGGCGACAAACAGATCAGCAGAGCGGGATCAGCCTGTCCACATCTGAGGAGTGGTATGGGACAACAGAGACTCGCAGAATTGTATGAGGATCAGTAAAGCTGGATATGTCAACAGGCACCTTGGAAAAACCCAAGAGTGCAGACAGGCATCTTGATGTGCTAACTACCTGAATTAGCACTCAACTAGTGAGCAGTCACCTGAGTGCACCTTAAGAGGCTGTGGGAAATGACATCAGAGGTGAGAACCAGATTCCTATAGTAGCCCAACATCCACGAGAGCAGAGAGAATGGACCGCGGCAGACAGCAGACATGTGGACTGGTGCTGGCATCATGACAGATGCGTAACATCTACTGGTAAACTCTGTCTCACACACTGTGAATAACCATCATGCTATGTGCCTCAGCTTGGAAATGTACCCAGCAAGCCTTTACTCTGATATGAAATCACCACGCTATGTGCCTCAACTCTGAAATGTAACCACCAAGCTCTGAGTCTCCATCATAAAATGTAACTACCAAGTTCCATGTCTCCATCATGAAATGTGTCACGCTCCCCGTGTCCCAGCACCACTCCTTACCCACTGATCCACTCCATGTGTCCACCAGTCATGGCTGCCGCTCCCGCTCCTGCTCCCCTGAGTCCTGCTCCTGGTCTCAGGAGTCTGACTCTGAGTATTGGCCTCATGGTTCTGTATAGGACCAGGCCGCGCCCACTCTCCTGGTCGTATGGGCCCAGCACACCTGATGCAGGTAATGACATGAGGCTGTGCTGGGTATATAAGACTTGCCTTCCCTGTGGGCGGGGCCTGATCAACGTGTCCTGAAGCTTGTCTTCTGAGCTAGGTGCTCAGGTCCCCTTGTGCTGTGCCCTGTTACTGTTTTGTCTTTTGCTACCGGGTACCTGTGCCTGTTTCCAGTATTATCCTAAAGAACTCCGTGACCCTGGTTACACCCGTCCCGGCCACGCGAGTGCTCCGGCTGCCGTGTACCCTGCCCCCCAGTGGGGTACTTGGTCCAGAGGATCCACCTCCTGGGCTTACCAGTCCTCCCGGTCCTGACAGATTGATCAGGCCATGGATCCCGCTGGAGCGCAAACATCCGAGCTGGCTGAGCTGCGCCAGGAGCTGGCACAACAGCGTGAAACCCTGACCCGGATGCTGAAATTCCTGGCGTCCGTGGACCACCGGTTATATACGCTGCAGACCGCCGCCTCGTCTGAGTCCACGCAGCAACCAGTCTCTACGTCCGAACCCGTTGTCTCTGCAGCCTCGCAACTCCGCCTCGCGGCACCGCCTCGCTATGCTGGGGACCCCAAGAACTGCCGGGGGTTTTTGAACCAGTGCTCGCTGCACTTCAAATTACTCCCGCACCTCTTCGCTTCCGATCAAGCCAAGATAGCCTTTGTGATGTCCCACCTGGAAGGCGAGGCGTTGTCCTGGATAAATCCGTTGTGGGAGAACGAGGATCCGGTGACGACCGACATCCGGGAATTCCTTCAGGCTTTTCGAAGTACCTTTGATGAACCGGGACGCAGTACCGCGGTTACCTCCTCGCTCCTCCGGCTACGCCAAGGAACCCTGACGGTGGGCCAGTACGCCATCCAGTTTCGCACGCTTGCCTCCGAGCTAGGCTGGAACAACGAGGCATTGACGGCAGCCTTCTGGGAGGGGCTCTCCGGTCGCATCAAGGATGAATTAGCCGGTCGTGACGTTCCCCGTACCTTGGATGCTTTGGTATCCCTAGCCACCCGGATTGACCTCCGTTTCCAAGAGCGAACCAAGGAAGTATCCCGGGAGAAGCGACCAATCCGTCACATCTCCGTTCCGCAGAGGTCTACCGTTCCCCCGCCACTGCCGTTCTGCGATTCTACTCCTGAACCAATGCAAATCGACCGACTGAGCCAAGCTGAACAACGCCGTGCAGAGCGACTTGCCCGGGGCCTGTGTTTCTATTGTGGAAGCGGTACACATCTGCTTCGCTCTTGCCCGGAGAGACCAGGTAGACCCCAAGTCCAAGGGATGGTGGGAACCGCCACCCTTGGTACCGGAATCCCTTCAGTCCCGGTTACACAGACTGTCCAGGTCACGACCGAGAAAACCCAGTTCACGGCAGAGGCTCACATTGATTCGGGAGCAGCGGGTAATTTCATCCTACAAGCTACCGTGGACCGTTATCGGATACCGGTCATCCCGCTTGCAAAACCCCTCTGGTTCGCCTCCGTGGACGGAAAACCACTATACGAACCTGTCCGGTACACCACCGAACCCGTGAGACTTTGTATTGGTTCCCTGCACACTGAGACTATTGCGTTATACGTCATCCCGAGAATGACTCCTGCGCTCCTGCTGGGTCTGCCCTGGCTACAACTACATGACCCTGACATCAGTTGGCGCTCTGGTGCAATCACTCGCTGGAGTCCCTCGTGCAATGATACCTGTCTACAGTCCGTTCCTCAGCCCCTGGCACCTGACCCTATTATGTCACAAGAAGAGGAGAAAATGACGCAGTCCAGCGTTGTACCACAGATCCTGGCACTTGTGCCTGTGGTGCCACCAGAACCAGAAGTGATGACGCACTCCAGCGTCGTTCCACCGTCCCTGATGATTGAGACTCTGATGCCACCGGCTACCGGGGATGAGTCACTGTCCTGTGCCCGGTCCGAGACGCCCGGGCCGGTCCTTCACGATGCCAGTCCTGTTTCTGTCGGTCCTCCTCTTCCCGTTGCCCCCGTCGCCACTGCCGGTAGATCGGCTAAGCGCCGTGCGGCTAAGAAGGTGGTACGGGGTCAGCGGTCCTTCCCCGCCTTTGCGTTGGGTCCCGGTCCGGTGTCTCGATCCGGGGTGCCCCTGGGGTTCTGTGCTCGGAGGGGGGGGCTTAGAGGGGGGGTACTGTCACGCTCCCCGTGTCCCAGCACCACTCCTTACCCACTGATCCACTCCATGTGTCCACCAGTCATGGCTGCCGCTCCCGCTCCTGCTCCCCTGAGTCCTGCTCCTGGTCTCAGGAGTCTGACTCTGAGTATTGGCCTCATGGTTCTGTATAGGACCAGGCCGCGCCCACTCTCCTGGTCGTATGGGCCCAGCACACCTGATGCAGGTAATGACATGAGGCTGTGCTGGGTATATAAGACTTGCCTTTCCATGTGGGCGGGGCCTGATCAACGTGTCCTGAAGCTTGTCTTCTGAGCTAGGTGCTCAGGTCCCCTTGTGCTGTGCCCTGTTACTGTTTTGTCTTTTGCTACCGGGTACCTGTGCCTGTTTCCAGTATTATCCTAAAGAACTCCGTGACCCTGGTTACACCCGTCCCGGCCACGCCAGTGCTCCGGCTGCCGTGTACCCTGCCCCCCAGTGGGGTACTTGGTCCAGAGGATCCACCTCCTGGGCTTACCAGTCCTCCCGGTCCTGACAAAATGTAACCACCAAGTTCCATGTCTCCATCATGAAATGTAACCACCAAGTTCCATGTCTCCATCATGAAATGTAACCACCAAGTTCCATGTCTCCATCATGAAATGTAACCACCAAGTTCCATGTCTCCATCATGAAATGTAACCACCAAGTTCCATGTCTCCATCATGAAATGTAACCACCAAGTTCCATGTCTCCATCATGAAATGTAACTACCAAGCTCTGAGTCTCCATCATGAAATGTAACTACCAAGTTCCATGTCTCCATCATGAAATGTAACCACCAAGTTCCATGTCTCCATCATGAAATGTAACCACCAAGTTCCATGTCTCCATCATGAAATGTAACCACCAAGTTCCATGTCTCCATCATGAAATGTAACCACCAAGTTCCATGTCTCCATCATGAAATGTAACCACCAAGTTCCATGTCTCCATCATGAAATGTAACCACCAAGTTCCATGTCTCCATCATGAAATGTAACCACCAAGTTCCATGTCTCCATCATGAAATGTAACTGTGTCGCCCTGGGCAAGCCAGGGGACACAGGTCACAACACCACCACACCCCACACTCCAGGTAGGCACACCTGCTAACCAGAAATCCTTGTTGCCTTCCTCCAGAGGTTGATGATGCACACCAGGGGGTGGGCCAGGCGGTTGGCTCCGCCCACCAAGGAGCTCACAACTCTGGAGGCAGGAAGAAACCAGGCAGATAGCTCAGGGAGGAGCAGGGGAGAAGAGCTCAGGGAGAGCTTGAGTGAGGAGTTCTGTCAGGGAGGAGGAAGTGGAAGGAGTGAGGAGTAGCCCAGGCAGGGGCTAGAGTAAACAGAGGAGTGAAAGTGGTGAAAGTAAGGAAAGTAGCAAAGGAGAAGAGTAAGCAAAGTGACAGAAGGAAAGAAAGCCTGAGAGCCCCGCTTTGAGTAGGGCCAGAACAGCAAGGTCAGCGACGGCGGTGACTGTTTGGAGGGGGACAGTTTGGAAGTTCCTGGAAGGACCCCGTTGGCTGTGTGCCCGGTGGTCTGGAGCAGTGTTCCGAAGGACAGTCAGCACCAGGGCAGGGGCCTCTCGGACCCCGGCAAGGCTAGGAGTTGCCAGATTTGCCAAATCCGTCAGTGACGGGGACGCAGATCCCCCAGCAACCAAGTCCCGATTGACGGCAACAGCCCGACCATTACCGGGGGGACACCGCCACCGCCAAGGCACAAGTTTCCCCAGGGCCAGCGCCTGCGGGCAAAGTGTAGAGCTCCTCCGGCCCAGATTGCAGTCGGGGAGCGGGTAACCGGAGGGAATCCACCGCTACTATCAGACAACATAGGTGCAAGGAAGAGAAACGTCACCGTTACCTACCGGGAGTGCAGGTGCAGCCGTCTGTGGGACCGTCCTACCAGCCGTTGGTTTACCGTACAAACTGTGTCCGTGTGTCAGGCTGAGTGAGTACCATAGTGCCGCAAGGCACAGCGCTGCCCCCGCGCCCCTGCGCCCTCCAGGCCCTACGCTTCACATCTCATCACCGGGCCCCGGGATCACCAACCCCTACCCACGGAGGGGCAACACAACACCTGGCTGCTCCGCATCACCATCCCCGGGACCCCCACAATGAGCAGAGGTGGTGCAATCACCACAACCGTGGGTGGCGTCACGAACTATAGCAATCCCCACACCCAACAAACACCCCCTTTCACTCACGGGCGAGGAGTGTCGCTCGAGACACCCCGGGATCCGGCCCACGGCTCGAGCCACCAGGAGCAACTGCCGGACCCGAGCAGAAGGGGTGAGCACGGTGTGCTGACACCCTCCTCCCCGCCCGCGACATAACCACCAAGTTCTGCATCTTCATCATGAAATGTAACCATCAAGTTCTGTTTCCATCATGAAATGTAACAACCAAGCTCTGAGTCTCCATCATGAAATGTAACTACCAAGCTCTGAGTCTCCATCATGAAATGTAACTACCAAGCTCTGAGTCTCCATCATGAAATGTAACCACCAAGTTCTGCGTCTTCATCATGAAATGTAACCATCAAGTTCTGTTTCCATCATGAAATGTAACCACCAAGCTTTGAGTCTCCATCATGAAATGTAACAACCAAGCTCTGAGTCTCCATCATGAAATGTAACCACCAAGTTCCATGTCTCCATCATGAAATGTAACCACCAAGTTCCATGTCTCCATCATGAAATGTAACCATCATGTTCCATGTCTCCATCATGAAATGTAACCACCAAGTTCCATGTCTCCATCATGAAATGTAACCATCATGTTCCATGTCTCCATCATGAAATGTACCCACCAGGTTCTGTGTCTCCATCATGAAATGTAACCACCAAGTTCCATGTCTCCATCATGAAATGTACCCACCAGGTTCTGTGTCTCCATCATGAAATGTAACCACCAAGTTCTGCGTCTTCATCATGAAATGTAACCATCAAGTTCTGTTTCCATCATGAAATGTAACCATCCATCATGAAATGTAATCACACAGCTGTGTGTCTCCATCATGAAATGTAACCACCACGCACTGGCTAAATTATTAAATGTAACCACCAAGCTATGTCTTAATCATGAAATGTAATCACCAAGCTCTGTGTTTCAGCTGTGCAATGCAATCATCATGCTCTGTGCCTCAGCTCTTAACTGTAACCACCAAGCTCTGTGTCTCCATCATGAAATGTAACCACCAAACTGTCTCAAATGTACAATGTAACCACCATGCGCTGTGCCTCAACTCTGAAATGTAACAACCAAGATCTATGTCTCAATCATGAAATGTAACCACCAAGCTCAGTGTCTCAATCATCGAATGTAACCACCAAGCTCTGTGTCTCAATGTAACCACCAAGCAATTTTTCAGTTCCGCACTATAACCACCACACTCTGTGCCTCAACTTTTCAATGTAACCACTAAGCACTGTTTCCCCTTTGCAATCTAACCACCACGCTCAGAGCCTCAACTCTGAAATGTAACCAACAAGCTCTGGGTCTCAATCATGAAATGTAACCAGGGGTACTTTGCACATTGCGACATCGCTAGCATCGGCTAGCGATGTACAGCGCGATAGCAGCCGCCCCCGTCGCACATGCGATATCTTGTGATTGCTGCTGTAGCGAACATTATCGCTACGGCAGCTTCACACGCACATACCTGGTCGGCGACGTCGCGGTGACTGCCGAACAATCCTTCCTTCAAGGGGGAGGTGCGTTCGTCGTCACCGCGACGTCACTAAGCGGCCGGCCAATAGAAGCAGAGGGGCGGAGATGAGCGGGACATAACATCCCGCCCACCTTCTCCCTTCCGCATTGCTGTCGGGACGCAAGTAAGGTGATGTTTGTCGCTCCTGCGGTGTCACACACAGCGATGTGTGGCGCTGCAGGAACGACAAACAACATCGTACCTGCTGCAGGAGCGACATTATGAAAATCGCTCGTTCATCATCGCTCCTAGGATTTACACATTGCGATGTCGCTACCGGCGCCGGATGTGCGTCACAATAACCGTGACCCTGACGATATATCGGTAGCAATGTCGCAACGTGCAAAGTACCCCTAAGTGTTGTGTCTCAATCATGAAATGTAACCACTAAGCTTCATCCACAATACTGTGTGTAACTCCCAAGACTGAGAACCTGCAGCCGCTATTCTATATTCTATAGTGCCTCGTGCGGAGTGGTGTAGAGTGCTGAGTTTAGAAACATAGGCCACACATCTGGCAGTGCCTATCTGACACGCACAGTCACATCCTATAACATGTCTAGTTCCCCGGATGGTGACCTTTAAGACTGTGACCTTTGGTGACTTCCTCTTCCTTGAGAACTTTATGTTGAATATGAATTATCTTTTGCTACATGAACATTAAACAATAATTTGCGTTTTTCGTCATCCTCATTGTAGCGAGCAGCTTGCAGCCCACACAATGTCAGAAAAACTTCCCAATGAATTGATATGAGCAGCCCAGAACATATTCATTAATCCAGGCTCAGAGCGGGCAGACGTTTCCTCCCCTACAGAAGAAGTGTGGAGGAAGGGGCTCTCAGGAAACCTCAACCTCCTAATCTCTGCTTATTCCACATGTATGGGGGAAAGTCGTTATCAATTACCAGCAGCGAGGGGAGAAAATAGTGGAAGGCCTCATTCACACATCAGTATCTTACATCCGTGTTTGTTGCTAAAGCCTGGAGTGGAATTAATAGAGAGAAACCAGAATTAAAAGATTGACACTTGTTGTGTGTTCCCCCAGCAGCACATAGTATTTCAGGAAAGCAGGGTGCTGATCTGGACGGGCAGGCTGCACCAGCAGCACAGAGTATTTCAGGAGAGCAGGGTGCTGATCTGGAGGGGCAGGCTCCACCAGCATCACAGAGTATTTCAGGAGAGCATGGTGCTGATCTGGAGGGGTATCTTGCTAAATTCTCCTAAAAAAGGGGCTGAAAGCCCGTACTTATGAAGCGCTCACTGATATCCTAATCAGGCACGAATACTAAGATTCTTTATAGCAAGATATTATTTATTTTAATAGCACATGAATAGTCAATGGTACATAGCCATTACAACTACTTATAGTCAGAGAATCTTATACAATAACAGAAATATGCATCAACATTACCATATGCTGTAGCACTTCTTCCTCATCGGAGGGACTCGATTAGTGAGAAGGAAAACAACCTGGCTTCTGCATCACAGGAACAGTGCGTCCACTTGAGCGTCCTGGAAATGTCCCTAATCTCACTAAGCGAGCCTTGTATTTTTATACATTGTGTTCGTCATGTGCACCGAGTATTGCAATTGTGGCCAGCATGTGATTGCTGAGTCATAGTCATGTAACCTGACCACACACTGCTGTGGGCACCAGTAGCTTCCTGCACATTTTGCCAGCTGACCACTGGCTGACCACTAGTTTTCTGCATATTTTGCAATGAGATATTAATTTTTCATGCCAGTTTCCTACACATGTGTTTAACTAACCATGAATTTCCTGCATATTTTAAACTGTAAGTGTTCTTTCCTCATAGTGGTTTGTTCAAGACTTACTAACACGTATACTCTTCATCATGGTGAAATCGGGTCAACCAGAGGACATCTCTCTGATACTGAGTTTTGGATGGATCAAATAATACCTGTGATCACTATCTTTTGATTAGGCCTATCTAATCACACTCATTCTATAGTCATATCAAATTGGCATCACAAGGGGCAGCCTCCACCACCAGCACTGAGTATTTCAGGAGAGCAGGCTGCTGATCTGGAGGGGCAGGCTGCATCAGAAGCACTGAGTATTTCAGGAGAGAAGGGTGCTGATCTGGATGAGCAGGCTGCACCAGCAGCACAGAGTATTTCAGGAGAGCAGGGTGCTGATCTGGAGGGGCAGGCTGCAGTAGCAGCAAAGAGTATTTCAGGAGAGCAGGGTGCTGATCTGGAGGGGCAGGCTGCAGTAGCAGCACAGAGTATTTCAGGAGAGCAGTGTGCTGATCTGGAGGGGCAGGCTGCAGTAGCAGCACAGAGTATTTCAGGAGAGCAGGGTGCTGATCTGGAGGGGCAGGTTGCAGTAGCAGCAAAGAGTATCTCAGGAGAGCAGGGTGCTGATCTGGAGGGGCAGGATGCAGTAGCAGCACAGAGTATTTCAGGAGCACAGGGTGCTGATCTGGGGGCGCAGGCTGCACCAGCAGCACAGAGTATTTCAAGAGCGCAGGGTGCTGATCTGGAGGGGCAGGATGCAGTAGCAGCACAGAGTATTTCAGGAGCGCAAAGTGCTGATCTGGGGGCGCAGGCTGCACCAGCAGCACAGAGTATTTCAGGAGGGCAGGGTGCTGATCTGGAGGGGCAGGCTGCAGTAGCAGCACAGTGTGGGAGCAGGCACATTCTCTGCATTGAAAGCTGTGCAGGATGTGCTGTTCCTGGGCTGGAGCTGCAGGTGTCTGGGGGGGCTCTGCAGTAATTTGCGGTGCCAGCACTTAGCAGCCCACGGTTCTCGTGACTTCTTGGGCTCATCTGGAACATATTACAGTCACATCACATCACTTTTACTCAATGTGCTGTATCCTCAGCGGAGACGGCTCAGCACCTTGTCAATCCTCTGGAAGGAAAGTACAAGAGCAATATGGCCGGACGGCGAGATACAGACGAAGCCCGGACCGGACTCTACCACGCGTGACCCCGAATCTCAGGGCGCTCAAGACGACTAATACCGGACCGGTCCAGAAGATCATTCAACATAGCGGAGGACCACATACTATACTGGTACCATCATTATCAACAGTGCCCCCATAACAGTGACATCAACAGTGCCTCATAACAGTGCTACCCACAGTGCCCTATAACGGGGATACCCACAGTGCCCCATAACACTGATACTCACAGTGCCCCCATAACAGTGACATCAACAGTGCCTCATAACAGTGCTACCCACAGTGCCCTATAACGGGGATACCCACAGTGCCCCATAACACTGATACTCACAGTGCCCCCATAACAGTGACATCAACAGTGCCTCATAACAGTGCTAACCACAGTGCCCTATAACGGGGATACCCACAGTGCCCCATAACACTGATACTCACAGTGCCCCCATAACAGTGACATCAACAGTGCCTCATAACAGTGCTAACCACAGTGCCCTATAACGGGGATACCCACAGTGCCCCATAACATTGATACTCACAGTGCCCCCATAACAGTGACATCAACAGTGCCCCATAACAGTGCTACCCACAGTGCCCTATAACGGGGATACCCACAGTGCCCCATAACACTGATACTCACAGTGCCCCCATAACAGTGACATCAACAGTGCCTCATAACAGTGCTACCCACAGTGCCTTATAACGGGGATACCCACAGTGCCCCATAACACTGATACTCACAGTGCCCCCATAACAGTGACATCAACAGTGCCTCATAACAGTGCTAACCACAGTGCCCTATAACGGGGATACCCACAGTGCCCCATAACACTGATACTCACAGTGCCCCCATAACAGTGACATCAACAGTGCCTCATAACAGTGCTAACCACAGTGCCCTATAACGGGGATACCCACAGTGCCCCATAACATTGATACTCACAGTGCCCCCATAACAGTGACATCAACAGTGCCCCATAACAGTGCTACCCACAGTGCCCTATAACGGGGATACCCACAGTGCCCCATAACACTGATACTCACAGTGCCCCCATAACAGAGACATCAACAGTGCCTCATAACAGTGCTACCCACAATGCCCTATAACGGGGATACCCACAGTGCCCCATAACATTGATACTCACAGTGCCCCCATAACAGTGACATCAACAGTGCCCCATAACAGTGCTACCCACAGTGCCCCATGATGAGGATACCCACAGTGCCCCCACAACAGTGATAATCACAGTGCCCCAAAATAGTGATATCTACAGTGGCGATAAAACAGTGACATCCACATTACCGCATAGAACAGTAGCATCCACAGTGCCCACATAACAGTAACATCATAGATCCCCCATAATAATTGTGATAACCACACTGCCCCCATAATAAGTGACATTCAAAGTGCCCCCATAATAAAAGTAACATGCATTGAACAGTCTCATCCACAGTGCCCTCATAATAACAGTGATATCCACAGTGTCCCCATAAGAGTAACATCCCCAGATCCCTCATAATAACAATAACATTGACAGTGCCCTCATAATAACAGTGATATCCACAGAGTCCCCATAACAGTAACATCCACAGATCCTCCATTGTAACAGTGATATCCACAGATCCCCCATAAAAACAGTAACATCCACAGTGCCTCATAATAGTGATATCTACAGTGCCCCCATAACAGTAACATCCACAGATCTCCCATAATAATTGTGACATCCACAGTGCCCCCATAACAGGTACATAGCAGGGTCTGGGTATTGTCTGGAATCTAATCAAAAACTAATAAAAAGTTGTACAAGTTTATGTTTTATTTGTCCCTGTGTCTGGGGGTCCGGGCCTCGTGTTGTTGGCAGAGATCAGCCCCAATCTTCCCCATGTTCTGGGATGGAATCATCCTGCTGTTCGTTACAATGTATCAGTGGAGGTGAAGTCACACATCTCTGCCCTAGACTGATACATTGTAACGGAGTGAAGCTGTGATCTGTATACCATGTACCCATTACACGGCCGCGCTGCTACATTGTATCACCTTGCTTTACCTGTTCCATTATTTACATACAATATTGTCTGTACACTGAAGTCTACTCCTCCTGCGGAGAATATAATGGCTGTCACATCCCAGATTTCCTCCTTTTCAGCCGGCGCCTTCATATTTTTCGGATGTCACTTTGTGTTACCTTTATAATTGCAGGATAATTACAGTTTTAATTTATTCTATTATTAGGTTACCGCCACATACGACGCTGCGCTCCCTGACGAGATGATTAAAGAGAATTCCACCCGTGGTGTCTGCAGACCCCGCACCCTGCGAATGTATTCAATCCTCTGATATTTATCACCTTCTGATGGAGATACAGACATGTGGAAAAGTATGTGCCCCCTCTGATGCCTTCTATTATTACATTAGTGTAACAGTAGACAAAGAGACCCAAGCAATCCGCCTTTATCACTCATGTACAAATGGAACTGTCCCTTTAAATTTAAAGAGAGTGTCCGCCTTTGATTCTTTTTTCCTTTAATTTTAAAAAAAAAAATTTTCAATTGGATTTCATTAAAAAAAAATTGCATTTTTTGACTGCTATAGTGGCTGCGTTGCACCGTCTATTGCTGGCTGCAGAATGAGTTAACTAAGAATAAGTCAGTGAGCTCGTTCTGATGGTCTCATGTGGCATTTGTAACTTTTATTTGCCCTTTTCTCTACTTCTCTCAGCTGGTTTATGACCACAGACCACATCAAAGTTGAATGCGCAGGGAAACACAGAGCGTGTAAAATTCACAGGATGCAAAATTTTAAGCAAAACCCAACTTCAAAATGTCTTTTTTTTTTTTTACAAAAATACGGCATTTAAATAAAAAAATAATGTCCCCGAAAAGAACGACAACACCTTTAATTACTTTTTATATAAATGTATGCAAATATGCAGTGACGTAGCTAGAGTTCAATGGGCACTGGTGCAAAATTTGGACATGGCCCCCCCGCTTATGTTGGTCAGATGTATGTATATTTATGTATAGATTTAGTGTTCTAAATCCTAGAAAGACATAAGCGTCCCCCCATTATGTAGTAATGTTTCTCACCCTGTTATAAGGTCCCCCATCCTGGGCTCCTTCTTGGTATATATGTCCCCCACCCTGGTAAGTATGTCCCCCATCCTGGTAAATATGTGTCTCCATCCTGGTAAATATGTGTCTCCATCCTGATATATATGTCTCCATCCTGGTATATATATCCCTCATCCTAGTATATATGTTCCCCATTTTAGCCCACATCCTAGTGTATATATAACCCCATCCTGATAAAAATGTCCCCACCCTGGTATATATGTCCCTCTCATATTATATATATATCCTCATCCTGGTATATATGTCCCAATACTGTCCCCCTCCTGGTATCTAATGTCCCCCTCCTGGTATATACTGTCCCCCTCCTGGTATATATTGTCCCCCTCATGGTATATACAGTCCCCCTCCTGGGGCCCTCCTTTTGTATATGGTCTCCCTCCTTGTACATACTGTCCCCTTCCTGGTATCTACTGTCCTCTTCCTGGTATCTACTGTACCCCTCTGGTATCTACTGTCACCCTCCTGGTATCTACTGTTACCCCTCCTTGAACCCTCCTGGTGTATACTGTTCCGCTCCTGGTACATATTGTCCCCTTCCTGGTATCTATTGTCCCCATCCTGGTAAACATGTGTTTGTTCTGTCTAATGCAAAAAACAACAACATTGTATGCACCGTCCCTGGCTCCCACATTGCACAGTGTCCACCTGTGTAGCCAGCGTACAGTGGCCAGCAACTTTTATCGGTGTCGGTGCTGTTGCACCACATGACATCTTTGAAATGCGTCGCCCTCAGTCACTGGGACACAGCGTGTATTGCAGTAGAGGAACCCAATGGATCTCTGCACCACAACGCATTTCAGCTGGATCTGCAGCCTCGGACACACATCCAGCTGAAGCAGGGACTTGCGCCGGCGGCCATGATCATTACTCCCTTGCAAATATGGTTTAAAAAGTCTTGTATCAAGGCAACCCCTGAGGACTCAACGCTCAGCGAAACACAGTGGACTCTGGGCTGATACAGTGCAAAAGAACTGAAACATTGTAACAAACCTAAAGGATGAGAGAGGATTTGGAGGATTGGGCAATTGCTGTAATCCCGCGTCTTCGAGATTTCTTACATCTGAACAGATTTTCTCTTGGATGTAAATAGCAATGTTGTTATTCACTGACAGCAAGCAGAGATCGCTAGCAAAGAATATTAACCAGTTGTTGCAAACCCTTGTCTTGTATAGACGGCTGATCGTACAGCGCACATTTATGCTGCGTGCTCATGGGTGCCATTCACACACAGACGTCATGCACACCGTACCCCATTATTACTGATGAATGTGACGCCGCGCCCCATTATTAGTGATGAATGTGAAGCTTCTTCCTCTGATTTGTGCAGTGTAATGATCGTGCTGACAACTGACGGCTCCGAAAAAGCAAATCCTCGGGCATCTGCTCCTATTCTGTGTGATTCATAAAGGCGCAAGAGTGCGAGGAGGCCGCGGTGCAGACGAGTGCGAGGAGGCCGCGATGCAGACGAGTGTGAGGAGGCCGCGATGCAGAAGAGTGCCAGGAGGCCGCGGTGCAGACGAGTGCAAGGAGGCCGCGGTGCAGACGAGTGTGAGGAGGTCGCGGTGCAGAAGAGTGTGAAAAGGCCGCGGTGCAGAAGAGTGCGAGGAGGCCGCGGTGCAGACAAGTGCGAGGAAGCCGCGGTGCAGACAAGTGCGAGGAGGCCGCGGTGCAGACAAGTGCGAGGAGGCCGCGTTGCAGACGAGTGCGAGGAGGCCGCGATGCAGAAGAGTGCCAGGAGGCCGCGGTGCAGACGAGTGCAAGGAGGCCGCGGTGCAGACGAGTGTGAGGAGGTCGCGGTGCAGAAGAGTGTGAAAAGGCCGCGGTGCAGAAGAGTGCGAGGAGGCCGCGGTGCAGACATGTGCGAGGAAGCCGCGGTGCAGACAAGTGCGAGGAGGCCGCGGTGCAGACAAGTGCGAGGAGGCCGCGTTGCAGACGAGTGCGAGGAGGCCGCGGTGCAGATGAGTGCGAGGAGGCCACGGTGCAAATGAGTGCGAGGAGGCCACGGTGCAGATGAGTGCGAGGAGGCCGCGGTGCAGAAGAGTGTGAGGAGGCCGTGGTGCAGAAGAGTGCGAGGAGGCCGCGGTGCAGACAAGTGCGAGGAGGCCACGGTGCAGATGAGTGCGAGGAGGCCGCGGTGCAGAAGAGTGTGAGGAGGCCGTGGTGCAGAAGAGTGTGAGGAGGCCGTGGTGCAGGAGAGTGCGAGGAGGCCGCGGTGCAGACAAGTGCGAGGAAGCCACGGTGCAGACGAGTGCGAGGAGGCCGCGGTGCAGACGAGTGCGAGGAGGCTGTAGTGCAGATGAGCGCGAGGAGGCCGAGGTGCACATGAGAGCGAGGAGGCCGCAATGCAGACCGGTGCGAGGAGGCCGCGGTGCAGACCGGTGCGAGGAGGCCGCAGTGCAGATGAGTGGAGGAGGCCGCAGTGCAGATGAGTGGAGGAGGCCGCGGTGCAGACGAGTGCGAGGAGGCCGCGGTGCAGATGAGTGCGAGGAGGCCGCGGTGCAGACAAGTGCGAGGAGGCCGCGGTGCAGATGAGTGGAGGAGGCCGCGGTGCAGATGAGTGCAAGGAGGCCGCGGTGCAGACGGGTGCAAGGAGGCCACGGTGCAGATGAGTGGAGGAGGCCGCGGTGCAGATGAGTGGAGGAGGCCGCGGTGCAGATGAGTGCAAGGAGGCCGCGGTGCAGACGGGTGCAAGGAGGCCGCGGTGCAGACGTTCCTCAGAAGCGCACAAAGGCGATTTGTCATCTTCTTTGTTACAATCAGAAGACAAATCCGGCATTTAGATGTAATTATCCCAAATCACGAGGAGGAAGATGAGCGGGGAAAGTATTAACTCATTGTGCCGCGGATTACACAGGCTTATCCTCAATACCCCAAATCTGCCATGGCACCAACAGCCAAAATCCTGCGCCACGCACAATGGAGGAGACGTCTCATCAGGGCGGTCACATCTCACATATACACTACATTTTCCCCAATCGCTAATCGTCTCTCCTGGTCCATTCTGTTGTTTACAGCTCATTCTCAGTGGCTGTTTAGAGCCTTGTCCTGCACCACAGCCTATTCCTACCTCTGTACAGCCCGGCCATGCATGTGCACCACTGCCTATTCATTCCTCTGTACAGCCCGGCCATACATGTGCACCACTGCCTATTCATTCCTCTGTACAGCCCGGCCATGCATGTACACCACTGCCTATTCATTCCTCTGTACAGCCCAGCCATGCATGTGCACCACTGCCTATTCCTTCCTCTGTACAGCCCAGCCATGCATGTGCACCACTGCCTATTCATTCCTCTGTACAGCCCAGCCATGCATGTACACCACAGCCTATTCATTCCTCTGTACAGCCCAGCCATGCATGTGCACCACTGCCTATTCCTTCCTCTGTACAGCCCAGCCATGCATGTGCACCACTGCCTATTCCTTCCTCTGTACAGCCCGGCCATGCATGTACACCACAGCCTATTCATTCCTCTGTACAGCCCAGCCATGCATGTGCACCACTGCCTATTCCTTCCTCTGTACAGCCCAGCCATGCATGTGCACCACTGCCTATTCATTCCTCTGTACACCCCAGCCATGCATGTACACCACAGCCTATTCATTCCTCTGTACAGCCCAGCCATGCATGTGCACCACTGCCTATTCATTCCTCTGTACAGCCCAGCCATGCATGTGCACCACTGCCTATTCCTTCCTCTGTACAGCCCAGCCATGCATGTGCACCACTCCCTATTCATTCCTCTGTACAGCCCGGCCATGCATGTACACCACAGCCTATTCATTCCTCTGTACAGCCCAGCCATGCATGTGCACCACTGCCTATTCATTCCTCTGTACAGCCCGGCCATGCATGTACACCACAGCCTATTCATTCCTCTGTACAGCCCAGCCATGCATGTGCACCACTGCCTATTCCTTCCTCTGTACAGCCCAGCCATGCATGTGCACCACTGCCTATTCATTCCTCTGTACAGCCCAGCCATGCATGTACACCACAGCCTATTCATTCCTCTGTACAGCCCAGCCATGCATGTGCACCACTGCCTATTCATTCCTCTGTACAGCCCGGCCATGCATGTACACCACAGCCTATTCATTCCTCTGTACAGCCCAGCCATGCATGTGCACCACTGCCTATTCCTTCCTCTGTACAGCCCAGCCATGCATGTGCACCACTGCCTATTCATTCCTCTGTACAGCCCAGCCATGCATGTACACCACAGCCTATTCATTCCTCTGTACAGCCCAGCCATGCATGTGCACCACTGCCTATTCATTCCTCTGTACAGCCCAGCCATGCATGTGCACCACTGCCTATTCCTTCCTCTGTACAGTCCAGCCATGCATGTACACCACAGCCTATTCATTCCTCTGTACAGCCCAGCCATGCATGTGCACCACTGCCTATTCATTCCTCTGTACAGCCCAGCCATGCATGTACACCACAGCCTATTCATTCCTCTGTACAGCCCAGCCATGCATGTGCACCACTGCCTATTCATTCCTCTGTACAGCCCAGCCATGCATGTACACCACAGCCTATTCATTCCTCTGTACAGCCGGGCCATGCATGTACACCACAGCCTATTCATTCCTCTGTACAGCCCAGCCATGCATGTGCACCACTGCCTATTCCTTCCTCTGTACAGCCCAGCCATGCATGTGCACCACTGCCTATTCCTTCCTCTGTACAGCCCAGCCATGCATGTGCACCACTGCCTATTCATTCCTCTGTACAGCCCAGCCATGCATGTGCACCACTGCCTATTCCTTCCTCTGTACAGCCCGGCCATGCATGTGCACCACTGCCTATTCATTCCTCTGTACAGCCCAGCCATGCATGTGCACCACTGCCTATTCCTTCCTCTGTACAGCCCGGCCATGCATGTGCACCACAGCCTATTCATTCCTCTGTACAGCCCAGCCATGCATGTGCACCACTGCCTATTCATTCCTCTGTACAGCCCAGCCATGCATGTACACCACAGCCTATTCATTCCTCTGTACAGCCCAGCCATGCATGTGCACCACTGCCTATTCATTCCTCTGTACAGCCCAGCCATGCATGTGCACCACTGCCTATTCATTCCTCTGTACAGCCCGGCCATGCATGTACACCACAGCCTATTCCTTCCTCTGTACAGCCCGGCCATACATGTGCACCACAGCCTATTCATTCCTCTGTACAGCCCGGCCATGCATGTACACCACAGCCTATTCATTCCTCTGTACAGCCCAGCCATGTATGTGCACCACTGCCTATTCATTCCTCTGTACAGCCCGGCCATATATGTGCACCACTGCCTATTCATTCCTCTGTACAGTCCAGCCATGCATGTGCACCACTGCCTATTCATTCCTCTGTACAGCCCAGCCATGCATGTGCACCACTGCCTATTCATTCCTCTGTACAGCCCGGCCATGCATGTACACCACAGCCTATTCATTCCTCTGTACAGCCCAGCCATGCATGTGCACCACAGCCTATTCATTCCTCTGTACAGTCCGGCCATGCATGTGCACCACTGCCTATTCATTCCTCTGTACAGCCCAGCCATGCATGTGCACCACTGCCTATTCATTCCTCTGTACAGCCCAGCCATGCATGTGAACCACTGCCTATTCATTCCTCTGTACAGCCCGGCCATGCATGTACACCACAGCCTATTCATTCCTCTGTACAGCCCAGCCATGCATGTGCACCACTGCCTATTCATTCCTCTGTACAGCCCAGCCATGCATGTGCACCACTGCCTATTCCTTCCTCTGTACAGCCCAGCCATGCATGTGCACCACAGCCTATTCATTCCTCTGTACAGCCCAGCCATGCATGTGCACCACTGTCTATTCATTCCTCTGTACAGCCCAGCCATGCATGTACACCACAGCCTATTCATTCCTCTGTACAGCCCAGCCATGCATGTGCACCACTGCCTATTCATTCCTCTGAACAGCCCAGCCATGCATGTGCACCACAGCCTATTCATTCCTCTGTACAGCCCAGCCATGCATGTACACCACAGCCTATTCATTCCTCTGTACAGCCCAGCCATGCATGTACACCACTGCCTATTCATTCCTCTGTACAGCCTGGCCATGCATGTACACCACAGCCTATTCATTCCTCTGTACAGCCCGGCCATGCATGTACACCACAGCCTATTCATTCCTCTGTACAGCCCAGCCATGCATGTACACCACAGCCTATTCATTCCTCTGTACAGCCCAGCCATGCATGTACACCACAGCCTATTCATTCCTCTGTACAGCCCAGCCATGCATGTGCACCACAGCCTATTCATTCCTCTGTACAGCCCGGCCATGCATGTGCACCACAGCCTATTCATTCCTCTGTACAGCCCGGCCATGCATGTGCACCACTGCCTATTCATTCCTCTGTACAGCCCAGCCATGCATGTGCACCACTGCCTATTCATTCCTCTGTACAGCCCAGCCATGCATGTACACCACAGCCTATTCATTCCTCTGTACAGCCCAGCCATGCATGTGCACCACTGCCTATTCATTCCTCTGTACAGCCCAGCCATGCATGTGCACCACTGCCTATTCATTCCACTGTACAGCCCAGCCATGCATGTGCACCACTGCCTATTCATTCCTCTGTACAGCCCAGCCATGCATGTGCACCACTGCCTATTCATTCCTCTGTACAGCCCAGCCATGCATGTGCACCACAGCCTATTCATTCCTCTGTACAGCCCGGCCATGCATGTGCACCACTGCCTATTCATTCCTCTGTACAGCCCGACCATGCATGTGCACCACAGCCTATTCATTCCTCTGTACAGCCCAGCCATACATGTGCACCACAGACTATTCATTCCTCTGTACAGCCCGGCCATACATGTGCACCACAGCCTATTCATTCCTCTGTACAGCCCGGCCATGCATGTGCACCACAGCCTATTCATTCCTCTGTACAGCCCGGCCTTGCATGTGCACCACAGCCTATTCCTTCCTCTGTACAGCCCAGCCATGCATGTGCACCACAGCCTATTCATTCCTCTGTACAGCCCGGCCATGCATGTGCACCACAGCCTATTCATTCCTCTGTACAGCCCAGCCATACATGTGCACCACTGCCTATTCATTCCTCTGTACAGCCCGGCCATACATGTGCACCACTGCCTATTCCTTCCTCTGTACAGCCCAGCCATGCATGTGCACCACAGCCTATTCATTCCTCTGTACAGCCCGGCCATGCATGTGCACCACTGCCTATTCATTCCTCTGTACAGCCCAGCCATACATGTGCACCACTGCCTATTCCTTCCTCTGTACAGCCCAGCCATGCATGTGCACCACAGCCTATTCATTCCTCTGTACAGCCCAGCCATACATGTGCACCACTGCCTATTCATTCCTCTGTACAGCCCGGCCATACATGTGCACCACTGCCTATTCCTTCCTCTGTACAGCCCGGCCATGCATGTGCACCACAGCCTATTCATTCCTCTGTACAGCCCAGCCATACATGTGCACCACTGCCTATTCATTCCTCTGTACAGCCCGGCCATACATGTGCACCACTGCCTATTCATTCCTCTGTACAGCCCAGCCATGCATGTGCACCACTGCCTATTCATTCCTCTGTACAGCCCAGCCATGCATGTGCACCACTGCCTATTCCTTCCTCTGTACAGCTCGGCCATGCATGTGCACCACTGCCTATTCATTCCTCTGTACAGCCCGGCCATACATGTGCACCACAGCCTATTCATTCCTCTATACAGCCCAGCCATGCATGTGCACCACTGCCTATTCATTCCTCTGTACAGCCCGGCCATACATGTGCACCACAGCCTATTCCTTCCTCTGTACAGCCCGGCCATGCATGTGCACCACTGCCTATTCCTTCCTCTGTACAGCCCACCAATGCATGTGCACCACTGCCTATTCCTTCCTCTGTACAGCCCGGCCATGCATGTGCACCACTGCCTATTCCTTCCTCTGTACAGCCCGGCCATACATGTGCACCACAGCCTATTCATTCCTCTATACAGCCCAGCCATGCATGTGCACCACTGCCTATTCCTTCCTCTGTACAGCCCAGCCATGCATGTGCACCACTGCCTATTCCTTCCTCTGTACAGCCCGGCCTTGCATGTGCACCACAGCCTATTCATTCCTCTGTACAGCCCGGCCTTGCATGTGCACCACTGCCTATTCATTCCTCTGTACAGCCTGGCCATGCATGTGCACCACTGCCTATTCATTCCTCTGTACAGCCCGGCCATGCATGTGCACCACAGCCTATTCATTTCTCTGTACAGCCCAGCCATGCATGTGCACCACTGCCTATTCCTTCCTCTGTACAGCCCAGCCATGCATGTGCACCACTGCCTATTCATTCCTCTGTACAGCCCGGCCATGCATGTGCACCACTGCCTATTCATTCCTCTGTACAGCCCGGCCATACATGTGCACCACTGCCTATTCATTCCTCTGTACAGCCCGGCCATACATGTACACCACAGCCTATTCATTCCTCTGTACAGCCCAGCCATGCATGTGCACCACAGCCTATTCATTCCTCTGTACAGCCCAGCCATGCATGTACACCACAGCCTATTCATTCCTCTGTACAGCCCGGCCATGCATGTGCACCACTGCCTATTCCTTCCTCTGTACAGCCCGGCCTTGCATGTGCACCACAGCCTATTCCTTCCTCTGTACAGCCCGGCCATGCATGTGCACCACAGCCTATTCATTCCTCTGTACAGCCCGGCCATGCATGTGCACCACTGCCTATTCATTCCTCTGTACAGCCCGGCCATGCATGTGCACCACAGCCTATTCATTCCTCTGTACAGCCCAGCCATGCATGTGCACCACTGCCTATTCCTTTCCCTGTACAGCCCAGCCATGCATGTGTACCACTGCCTATTCCTTCCTCTGTACAGCCCAGCCATGCATGTGCACCACTGCCTATTCATTCCTCTGTACAGCCCGGCCATGCATGTGCACCACTGCCTATTCATTCCTCTGTACAGCCCGGCCATGCATGTGCACCACAGCCTATTCATTCCTCTGTACAGCCCAGCCATGCATGTGCACCACTGCCTATTCCTTTCCCTGTACAGCCCAGCCATGCATGTGTACCACTGCCTATTCCTTCCTCTGTACAGCCCAGCCATGCATGTGCACCACTGCCTATTCATTCCTCTGTACAGCCCAGCCATGCATGTGTACCACTGCCTATTCCTTCCTCTGTACAGCCCAGCCATGCATGTGCACCACTGCCTATTCCTTCCTCTGTACAGCCCGGCCTTGCATGTGCACCACAGCCTATTCCTTCCTCTGTACAGCCCGGCCATGCATGTGCACCACAGCCTATTCATTCCTCTGTACAGCCCGGCCATGCATGTGCACCACTGCCTATTCATTCCTCTGTACAGCCCGGCCATGCATGTGCACCACAGCCTATTCATTCCTCTGTACAGCCCAGCCATGCATGTGCACCACTGCCTATTCCTTTCCCTGTACAGCCCAGCCATGCATGTGTACCACTGCCTATTCCTTCCTCTGTACAGCCCAGCCATGCATGTGCACCACTGCCTATTCATTCCTCTGTACAGCCCGGCCATGCATGTGCACCACTGCCTATTCATTCCTCTGTACAGCCCGGCCATGCATGTGCACCACAGCCTATTCATTCCTCTGTACAGCCCAGCCATGCATGTGCACCACTGCCTATTCCTTTCCCTGTACAGCCCAGCCATGCATGTGTACCACTGCCTATTCCTTCCTCTGTACAGCCCAGCCATGCATGTGCACCACTGCCTATTCATTCCTCTGTACAGCCCAGCCATGCATGTGTACCACTGCCTATTCCTTCCTCTGTACAGCCCAGCCATGCATGTGCACCACTGCCTATTCATTCCTCTGTACAGCCCGGCCATGCATGTGCACCACTGCCTATTCATTCCTCTGTACAGCCCAGCCATGCATGTGCACCACTGCCTATTCCTTTCCCTGTACAGCCCGGCCATGCATGTGCACCACTGCCTATTCATTCCTCTGTACAGCCCAGCCATGCATGTGCACCACTGCCTATTCCTTTCCCTGTACAGCCCGGCCATGCATGTGCACCACTGCCTATTCATTCCTCTGTACAGCCCGGCCATGCATGTGCACCACAGCCTATTCATTCCTCTGTACAGCCCGGCCATGCATGTGCACCACTGCCTATTCCTTTCCCTGTACAGCCCGGCCATACATGTGCACCACAGCCTATTCATTCCTCTGTACAGCCTGGCCATGCATGTGCACCACTGCCTATTCATTCCTCTGTACAGCCCAGCTATGCATGTGCACCACAGCCTATTCATTCCTCTGTACAGCCCAGCCATGCATGTACACCACAGCCTATTCATTCCTCTGTACAGCCCGGCCATGCATGTGCACCACTGCCTATTCCTTTCCCTGTACAGCCCGGCCATGCATGTGCACCACTGCCTATTCATTCCTCTGTACAGCCCAGCCATGCATGTGCACCACTGCGTATACCTTTTTTGCAACATCTTGGCCGCACAACACAGTAGGAAACATGATGGATTAGATACACCGATCAATAGACAGTATCACACAGGATAGGATGAGATACACATCTCAGCAGACAGTATCACAAAGGATAGGATGAGATACACGGCTCAGCAGACAGTATCACACAGGATAGGATTAGATACACAGCTCAGCAGACAGTATCACACAGGAGAGGATTAGATACACAGCTCAGCAGACAGTATCACACAGGACAGGATTAGATACACATCTCAGCAGACAGTATCACAAAGGATAGGATGAGATACACGGCTCAGCAGACAGTATCACACAGGAGAGGATGAGATACACGGCTCAGCAGACAGTATCACACAGGACAGGATTAGATACACAGCTCAGCAGACAGTATCACACAGGATAGGATTAGATACACAGCTCAGCAGACAGTATCACACAGGATAGGATTAGATACACAGCTCAGCAGACAGTATCACACAGGATAGGATTAGATACACGGCTCAGCAGACAGTATCACACAGGATAGGATTAGATACACAGCTCAGCAGACAGTATCACACAGGATAGGATTAGATACACGGCTCAGCAGACAGTATCACACAGGATAGGATTAGATACACAGCTCAGCAGACAGTATCACACAGGAGAGGATTAGATACACGGCTCAGCAGACAGTATCACACAGGATAGGATTAGATACACGGCTCAGCAGACAGTATCACACAGGATCAGACACATAGACTGTGGGTGTCATTGATCCCAGTGAATCAGGACAGATTAGGGACAGTTCTGCACTACAAATGTCATGATTAATGGGTTCTGTGATGATGAATCTCGGGGTATCTGCAGTCGCAGCCCGTATTCTGTGCTCAGTACCTGCAGTCGTGAGTCATCACTCTTCATAGGAACATTCATCTGAGATAAAGTGCGACAATCAGTGCGGAGGAGACTGCTCGGTACATATATCCTCTGCACTGAGACCCGTCACACGCAGCAACTGTCAGATCCGCTGCTTGATCCACCAATATTTAGTGTTTTCATCATCCTCCTTTTAGTGGAAAGAATCCTTTCCTAAATCAATGCAGAATCTGCCTGACTATCACATATGAAGAGCCCTGTACAGTTCCTGGGCATCTTCAGCGCTGACCTTGATCATTTATCCCAATTTCCCAAACATTTAGCCCTTTTTATTAATACAGCGGAGCTTTTTTCCTGATTCTCAAACCTTCAGTCGAGGGTGGTTCACAAATATTCAGACGCAGTGAAAAAACGAAAAGTCATAAAGTCACAGAAGTGAAATAAAACCATTGAGAATCAAGTAAAATCATGTGATGAGCTTCTCAGGGGAAAAGGCTGCACGTATATGACGAGGGGGCCACAGAGACGTCCACAAATTATCAGATTATAAACAGTATAATAATTGTCACAAGGTATAAAAACAGTAAAAAAATGTAAGGAGGCATATAACTCACAAAAATGTATACAATCATGATACACCACGCTGAGTATACCTATAGGAAAATACTACAAGCACTAGGCGTTTTTTTCACGCTGCGTTTTTATGTGCGTTTTTGTCTCAAAAAACGCACCCGCGGCTAAAAAACGCGGCAAAAACGCATGCGTTTTTGCCGCGATTTGGTGCGTTTTTTGCTGCGTTTTTGCTCACTGCGTTTTTAATCAGTGCACAATGCCATTAAAGATTGTTGATGAAAAAAAAAAAAAAAAAAGGTCTGATGTCATTTCCTTCTTCAAAATGTTCATTGTATGCGGGAGAGCAGACAGCTGCAGAACTAGTGTATGCAGGAGAGCAGACAGCAGCTGCAGAACTACAAGGCTCAGCATCCTCCATTCACTAGTGTATGCAGTTTTTTGCCCAAAAAGAAAAAAAAATGACATGGGCTTCGCCATATTTTTGTATGCTAGCCGGGTACAGCAGGCAGGTACGGGCTGCCCCCAACCCCCAGCTGCCTATTTGTACCCGGCTGGGAACCAAAATATAGAGAAGCCCTTTTTTTTTAATTATTTCATGAATTTCATGAAATAATTAAAAAAAAAAAATGACGTGGGCTTCGCCTAATTTTTGAGTCCAGCCGGGTACAACTAGGCAGCTGGGGATTGGAATCCACAGTGCAGGGTGCCCAAGATCTCTGGGCACCCTCACTGCGAATTTCAGTCCGCAGCCACCCCAGAAAATGGTGCTTTCATAGAAGAGCCATCTTCTGGCGCTGTATCCAACTCTTCTAGCTGCCCTGATGCCAGGTGGCTAGCTAGGTAATAATGGAGTTAGAGCTAGCTGTATATTATCAGCTAGCCCTAAGCCCGAAATTCATGGTGTCACGCCAATATTAGACATGGCCACCATGAATTTCTAGTAATGATAAAAAAAAAAAAAAACACACAGAAAAATATTTTTATTAGAAATAAAAACACAACACAATTAGTGACTCCATCTTTATTGAAATAAAGAACCCCCCTCCGCAGTAATCCTGGGTCAGGGTCCCGCGCCGTCCAATCCGGATCCAATATCATCTGATCGGTTTGCTGGAAGGCAAAGCGATCAGATGATGTGTCAGGATCAAGTGCCTGAATCACATGACACAGCAGCTGATTGTATAAAAGCCGATTATACAATCAGCTGATGCATCGGTGCAAAAAAAAATAAAAAAAATAATACTCACTTATGTGCTGTGCTGATTACCGGCAGCTCTTGCAGCGATCGGATGAGAGTCTGATCCTGTCCGATCGCTGCAGGAGCTGCCGGTAATCAGCTGATGAAGTCCCCTGACGGCAGGATCAGCTGATACCGGCCGGGCGACACCGCGAGAATTACGATCAGCTGATGCGTCAGGTGACTGCATCAGGTGATCCACCGCCAGGTCCTGCAAGCAAGGTCCTGCCCCGGGGAGACTGCACACAGCCAGAGCGGCGGGACCGGGAGGAGATGGGAGCGGGCATGGCACCGGGACCCTGCGGACAGGTGAGTATATATGACATTTTTTTTTTCTACTGTTCACTTTGGTTTTCGCCGCTGCCTCCACCTCCCGCCCAGACATGGCGCCGCACGGAGCTGACATGCACAGGACGGGAGGTGGAGGCAGCGGTGACGGTACCGGGAGGATTCATGCTTCTGTGTTTACCAACAGAAGGAATCCTCTTCCTGTACACGTCACTGTAGTACCCACCCCTTGCGTTTATAGCTGCGTTTTTAGTCATAGAAACGCAGCTATATTTGCAATGTGCCTTTTTCATTGCGTTTTTGAACATCTCATTGAACTCAATGGGTGAAAAACGCAGTGAAAAACGCAGAAATAATTGACATGCTGCGTTTTTGTGGTCACCACAAAAACGCAGCTAAAAAAAAACGCTGTGTGCGGACAGCACTTCTGAAAACCCATTGACATTGCTGGGGAAGCAATGTCACTGCGTTTTCAGCACAAAAACGCGGTAAAAAACGCCGCTAAAAACGCGGCAAAAACGCCTAGTGCGCACAAGGCCTAAATGAGTCCAAAAATTATCAAATCTGCAATAAAAAATACACATAGGGATCAGCACTATACAGTGCCTTGCGAAAGTATTCAGCCCCCTTGAATTTTTCAACCTTTTCCCACATTTCAGGCTTCAAACATAAAGATATAAATGTTAATGTTCTGGTGAAGAATCAACAAGTGACACAATTGTGAAGGTGAATGATATTTATTGCTTATTTTAAACTTTTGTAAAAAATAATAAACTGAAAATTGGGGCGTGCAATATTATTCATCCCCTTTACTTTCAGTGCAGCAGACTCACTCCAGAAGGTCATTGAGGATCTCTGAATGGTCCGATGTTGTCCTAAATGACTGATGATGATAAATATAATCCCCTGTGTGTAATCAAGTCTCCGTATAAATGCCCCTGCTCTGTGATAGTCTCATGTTCTGTGTAAAGCGCAGAGAGCATCATGAAGACCAAGGAACACAACAGGCAGGTCCATGATACTGTTGTGGAGAAGTTTAAAGCCGGATTTGGTTACAAAAAGATTTATAAACCTTTAAACATACCAAGGAGCACATATTGAAATGGAAGGAGCATCATACCACTGCAAATCTACCGAGACCCGGCCGTCCATCCAAACTGTCATCTCACACAAGGAGAAGACTGATCAGAGATGCAGCCAAGAGGCCCATGATCCCTCTGGATGATCTGCAGAGATCTACAGCTGAGGTGGGAGAGTCTGTCCATAGGACAACAATCAGTCATACACTGCATAAATCTGGCCTTTATGGAAGAGTGGTAAGAAGAAAGACATTTCTCAAAGATATCCATAAAAAGTGTTGTTTAAAGTCTGCCACAAGCCACCTGGAGACACCAAACATGTGGAAGAAGGTTCTCTGCTCAGATGAAACCAAAATCAAACTATTTGTGCACAACGCCAAACGATATGTTTGGCGTAAAAGCAACACAGCTCATCACCCTGAACACACCATCCCCACTGTCAAACATGGTGGTGGCAGCATCATGGTTTGGGCCTGCTTTTCTTCAGCAGGGACAGGGAAGATGGTTAGAATTGATGGGAAGATGGATGGAGCCAAATACAGGACCATTCTTGAAGAAAACCTGTTGGAGTCTGCAAAAGACCTGAGACTGGGACGGAGATTTGTCTTTCAACAAGACAATGATCCCAAACATAAAGCAAAATCTACAATGGAATGGTTCACAAATAACTGTATCCAGGTGTTAGAATGGCCAAGTCACAGTCCAGACCTGAACCCAATCGAGAATCTGTGGAAAGACCTGAAAACTGCTGTTCACAAACGCCTCCATCCAACCTCACTCAGCTCCAGCTGTTTACAAAGGAAGAATGGGCGAGAATTTCAGCCTCTCCATGTGCAAAACTGATAGACACATCCCCCAAGAGACTTGTGCTGTATACGCAGCAAAAGGGGGTGCTACAAAGTATTAACTTAAAGGGGATGAATAATATTGCATGCCCCAATTTTCAGTTTATTATTTTTTATAAAAGTTTAACATAAGCAATAAATTTCGTTCACCTTCACAATTGTGTCACTTGTTGTTGATTCTTCACCAGAACATTAACATTTTTATATTTATGTTTGAAGCCTGAAATGTGGGAAAAGGTTGAAAAAAAAAAATCAAAGGGGCTGAATACTTTCGCAAGGCACTGCATGTGCTCCTAACGTCCCCAGTATGTGTATGCCCCATACTGGCCCCAGTAATGTGTATGCCCCTCAGCATCCCCAGTATGTATATGCCCCCTACTGGCTCAAGTATCGTGTATGCCCTCCAGTAATGTGTATGTCCCCCCAGTAATGTATATGCCCCCCAATATCAGGTATGCCCCCCAGTAATGTGTATGCCCCCCAGTAACACGTACAGTATGTCTCCTCAGTAATGTGTATGCTCCCCCAGTATCTTGTATGCCCCCCCAGTATTGTGTATGCTGCCCAGTAACATATATTCTCCCTCAGTAATGTCTATTCTTTTTCAGTAACAAATATGCTCCCTCAGTAATGTGTATGTCCCCAGTGATGTCTATGCCCCCCAGTAACATGTATGCTCACCAAGTAATGTATATTCTCCCTGAGTAACGTATATGTTCCACCGGTAATGTATATGTTGCCCCATGTGATGTCTATGCCCCCCAGTAATGTGTATGCCAGCCCCCAGTGATGTATATGTCTCCAGCAATGTGTATGCCCCCCAGTAATGTCTATGCCCCCAAATCTCCCTGGGATGTATTTGCTCCCAGCCACTCTTGTGATGTATATAATGTAGCCCCCAGCCCCTCCTGTGATGTATATACTGTAGCCCCCAGCCCCTCCTGTGATGTATATACTGTAGCTCCCAGCCCTTTCTGTGATGTATATACTGTAGCCCCCAGCTCCTCCTGTGATGTATACACTGTAATCCCCAGCCCCTCCTGTGATGTATATACTGTAGCCCCAGCCCCCCCTGTGATGTATATACTGTAACCCTCAGCCCCTCCTGTGATGTATACACTGTAATCCCCAGCCCCTCCTGTGATGTATATACTGTAGCCCCAGCCCCCCCTGTGATGTATATACTGTAACCCTCAGCCCCTCCTGTGATGTATACACTGTAATCCCCAGCCCCTCCTGTGATGTATATACTGTAGCCCCAGCCCCCCCTGTGATGTATATACTGTACCCCTCAGCCCCTCCTGTGATGTATACACTGTAATCCCCAGCCCCTCCTGTGATGTATATACTGTAGCCCCAGCCCCTCCTGTGATGTATATACTGTAGCCCCCAGCCCCTCCTGTGATGTATATGCAGCAGTCTCAGTGTGCACTGTTCGGCCATGTCTGCCAGCAGTGACTCTGTAGGGTCGGCACACAAGCAGCGCTGATCCCGCAGTCACTGCTTCTATAGCAGACACATCACAGTGCACCGTGCGCGGCCATGTCTGCTAAAGTGATGACCACCAAGAAAAGAAAATTGTTCAGATTTTTTTCCCAAGAGAAACAGTGCCCCCAGTGTCCACGTCTGGTACTGCAGAACAGCTCTATTCAAAATGAGGCAGTGCTGGATTGGCAGAAAAGACCAGGGGTGGCACTGTTTCTGGGGAAACAAAAATTGACAAAATAAGCAAATTCCTTAGGGTAGTAAATGATAAGGAAAAAGGTTTTTTCCCCCCATGGAAACAGTGCCACCCGTGGTCATGCCTGGTACTGTAGCTCAGCACCAGAAGTGAACAGAATGGAAACTTTTTCTAGAAAATAAAAAACTGACACCCCCAAACCCTGTAACTGTGACACCCTCTATACCCCTAACCCCCTGCTTCTTGATAATCAGCGATCAGCCATAGAATATACCCTGCCCCTAACACCCCCTCCCCCGTCGATATCTGATGCGTCGTCATCCAGCCGCCGACTTCTCCCAGAAATCTATAAAATCCCTTGAAATGAATGATCCTTTTATCTGGCGAGGGAGAGAGCGCGACACTCGCACAATGCCGACGAGAGACGACGCTTCTTTTTTTTTTTCACCTCCTCATTCAAAGCAATGAACATGTCAAAAATCTCTATACAACTAATGTGTGAAATGGATGAGAGTGAAAAAGCAAAAAGGAGGACGACGCATGGGGCGAATGCACGGTAAATCCGGGGAGGCGGGGGAGGGGCAGGAGGAACGATAGAATAAAAGGCGGAAATGTGACTCTGAAAACGCCATAAATGGTGGCGGAGGACACAGCGGAAAGCCACGTCCGGTGACGCTTTGTAGCCTTCAGCTCCTGGACCGTGGGACTTTGCCTTTTTCTCTATGGCAGAAAATGCTTGGATTTATAGTGCTACAATGGCACCATTGGTTCCAAGTCAAAAGCCCTCTCTAAATATCACATAGTACCCCCATGATCATAATATACACTCGCACAAAGTGAGTAAAGCTAGAGACCCCGGGCACCAACCTAAAACCTATACTGCTCATATTAGATAAGAAAAGAAAAAGAGGGGAGAGGAGGGGGATGCAGCTGCAGCTTGTCTCTCTTATTTGGGAGGAGGGAATGGCAGACAAAAAGAATGATTTGATTGGATGGATGATGGATGGGTGGGGACATTGGAAAGTTACTCTTTTTCCACCGCGTTATTTAGAAACTCAAATTTTGTTCCATGTAATGGAATCACCGGCAACGACTTTACTGGAAACCCCCCTAAATACCGGCATTCTCTAACTAGGAGGACTGCAATTTATATTAAAGGGCTTGTCAAGGATTTTACGCTGGGGTGAAAGAACGCCCGCAATGTGGCGCAACACAGGGGGAAAACCAGAAGATGTAGCGGAAGGCTCTGGCGATAGGGAGAGAGGTCACCACCTCACACTCACCTGTGGCTGATACCTGCACTATGTTCCTATAAGGTTTCTTCCCCCCATGCGCCGGCACTGGCCCTGAACGTGCCCTGACTAGGCCAGCGAAAGTATAGTCTTACGTCTGCAAAAAAATAATACGAGAAAGGTAAGACAAACAGGAGGGGAAAGACACAACAAATAGGACTCCTGAGTATCTCCACCAGGAAACTCCACAGCTGCAAATACAACAAACACCTCAGCTTCTCCAGAGGCTTTCTCCTTAAAAGTGGTCATTATAGAAGATCTATAACTGGAATGGAGTGAAGCCAGGAGTGGGTAGGGAGGGAGAAGGGAGTGATGATAAGATGATGCAGCTGTGATTAAGAATAAAAGAAAAAGGATCTTAACCCCTTCAGCACCAAAGGAAAGTGAATCCAGTCGAATATAAGATGTAACATGCAAATGCAGCACACTTGTGACACATACCCTTACTAACATAAGAAAAAAGGCAGTCAGCAACACTCTCCAAAGTGACGAAAGGTCAAAAACACTCCAAGCAAGACACTTGAAGATGATCCAGTATATTCCCAACAGAATGCACCCAAATCCAGATTGTGAAAGCAAAACAATACCTAAAAATGACAGCGGTGCGACCTAGAAAAAGGTTTTTATCAAGTACCTACCTAATAAGGACTTTTTTAAGGTCGAAACGTTGTCATTTTTTGTATGGCAGAGGAAACTATCCTTAGGATAGATCATCAATGTTTTCTCGGTGAGGATACGACACCCGGGACCCCCGCCGATCAGCTGTTCCTAGAAGGGGAGAGGAGGGAGATGCAACTGCAGCTTTTCTCTCTACCTGTCTGTGACTTCCTGCTGTGAGAGGGGGGAAGGAACTGAAGCAGAGAAAGATGGTAATGGATCAAAGTCCCCCTTAGATCACAGCGGGATGAGCAAGCAGGGGAACTAAAAAGACAAAAAAGGCTTCCAAACATACTTCTGACCCCCATTTCTATTTCTTCTGCAGCACAGACATGATCACGCTTTTTCAGTGGCTTTCAGATATTTGGATGTTATTTTGCTTTAAGACCCCCCCACCCCTTGATACTTTGTGGCGTCTATTTCCCTGAATATATTTTCTGCCTCTGAATCTAGAAGTAATTTGTTTCTTTTGGTCACGCGATCCTCTGCTCCAGCTGTGCACACTGAGCGCCGCCGCCTGACGTTGGGCGCGTTTCGCCGGGGTCATCCATACAGGGAGGGTGAGGGCAAAAACCTGTGCAATTAATAAATGGGGTGAGACAGGTTGGATGGCGCCATCCGGCTGCAATTCACATGAGATTTTTGGTTTTTGCTGTCACAGTCACGCAATGTGACACTCATCAAGTGCATCCCGCCAGGTAATTGCTGGGATTAGCAGGTGCACCAGGATTTTGCATATTAGAAAGAGGCGATGAGCGTGGAGCTGCACATTGGTTATATATGTCCTAGTTTTGGAGCGGGGGAGGGGCGGAGGAGGTGACGGCCATGTGCTCTATATACGGAACCCACAGTCCTATTTATAAGTGTGATACATAAAGGCGTTCGAGGGAAAATAGAGCAAACGACAAAAGGCGTCACAAGAAGCTCCCAAGACCCGATCTGTAATGGGACCCCCCCATGCTGGGTCTCATATGCTCTTTGGGCCCTCCTGGCTGCCAGGATCTAGGAGCCGCCCCTGCGCCCCATATAATCCCCTGCACCTGAACCCACCAAAAACATAAAACTGGCAACAGTGGGATTCACATTGCTGTGGTGCATACAAAAATGGCGGGTGTGAAATGGGTGGGGGGTGGGGAGGGAAACAGACAGGCATTTCCCCCGTACTTAGTACAGTAAAGTGATCACCTCTCACAATAATGGATTGCTTGTTTGCATTCAGAATTAACCACAACATCTAGTGGCAGAGAAAGTTTCATTGTTCCACTGCTCTTACCATAAAGAATCCATAGTCTCATTGCTTTTACAGTAAATAATACAGTCTCACAGTAAGTAATCCATACTCTCACTACTCTTACAGTAAAGAATCATAGTCTCACTGCTCTTACAGTAAAGAATCCATACTCTCACTACTCTTACAGTAAAGAATCCATATTCTCACTACTCTTAGGGCGGGTTTGCACGTTGCGACATCGCACGTGCGATGTCGGTGGGGTCAAATCGAAAGTGACGCACATCCGGCGTCATTTTCGACATCGTACTGTGTAAATGTTAGATGATACAATGAACGAGCGCAAAAACGTCGTTATCGTATCATCGTTGCATTCACCGACATTTCCATAATGTCGGTGCCGCGACAGGTACGATGTACTTCCTCGTTCCTGCGGCAGTACACATCGCTGTGTATGAAGCCGCAGGAGCGAGGAACATCTCCTACCTACCGCCGGCGGCTCTACGGAAGGAAGGAGGTGGGCGGGATGTTTACATCCTGCTCATCTCCGTCCTTCCGCCGCTATTGGCCGCCTGCCGTGTGACGTCGCTATGACGCCGCACGACCCGCCCCCTTAGGAAGGAGGCGGGTCGCCGGCCAGAGCGACGGTCGCAGGGCAGGTGAGTGCATGTGAAGCTGGCGTAGCGATAATTTTCGCTACGCCAGCTATCACACGATATCGTACCTGCGACGGGGACTATCGCGTGCGACATCGCAAGCATCGGCTTGCGATGTCGCAACGTGCAAAGCCCGCCTTACAGTAAAGAATCCATACTCTCACTGCTCTTACCGTAAACAATCCATAGTCTCATTGCTTTTACAGTAAATAATACAGTCTCACAGTAAGTAATCCATACTCTCACTACTCTTACAGTAAAGAATCCATAGTCTCACTGCTCTTACAGTAAATAATCCATACGCTCACTGCTCTTATCGTAAAGAATCCATTGTGTCATTGCTTTTACAGTAAATAATACAGTCTCACAGTAAGTAATGCATACTCTCACTGCTCTTACAGTAAAGAATCCATAGTCTCACTGCTGTTACAGTAAATAATGAAAGGTCTTAATGGTCTTACAGTAAAGAATCCATACTCTCACTGCTCTTATCGTAAAGAATCCATTATGTCATTGCTTTTACAGTGAATAATATAGTCTCACAGTAAGTAATCCATACTCTCACTGCTCTTACAGTAAAGAATCCATAGTCTCACTGCTCTTATCGTAAAGAATCCATTGTGTCATTGCTTTTACAGTAAATAATACAGTCTCACAGTAAGTAATGCATACTCTCACTGCTCTTACAGTAAAAAATCCACAGTCTCACTGCTGTTACAGTAAATAATGCATAGTCTTAAGGTCTTACAGTAAAGAATCCATACTCTCACTGCTCTTATCGTAAAGAATCCATTATGCCATTGCTTTTACAGTGAAAATTACAGTCTCACAGTAAGTAATGCATACTCTCACTGCTCTTACAGTAAAGAATCCATACTCTCACTGCTCTTATCGTAAAGAATCCATTATGTCATTGCTTTTACAGTGAATAATACAGTCTCACAGTAAGTAATGCATACTCTCACTGCTCTTACAGTAAAGAATCCATACTCTCACTGCTCTTATCGTAAAGAATCCATTATGTCATTGCTTTTACAGTGAATAATATAGTCTCACAGTAAGTAATCCATACTCTCACTGCTCTTACAGTAAAGAATCCATACTCTCACTGCTCTTATCGTAAAGAATCCATTATGTCATTGCTTTTACAGTGAATAATACAGTCTCACAGTAAGTAATGCATACTCTCACTGCTCTTACAGTAAAGAATCCATACTCTCACTGCTCTTATCGTAAAGAATCCATTATGTCATTGCTTTTACAGTGAATAATATAGTCTCACAGTAAGTAATCCATACTCTCACTGCTCTTACAGTAAAGAATCCATAGTCTTACTGCTCTTACAGTAAAGAATCCATAGTCTCACTGCTGTTACAGTAAATAATGCATAGTCCTAATGGTCTTACAGTAAAGAATCCATAGTCTCACTGCTTTTATCATAAAGAATCCCCAGTGTCATTGCTTTTACAGTAAATAATACATAGTCTTACAGTAAATAATATGTAGTCTCAATGGTCTTACAGAAAAAAATCTATAATATCACTGCTCTGACAATAAAGAATCCATAGTTTCATTGCTATTGCAGTAAATAATACATACTGTCACTACTCTTACAGTAAATAATACATACTGTCACTACTCTTAAAGTATATAAAACAATTAAAGTATATAAAACATACTGTCACTACTCCTACAGTAAATAATACATAATCTCACTGCTCTAACCGTAAAGAATCTATAGTCTCATTATTCACTGTAAATAATACAAAGTACCACTGCTCTGACAGTAAAGAATCCATAGTTTCATTGCTATCACGGTAAGTAATACATACTGTCACTGTTCTTACAGTAAATACATAGGCTCATTGCTCTTACAGTAAAGAATCCATAGAATAATTGCTCCTACAGTAAATACATAAGATCAATGCTCTTGCAGTAAATAATCTATTGTCTCGCTGCTCTTATAATAAAGAAATATATATATATATATATATATATATATAGTACAGACCAAAAGTTTGGACACACCTCATTCAAAGAGTTTTCTTTATTTTCATGACTCTGAAAATTGTAGATTCACATTGCAGGCATCAAAACTATGAATTACCAAATGTGGAATGAAATACTTAACAAAAAAGTGTGAAACAACTGAAAATATGTCTTATATTCTAGGTTCTTCAAAGTAGCAGCCTTTTGCTTTGATTACTGCTTTGCACACTCTAAGGGGTCTGTGGGTGGTTGGAAGGACTTCACTTCCTGGAGGCCCCCTGTAAGGAGTCCATGTGGATTAGAGCCGGTTGCAGTTTCCCCTGATGTCACTGGCTAGGAGGCCAGGTGTATGGAACCTGTGGTCACTGCACTTAGGGAGCTGGAGTCCTCCTGGGGATCTGGACTGACCGACGTCCGTGGCTGAGAGCAAGTCACAGTTCCTGGTTGGTGGTCTCAGAGATGCAGTCTTCCTAGGAATCCGTGGGAGCCCTGCTCAAGCTCCTGAAAAGATGATGGAAACCTTTGCAGAAGGTAACAGCCTTGAAACCCGTGGGTGTATACTGGCCGGGTCAGTTCCTAATGCGCTAATGTGAAAGACTATATCCAAATCAATGTGTGTGATACCTCAGTTAAAGGGACTGTAATACTGTGTATGTTCCTATAAGCCAGAAGAGGCTTTTATGTTTAAGTTGCAAATGTGGTTTATGCGTCTTTAAATAAACCAACTGGACTTTTAAATGGAAAAGTGTTCCTGTGTGCCTCAGTTATAGTAGCCAAGTGAGAGTCCCCCAATACATTCAGTGAGCGCAGCCTCACAGTATATATATATATATATATATATATATATATACTTAAAAATAATTTTTAAAAATAAAGATATATATATATATATATATAAATATATATACAGTATATATTCACACACAAACACACATTTGATTTACCTTTTTTTTTTTCAATAAAAAAAAATCATATTTGATGTCCCTGCATTCAGAAAAGTCCGATCTATTAAAATATAAAATTAACTGACCTAAATGAAAAACTCTGTAAAGTAAGAAAAACAAAAAACTACAAAAATTAGTTTTTTCGGTGACAATAACTAATAAATAGTTACAAGTCTTGGAAAATGGTGAGAGAAACAATTTTTTTTTAAATTATTTTATTAGTTCATTTATTCTTTTTTTAACATACAAATTTCAGATTTTTTTTCACAAGTTTAAAAAAAAATAAACATAAATAATGCACGTTTGCATATGAAGTATTTTTTATGGCATAATGAATGCTGTAAAAACAAAGAATCTAAATATTAGGAGAAAATGTAATTTTGTTCATTATTTTATCCCACTTGGAATGTTTTGTTCCCTTTTTGTTCAGTTTGTTGTACGGGAAAATCTATGGGGTCACGAACAAACCTTGTACGGCCATGATAATGGACACCGTGAAAAAAGGTTCCAGCTCTTGGATAATGATGGGACAGCGCGCGTGACAAGGTGACACTGCTGTTACTCGATCAGGCACTGGGGTCTTGGGGCGCCACTCCAGAACCGAATATAATGGGAAACTCGAGCATTTGAGTATAATGTTAGTCAATGGGAAACTGGAGAGTAACTGAGCGCCCAAGCAGTGTCGTGCACACTCACCCATCACTAGTCTTGGAAAAAGAGGAGGGACAAGTGCAATGGTAAAAAAAAAAATTAAGAAGGGGTCACACGGGAATACCCCCGGGTGCATAACCTTTTCTCGGATAAAAAGTGGTACTGTTGGGAGTTTAACATTTGACCTTGGCCTTTGGCAAATCATGGAGCTCCAGAGTTGGTGCCCTCCATCTCTGGCTCCTTGGTAATGGCTCGAGCTCCTTGGTAATGGCCTGTGCTCCTTGGAAATGGCCTGTGCTTCTTGGTAATGGCCTGTGCTCCTTGGTAATGGCCCGTGCTCCTTGGTAATGGACCGTGCTCCTTGGTAATGGCCCGTGCTCCTTGGTAATGGACCGTGCTCCTTGGTAATGGCCCGTGCTCCTTGGTAATGGCTCGAGCTCCTTGGTAATGGCCTGTGCTCCTTGGTAATGGCCTGTGCTTCTTGGTAATTACCTGTGCTCCTTGGTAATGGCCCGTGCTCCTTGGTAATGGCCGTGCTCCTTGGTAATGGACCGTGCTCCTTGGTAATGGCCCGTGCTCCTTGGTAATGGACCGTGCTCCTTGGTAATGGCCTGTGCTCCTTGGTAATGGCCCGTGCTCCTTGGTAATGGGCCGTGCTCCTTGGTAATGGACCGTACTCCTTGGTAATGGCCCGTGCTCCTTGGGAATGGACCGTGCTCCTTGGTAATGGCCCGTGCTCCTTGGTAATGGCCTGTGCTCCTTGGTAGTGCCTCATGCTCTTTGGTAATGGCTTGTGATCTTTGATAGTGGCCTGTGCTCCTTGGTAATGGCTCCTGCTCCTTGGTAATGACTTGTGCTCCTTGGTAATGGCCCGTGCTTCTTGGTAATGGCCCGTGCTTCTTGGTAGTGGCCCGTGCTTCTTGGTAATGGCCCATTTTCCTTGCTGATGGCCCGTGCTCCTTGGTAATGACTTGTGCTCCTTGGTAATGGCTTGTGCTCTTTGGTAATGGCCTGTACTTCTTGGTAATGACTCGTGCTCCTTGGTAATGCACCATGCTTCTTGGTAATGGCCCATTTTCTTTGGTAATGGCTCGTGCTCTTTGGTAGTGGCCCGTGCTCCTTGGTAATGGCCCATTTTCTTTGGTAATGGCCCGTGCTCTATGGTAATGGCCCGTGCTCCTTGGTAATGGCTCGTGCTCTTTGGTAATGGCTCGTGCTTCTTGGTAGTGGCCCGTGCTCCTTGGTAATGGCCCATTTTTTTTTGGTAATGGCCCGTGCTCTTTGGTAATGGCCCGTGCTCCTTGGTAATGGCCCGTGCTCTTTGCTAATGGCCCGTGCTCTTTGGTAATGTCCTGTGCTCTTTTGTAATGGCCCGTGCTCTTTGGTAATGGCTCGTGCTCCTTGGTAATGGCCCGTGCTCTTTGGTAATGGCCCGTGCTCTTTGGTAATGGCCCGTGCTCTTTGGTAATGGCTCGTGCTCCTTGGTAATGGCCCGTGCTCTTTGGTAATGGCTCGTGCTCCTTGGTAATGGCCCGTGCTCTTTGGTAATGGCCCGTGCTCTTTGGTAATGGCCCGTGCTCTTTGGTAATGGCCCGTGCTCTTTGGTAATGGCTCGTGCTCCTTGGTAATGGCCCGTGCTCTTTGGTAATGGCCCGTGCCCTTTGGTAATGGCCCGTGCTCTTTGGTAATGGCTCGTGCTCCTTGGTAATGGCCCGTGCTCCTTGGAAATGGCCCATGCTCCTTGGGGGCTCCCTAGGCTAGGATACACCGACAATTTCCTAATTTGATAATAAAGCGTCCCCTTAATTTGGCCCAACCTTGTAAGCTCGGTGCCGTGCAGTCAGACACTCAGCAGTGCACGGAGTGACTCTTCCGTTGCTCACATTTTCCCGCTCCCGGAACCTTCTTTTTTAGCTTTACATCCCATTACTATTTGCTTATTGATTCGCAGCGGGTGTTTTTTTTTTTATTATTTTTTATTTTCCACGAGGACAAAAGATCATATTCCGGAATCTTTTGTCTCTTTTTGCGCTTTGGGCCGGGTAAAGCATTAATTATTTTCTGCATGCCAATGCACAATGAACCAATTACAGCGGAGTGTATCCATTTCGGCGCGCTCCGCTGTGCGCACTCCCCCTCAGTCACTTCACCTTGCCGAGCTGAATATTCCCTCGCTACAGAAACACTCCACGCTGGCGGAATCGAGCTGCAGAATGTGCGGCTTCTTTGTTTGCCCGCGCCTCCCCCAGAGACTGGAAAGAGCGTGCGCTGAGCGAGGCTGGGGGTCTTTATGATGGAACAACCTGCATCTGAGCGCAGTTTATTACACATGATGGGAGCAAAAATCTTTTATTTACCCCGGGACAAAAGGCATTGAGATCTCACGGCGTGTGCGCGGAATAGTCACATGGCGCCCATTACGCTTTCACGAGTTTTAGAAAATTTTATATATCGAAAACATAACGACGTATAACTGAGAAATGACTTATTATATCATAAAGGGACCGGTGGTCTCCACCCGGCACCAGGGACGCACCGCACAATGTGCCAGGAAAATACAGCCAGACAGTGTGCTGCACAGGCCAACGGGTACACCAGAGCTGAAATCTCCCAGCATCCCCTGCTGCCACAGAGTCTGCACACAGAGTGCACCGGTAAAAGGACGTAACTCAGGATCAGTAATGTAGTGTATGTACACAGTGACTGCTCCAGCAGAATAGTGAGTGCAGCTCTGGAGTATAATACAGGAGGTAACTCAGGATCAGTAATGTAATGTATGTACACAGTGACTGCACCAGCAGAATAGTGAGTGCAGCTCTGGAGTATAATACAGGAGGTAACTCAGGATCAGTAATGTAATGTATGTACACAGTGACTGCACCAGCAGAATAGTGAGTGCAGCTCTGGAGTATAATACAGGGGGTAACTCAGGATCAGTAATGTAATGTATGTACACAGTGACTGCACCAGCAGAATAGTGAGTGCAGCTCTGGAGTATAATACAGGATGTACTTAAGAAAAAAGTGTGAAACAACTGAAAATATGTCTTATATTCTAGGTTCTTCACAGTCGCCACCTTTTGCTTTGATTACTGCTTTGCACACTCTTGGCATTCTCTTGATGAGCTTCAAGAGGTAGTCACCGAAAATGGTCTTCCAACAGTCTTGAAGGAGTTCCCAGAGATGCTTAGCACTTGTTGGCCCTTTTGCCTTCACTCTGCGGTCCAGCTCACCCCAAACCATCTCGATTGGGTTCAGGTCTGGTGACTGTGGAGGCCAGGTCATCTGGCGTAGCCCCCATCACTCTCCTTCTTAGTCACATAGCCCTTACACAGCCTGGAGGTGTGTTTGGGGTCAGTGACTTGTTGAAAAATAAATGATGGTCCAACTAAACGCAAACCGGATGGAATAGCACGCCGCTGCAAGATGCTGTGGTAGCCATGCGGGTTCTGTATGCCTTCAATTTTGAATAAATCCCCAACAGTGTCACCAGCAAAGCCCCCCCACACCATCACACCTCCTCCTCCATGCTTCACGGTGGGAACCAGGCATGTAGAGTCCATCTGTTCATCTTTTCTACAAAGACACGGTGGTTGGATCCAAAGATCTCAAATTTGGACTCATCAGAGCAAAGCACAGATTTCCACTGGTCTAATGTCCATTCCTTGTGTTCTTTAGCCCAAACAAGTCTCTTCTGCTGTTGCCTGTCCTTAGCAGTGGTTTCCTAGCAGCTATTTTACCATGAAGGCCGCTGCAGAAAGTCTCCTCTTAACAGTTGTTCTAGAGATGTGTCTGCTGCTAGAACTCTGTGTGGCATTGACCTGGTCTCTAATCTGAGCTGCTGTTAACCTGCGATTTCTGAGGCTGGTGACTCGGATAAACTTATCCTCCGCAGCAGAGGTGATTCTTGGTCTTCCTTTCCTGGGGCGGTCCTCATGTGAGCCAGTTTTTTTGTAGTGTTTGATGCTTTTTGCCACTGCACTTGGGGACTCTTTCAAAGTTTTCCCAATTTTTCACTTAAAGGTTAACTCTGGCACACTATTAATTTCCCAAAAACCAAAATAGAACGCAGTAATTGGATGTCAAAATCTTTTTCTTTTATTTTGTTAGTGCAAGACGTGAAAAAAACGGTGCTGTACAATTGTCCGCCAGGTGTCGACGTTTCGGCTAGCAAGCCTTCATCAGGTCGGACAGGCTTGACCTACACTGGAATAACCAGCCTGGTCAATATGTAGGATAGCTGTAAGAATGTAAAGACCTCCGTGTGGAGACAGCCTCTGTAGGGTCCCTGGGCGATGCCGGTGTGTGGGGTCCGGCCCTGGGAATTTGTGTAGGTCCTAATGAGGGAGTCTCAGTAGTAGTATATGTCTCTTGTTGGAGCGTCCAGATGCTTGGAAAATATGGCGACCACAAGTGTTTCAGAAAAAAGGTAGCTCCTATTGACTTCGGTGATATAGTCTGCTGTGAGGTCCGTTGGACACAAAGAGTACTATACTCATAAGACTGTCAAGGGCAGCTCCTGCGGTATGGATCAGGGTCCAGGGCTCATGCTAAGAATCAGGAGATTATGCCTGATTGTTATTTGGCTAGTGGCTTCAGTGGTGTAGCCTGGAGGAAGGTCCGTAGGGTTAGGAGACCATAGCACTCATGGGAGAATCATGTAGAGTGCAGCTCCTGCAGTACAGAGACAGGGTCCAGGGCTCACGCTTGCAATCAGGGTGTTGTGCCTGATTGTCACTTTCAGCTAATAACCTCAGAGGTATGGCCTGGAGGAAAGTCCGTGGGCATGGAGGGAGTCAAGGTAGCTGGCATGAGCCTGTGGTGCCGCAGAGGTAGATTGCTCGTCCTGTGGGACGTATTCACCAGGCTGGTTATTCCAGTGTAGGTCAAGCCTGTGTTGACCTGATGAAGGCTTGCTAGCCGAAACGTCGACACCTGGCGGACAATTGTACAGCACCGTTTTTTTCACGTCTTGCACTCACAAAATAAAAGAAAAAGATTTTGACATCCAATTACTGCGTTCTATTTTGGTTTTTGGGAAATTAATAGTGTGCCGGAGTTAACCTTTAAGTGACTGTCTTATTTCTCCTGAGCACCTATGGGAGGTGATGCGAGGTCTTCCCTCCCTCATTAACTTCCCAATTTTTCAGACTGACTGATCTTCATTTCCTAAAGTAATGATGGCCACTCGCTTTTCTTTACGTAGCTGCTTTTTTCTTGCCATAACACAAATTCTAACAGTGTATTCAGTAGGACTATCAGCTGTGAATCCACCAGACGTCTGCACAACACAACTGATGGTCCCAACCCCATGTATAAGGCAAGAAATCCCACTTATTAAGCCTGACAGGGCGCACCTGTGAAGTGAAGACCATTTCCGGTGACTACCTCTAGAAGCTCATCAAGAGAATGCCAAGAGTGTGCAAAGCAGTAATCAAAGCAAAAGGCTGCTACTGTGAAGAACCTAGAATATAAGACATATTTTCAGTTGTTTCACACTTTTTTGTTAAGTATTTCATTCCACATGTGGTAATTCATAGTTTTGATGCCTTCAATGTGAATCTACAATTTTCAGAGTCATGAAAATAAAGAAAACTCTTTGAATGAGAAGGTGTGTCCAAACTATTGGTCTGTACTGTGTGTATATATATATATACACAATCTATACAAGATTTCTTTCAAATTAAGACAAGAATTCTTCTCAGACCCCATCAGATCTCGGTCTCTGTAGCTGCAATGCATCGATACTGATCGGTAATTGTCACACACCGACATCCACGGCCGGCGGATGTGGACAGGATCGATTGTCTGCTGCAGATTTATAGACAATAGATGGTGCTGGATTATTATGCTGGATTGTTCTCCACAGGCGTTATACGAAGGATAATCCAGGCTACGTTCCTATGGGTATTCAGCAAAAGCCAACAATAGCGCAAGAATTGTCTGATTCAATTACCAGTCACCAGAAAGATATTCCCCAATACCAAGAAAATATCCGACAGCTCAAATTCTGCCCGGAGGGAGCGGAGGGAATGAAAATAACCAGCCTGATGGTGTATATATATGTCCTGGTCAGAACAACTCACCCAAATATGACCGAAAAATCAAGAGCAGCGGGGAAGATGGTGGAAAGTATATATCACTGTACATAGAAAGCAGCATTATAGTAGTTATATTCTTGTACATAGGAGCAGTATTATAGTTGTTATATTCTTGCATATAGGAGCAGTATTATAGTAGTTAACTTCTTGTACATAGGGGACAGTATTATAGTAGTTATATTCTTGTACATAGGGGGCAGTATTATAGTAGCTATATTCTTGTACATAGGGGGCAGTATTATAGTAGCTATATTCTTGTACATAGGGGTAGTATTATAGAAGTTATATTCTTGTACATAGGGGTAGTATTATAGAAGTTATATTCTTGTACATAGGAGCAGTATTATAGTAGTTATATTCTTGTACATAGGGGTAGTATTATAGTAGTTATATTCTTGTACATAGGGGGCAGTATTATAGTAGTTATATTCTTGTACATAGGGGTAGTATTATAGTAGTTATATTCTTGTACATAGGGGTAGTATTATAGTAGTTATATTCTTGTACATAGGGGTAGTATTATAGTAGTTATATTCTTGTACATAGGGGCAGTATTATAGTAGCTATATTCTTGTACATAGGGGTAGTATTATAGTAGTTATATTCTTGTACATAGGGGCAGTATTATAGTAGTTATATTCTTGTACATAGGGGGCAGTATTATAGTAGCTATATTCTTGTACATAGGGGTAGTATTATAGAAGTTATATTCTTGTACATAGGAGCAGTATTATAGTAGTTATATTCTTGTACATAGGGGTAGTATTATAGTAGTTATATTCTTGTACATAGGGGGCAGTATTATAGTAGTTATATTCTTGTACATAGGGGTAGTATTATAGTAGTTATATTCTTGTACATAGGGGCAGTATTATAGTAGTTATATTCTTGTACATAGGGGGCAGTATTATAGTAGCTATATTCTTGTACATAGGGGTAGTATTATAGAAGTTATATTCTTGTACATAGGAGCAGTATTATAGTAGTTATATTCTTGTACATAGGGGTAGTATTATAGTAGTTATATTCTTGTACATAGGAGCAGTATTATAGTAGTTATATTCTTGTACATAGGGAGCAGTATTATAGTAGTTATATTCTTGTACATAGGGGTAGTATTATAGTAGTTATATTCTTGTACATGGGGGCAGTATTATAGTAGTTATAGTCTTGTACATAGGTGGCAGTATTATAGTAGTTATAGTCTTGTACATAGGTGGCAGTATTATAGTAGTTATATTCTTGTACATAGGGGCAGTATTATAGTAGTTATATTCTTGTACATAGGGGTAGTATTATAGTAGTTATATTCCTGTACATAGGGGCAGTATTATAGTAGTTATATTCTTGTACATAGGGGCAGTATTATAGTAGTTATATTCTTGTACATAGGAGCAGTATTATAGTAGTTATATTATTGTACGTAGGGGCAGTATTATAGTAGTTATATTCTTGTACATAGGGGTAGTATTATAGTAGTTATATTCTTGTACATAGGAGGCAGTATTATAGTAGTTATAGTCTTGTACATAGGTGGCAGTATTATAGTAGTTATATTCTTGTACATAGGAGCAGTATTATAGTAGTTATATTCTTGTACATAGGGGCAGTATTATAGTAGTTATATTCTTGTACATAGGGAGCAGTATTATAGTAGTTATATTCTTGTACATAGGGGCAGTATTATAGTAGTTATATTCTTGTACATGGGGGCAGTATTATAGTAGTTATAGTCTTGTACATAGGGGTAGTATTATAGTAGTTATATTCTTGTACATAGGGGCAGTATTATAGTAGTTATATTCTTGTACATAGGTGGCAGTATTATAGTAGTTATATTCCTCCTATATCAGGGGCAGTATTATAGTAGTTATATTCCTATATATAGATGGCAGTATTATAGTAGTTATATTCTTGTACATGGGGGTAGTAGTATAGTAGTATATTCCTATATATCGGGGGCAGTATTATATTAGTTATATTCTTGTATATAGGGGCAGTATTATAGTAGTTATATTCCTATATATCGGGGGCAGTATTATAGTATTTATATTCTTGTATATAGGGGCAGTATTATAGTAGTTATATTCCTATATATCGGGGGCAGTATTATAGTAGTTATATTCTTGTACATAGGGAACAGTATTATAGTAGTTATAGTCTTGTATATAGGGGCAGTATTATAGTAGTTATATTCCTATATATCGGGGGCAGTATTATAGTAGTTATATTCTTGTACATAGGGAACAGTATTATAGTAGTTATATTCTTGTATATAGGAGGCAGTATTATAGTAGTTATAGTCTTGTACATAGGGGCAGTATTATAGTAGTTATAGTCTTGTATATAGGGGCAGTATTATAGTAGTTATAGTCTTGTACATAGGGGCAGTATTATAGTAGTTATAGTCTTGTACATAGGGGCAGTATTATAGTAGTTATAGTCTTGTATATAGGGGCAGTATTATAGTAGTTATATTCTTGTACATGGGGGCAGTATTATAGTAGTTATAGTCTTGTATATAGGGGCAGTATTATAGTAGTTATATTTCTATATATCGGGAGCAGTATTATAGTAGTTATATTCTTGTACATAGGGGCAGTATTATAGTAGTTATATTTCTATATATCGGGAGCAGTATTATAGTAGTTATATTCTTGTATATAGGGGCAGTATTATAGTAGTTATATTCTTGTACGTAGGGGGCAGTATTATAGTAGTTATATTTCTATATATCGGGAGCAGTATTATAGTAGTTATATTCTTGTACATAGGAGCAGTATTATAGTAGTTATATTCTTGTACATAGGGGCAGTATTATAGTAGTTATATTCTTGTACATAGGGGCAGTATTATAGTAGTTATATTTCTATATATCGGGAGCAGTATTATAGTAGTTATATTCTTGTACATAGGAGCAGTATTATAGTAGTTATATTCTTGTACATAGGGGCAGTATTATAGTAGTTATATTCTTGTACATAGGGGGCAGTATTATAGTAGTTATATTCTTGTACATGGGGGCAGTATTATAGTAGTTATAGTCTTGTATATAGGGGCAGTATTATAGTAGTTATATTCTTGTACATAGGGGGCAGTATTATACTAGCTATATTCTTGTACATAGGGGTAGTATTATAGTAGTTATATTCTTGTACATAGGGGTAGTATTATAGAAGTTATATTCTTGTACATAGGAGCAGTATTATAGTAGTTATATTCTTGTACATAGGGGTAGTATTATAGTAGTTATATTCTTGTACATAGGAGCAGTATTATAGTAGTTATATTCTTGTACATAGGGAGCAGTATTATAGTAGTTATATTCTTGTACATAGGGGTAGTATTATAGTAGTTATATTCTTGTACATGGGGGCAGTATTATAGTAGTTATAGTCTTGTACATAGGTGGCAGTATTATAGTAGTTATATTCTTGTACATAGGGGCAGTATTATAGTAGTTATATTCTTGTATATAGGGGGCAGTATTATAGTAGTTATATTCTTGTACATGGGGGCAGTATTATAGTAGTTATAGTCTTGTATATAGAGGCAGTATTATAGTAGTTATATTTCTATATATCGGGAGCAGTATTATAGTAGTTATATTCTTGTACATAGGAGGCAGTATTATAGTAGTTATATTCTTGTACATAGGTGCAGTATTATAGTAGTTATATTCTTGTATATAGGGGCAGTATTATAGTAGTTCTATTCCTATATATCGGGGGCAGTATTATGTTAGCTATATTGTGGTATATGGGAATATTATTGTACTTTTTGCCTCCTCTGTAGCTCAGCCTGTGATTATGGTGGGTGATTCATCCCTCGTCCATTGTTGCTCGCAGCCTTGGGTCTATGACTGGACACGTTTTCTTATTTCCAGCTAATTCCCCGATATCACGACAATCCCCGTCACATGGAGGCTCCGGAGGCGGCTCGGGCTCCTCGGTGTTCGCAGCTTCGCGCCTCATGTCGGAGACATCCCAGCTGCGCTACATCTGATGTTTTCCTGTCTGACGTTCTGCTTTCCCTTCTATAAATAATCCTGCAGGTTTGTCTTATGGGGGACGACAGATTGATCCATCTCCGCGGTGTTTACATAAAGATCCAGGAATAGTGAGAGGTAACCCCACGTGGAGAGCGCTTACAAGACCGACCCACAGAAATATGGGAAGGAAATGTGGGAGAAAGTCACCCAGTAATGGCAGCCGACGACGTCACAAAATATCCAGAACATCACAGGCTTGGGTACATCATATCCACTGACAGGATAGGATTAGATACACAGCTCAGCAGACAGTATCCAAGACTGCCATCAGGGCATGACAACCATGACTGGTGTATGGGGCCCGGTGAAGAGGGGGGCCTGGTTCAGGGTAATTATTTAGCTGTATTAAGCCCCGGGCCACCTTCTTCACCAGGCCCCAGTCACAGCCACAGCAGAGGGGCCCGGCCATGTTGCTTCGGCCACTATACATGGCTAATTCGCATGTGAAGTGCTTCAGTGGCATCACATGCAAATTAGCCATGTGGTTGAGGCAAGGTCAGTAGAGCAGAGCAGTGTGCAGCAGCGTGATGAGGTCATAAACTCTGCAACCTTATCACACTACTGCAAGCAAAGAAGATCCACATATGTGGCAAGGACGCAGCAGCCAGCGGGGACAGGCAGGCGCTCTATTAGCTGAAGACAGGAGTGAGAGATAGGCAGGGGTGATGGGGGTCCCGCTGACCCCAGCCCCTGCTTTGCTTCAGCTGGATGTGCATCGGAGGGCGCACGTCCTGCTGAAATGCATCATGGCTCAGAGAGGACGACGTGCGACATGGAAGCCAGGGAGGCTGAGTAAAGTTTTTTTTTTCTTTTTGCGGCACACAAATATACCAGGAGAGCCCAGGAAGGGGACATAGATAGCAGGGATAGAATATAATTGCCATGCAGCGGACAAATAAACCAGGTTGTAGACATATATACCAGGATGGGCCCAGTGGGTGACATATATACAAGGAGGGGGACATACATACCAGGCAGGGCCCAGGATGGGGACATATATACCAGGATGGGGACATATATACCAGTGGGAGGACAAATATACCAGAGAGATATTATACAGTGTGTGTGTGTGTGTTTGTGTGTGTGTGTTTTAAGAGTGTAAGCTTGTGTAGGGGGATAGTATACACAGGGGCAGCATATGTGAGGGATATTATCTAGAGGGGCATCATGTGTGTGGGCATATTATACAAAGGGACAGTGTGTGGGGGGTATATTATACACAGAGGCAGTGTGTGTGGGTGAATATTATACAGAGGTGCAGTGTGTGTGTCTGGGATATTATACATAGGAGCAATGTGTGTGGGGAATATTATACAGAGGAGCAGTGAGAGTGTGGGGGATTTTTTAGAGGGGCATTGTGTGGGGGTATATTATACAGAGGTGCAGTGTGTATGTGGGAGGATATTATAAAGAGTGGCAACTTATGTGGGGGTATAGTATACACAGGGGCAACATATGTGAGGGATTATACATAGGAGCAGTGTGTGGGGAATATTATAAATAGGAGCAGTGTGTGTGTGGGGGATATTATACAGAGGAGAAGTGAGAGTGTGGGTTTTTTTTACAGCAAGGCATTGTGTGGGGTATATTAAACAGAGTACCAGTGTGTGTGGGGATAGTATTCAGAGAAGCAGTGAGTAGAGGGATATTATACACAGGAGTAGTGTGTGGGAGATATTATACAGAGGGGCAGTGTGTGGGAGATATTATACAGAGGGGCAGTGTGTGTGGGGGATATTGTACAGAGGAGCAGTGTGTGGGGGATTTTATATAGAGGGGCAGTCTGGGGGAGATATTATGGAGAGGGGCAGTATGGGGGAGATATTATGGAGAGGTGCGGTGTAGAGGGTGTATTGTGAAGAGGGGCGGTGTAGAGGGTGTATTGTGGAGAGGGGCGGTGTAGAGGGTGTATTGTGGAGAGGGGCGGTTTAGGGGGTGTATTTTAACATTTTTGAGGGAAATACTTAATTTTCTCAAACAACTTCAAGGGTGCGAACACACACATTTTTCCAAGAGTTGCGGTGAGACTGTGGAAGGTTTGAGGGGTGGAAGCGGAGCTGGGGTGGAGCCTGGGTGGTCTCAAGGTGGCACAGAAATCTTGCCAGTATGGGGCCCTAAAATTCCTAGTGGGAGCCCTGACAGTGTCACACAGGATAGGATTAGAGACACAGCTCAGCAGACAGTATCACACAGGAGAGGATTAGATACACAGCTCTGCAGACAGGATTACACAGGGTAGGATTAGATACACAGCTCAGCAGACAGTATCACACAGGATAGGATGAGATACACAGCTCAGCAGACAGCATCACACAGGATAGGATTAGATACACAGCTCAGCAGACAGTATCACACAAGAGAGGATTAGATACATGGCTCAGCAGACAGGATCACACAGGATAGGATTAGATACACAGCTCAGCAGACTGTATCACACAGGACAGGATTAGATACACAGCCCATCAGACAGTATCACACAGGATAGGATTAGATACACAGATCAGCAGACGGTATCACACAGGATAGGATTAGATACACAGCTCAGCAGATGGTATCCACAAGATAGGATTAGATACACAGCGCAACAGACAGTATCACACAGGATAGGATTAGATACACAAATCAGCAGACAGTATCACACAGGAGAGGATTAGATACACAGCTCAGCAGACAGTATCACACAGGAGAGAATTAGATACTTCAGCAGACAGAATCCTAAAATATAAGCTTAGATACTTCTGCTGTTTCTACAATGTCATATATCCCAGGCTTTTATACATTAATATTTTCATATGATGGGCTTAGATACAGCAGTTCAGCTAATTGTGTCCCAATGTAATAGGATCAGATCCATCAGCACATGAGATGGTATCACAGGTTAGGATTAGATACATATTTCAGGCTTGGATGCACACATTCTCTTAGCTGTAGTGAGACCTGTAGTCTTGTGATGCCCGGATGGCTCCTTGATGGCGTTTTGTCTTATTTTACCACCTGATTAGTAGAAGGAAGTGACTGAAGCAGCATTAAAGGGGTTAAACCTATGAAGAAAGCTGCCCCAAGAGCTGACAATCTGCCGGCTCGGGCCATGTTCCTGCCTTTCCGCCTCCTTTCTCCGGGGATCATGTCCTGTGTGACATAACGGCACATCGCACTTTATATACTGCACTCGACTCCGAAGAGAAATTACCGGCAAAAAGTGGCAATTTACGAGCGCCGTGACCGCTCCCGCCGCAGGACATTGTGCGATGCGGAGTGTATGAGCCATTAAAGTGCCGGGCTGCGGAGTTTTATAACCGCCTCATAATGCACTGGCACATACCGCAATCAGGTGTATAATAAATATAGAGGCAATAAACCTGCACATGTGTAACCCTCATGTACCCCTGTAGGAGGCGCAGTGCACTGCTGGCAATAGGAGTGCAGCCTGGAGCATGTACAGGGGTCTCCTGCCGCTCAGGTCACCCCAAATTAATGCAAAGACCTCTAATCCCGGGAACCAGGGTGCACACCCCATTATCTCTGTATACAAAAGCCTCATGTAAATAGGACAGTCATTAATGGCAGCCGAGTGTTCATCCATCAAGTCACCATGGCTCGAGATCGAGCTGAAGAAAGAAGAAAGAAGAAGATGAGAGGAGAAATGTTCCTAGAAGAAACTGCAAAACTTTTCTCTCTGCCTGCAAGGACGCCCTGCCACCTGCTGGCCGGACAGTGGTACTGCAGCTAGAGGAAAATTCCCAAACCACCAAGTTTACATCATTTAAACTTTTTAGAATAAAAAAAAAATGTTTAGGATTAGAAAACAAACAAACAAATCTGTGAGTGGAAAAGCAACTCAGCCTTTATATACTGTATTAAGTTGAAATACCAGACATAACCCATGTCCACTGTTACTGGAAGAACGCCATGCTTTCCTAATCTTGGATAATCCCTTTAAATTCACAGTTAGGAGTCAGAGGTAACCTGTGATGTATATATATTTTTAACCCCATTATGACAGCCTTATGGAAATAGATGGCGGCAGAAAAGGGTACTTATTCTTATCCGGCATTTATAAACGGCGGCAAAATAAAATGTGACTACCACCCCCCAGCGTTGGAAAATATCCAGGGTTTCAGCTACCGGGGTGTTAGGGCCAGATGGACGGGTAGACCCTGGAGGTGGATCCACTGGGCCGAACTCCCGGATGAGGGAAAGGAGTCCGGTACCCGGAGCACTGTAGGTAGCAGGACAGTCCGTGCACTGGGAGAAAATGGAGAAGTCCCTGGGACCACGAGGTCACTGATGGTGGTCCGGGTGACGGAGCTCAGGTTCGGAAGCCGTGATGGTGTCAGGCGGGGTCCGGAACCGTTGGAGCGAGATGACGGGTCACCGCAGGGATCCGAGATGGTACGGACTGTCAGGATGGCAGATGGACAGCGTTCGGGGTTCGAGGTACCGCAGAACCGGATGGCGATGCAGGATCGGCTCTAGAAGATAGAGAGGTAAGTATCTCACAAAACACAAGGAGACCTGACTCCTAGCTTGGGAAAACACGAAGAACAGGCCCCGCTCCCTTGGACATTAACCCCCTATATACCCTGTACCTATGTGCATCATTTCCTGTAATTTGACACTGGCCCTTTAAGAAAGGGTCAGTGACCGCGCGCGCGCCCTAATGCGCATGCGCGCGGCGCGGGTGCCAGAAGCCAGGGAAGGAAGCTGAGAGGAGGACGCAGGGGAGCCGGCCAGGACCTGGTAAGCCGTCGGGCGCCGGGAGCGGAGACCAGGGGGCCTGGGAAGGACGGGCACCGGAGGTTGGAGAGCGGGGAGCATGGCAGGTGAGCCGGGGAGCGGAGCTGAGGACCCGGGGAGTGGAGCAGAGGACCCGGGGAGCGGAGCAGAGGACCCGGGGAGGGGAGCCGAGGACCCGGGGAGCGTGACAGTACCCCCCCCCACGCCCCCCTCCCCGCAACCGGGACATGAAGGCACGGATCAGAGGAGTGCCCACGTTCTCCCTGGGCTCCCAGGACCTATCCTCAGGACCATACCCCTCCCAGTCCACCAGGAAGAACTGCCGACCACGTACGGTCTTCATGGCCACGATATCCCTTACCGCATAGATGTCGTCCTCAGCAATAGGAGGAGGAGCCGGGCTGGCGGCAGCGGAGAAGGGACCAAGGACAACCGGCTTGAGCAGAGAGACGTGGAAGGAGTTGGGTATTCTCATCGTGGCCGGGAGCTGTAGTTTGTAGGAAACCTCATTGATCTTGCCGAGGACTTTAAACGGCCCGATGTAGCGAGGTCCCAGCTTGTAGGATGGTATCTTCAGTCGGATGTATTTGGAAGCAAGCCAGACGAGATCTCCCGGAGAGAAACACGGAGGATCTAGGCGTCTCTTGTCCGCGTGTCTCTTCATCCGCAGGGAAGCACGTCCAAGGGAGGCCTTAACAGAGTCCCAAATGGTAGTAAAGTCACGGAGTACTGCATCAGCAGCAGGGATGTCCGAGGACGAGGATACAGGCAATGGGACAGACGGCTGAAGTCCGTAGACGACATGGAAGGGAGAGCTGGAGGAGGACTCACTGACGTGGTGATTATGGGAGAATTCTGCCCAAGGAAGAAGCGTGGACCAATCGTCATGATGGGCGTTCACGTAGTGACGTAAGAAAGAGGTCAATATCTGATTGACCCTCTCCACTTGGCCATTAGACTGAGGATGGTAGGCAGATGAAAAGTCTAAAGTCACTCCCAGATGTTTGCAGAGAGCCCTCCAGAAGCGGGAGGTGAACTGAGTTCCTCTGTCGGACACTATGTGTGATGGAAAGCCATGCAAGCGGAAGATGTGATGTATATAGGCGTCCGCGAGTTCCTGAGCAGAGGGCAGTCCAGCCATAGGAACGAAATGGGCCATTTTAGAGAATCGATCCACCACGACCCATATGACTGTGTGTCCGGAGGACAATGGCAAGTCTGTAATAAAGTCCATCGCTATGTGCTGCCAGGGAACTGAGGGTATGGGCAGAGGCAGAAGACGGCCGTATGGCAGGTGTTTGGGTGTCTTGTTCCTGGCACAGGAGGAGCAGGCAGAGACAAAAGAGGCGACGTCCGTGCGCAGGGATGGCCACCAGTAATGACGTACAATAGCGCTCCATGTTTTCTTCTGACCTGCATGACCGGCTATTTTCGAGGCATGGCCCCAGTGTAACACTTTTTGCCTGTCAGTCTCAGAGACATAGGTCTTCCCGGGCGGTATCTGGGCCAGGGTGACAGGAGCCACCGGAATAATCTTGCTTGGACAGATGATGGGTTGAGATGTCTCTTCCTCCTGTTCCATGGGCACGAAAGACCTAGACAAGGCATCAGCGCGTACATTCTTGTTTGCGGGTCGGAAATGAAGCTGGAAGTCGAACCGGGCAAAGAACAAGGACCACCTGGCTTGCCGTGGGTTCAGTCGCTGAGCAGTCCGCAGGTATTCCAGGTTTTTGTGGTCCGTGTAAACAATGACAGGGTACACTGCTCCTTCCAGAAGATAGCGCCATTCCTCCAGAGCCAGTTTGACCGCCAATAGCTCTCGGTCACCGATGGTGTAATTGCGTTCAGGCGCGGAGAAGCTCTTGGAGAAGAAACCGCACGTCACCATCTTCCCGGAGGAGGACTTCTGCATGAGCACTGCTCCGGCTCCCGAGGAGGAGGCATCCACCTCCAAGGTGAACTGGCGGTTTAACTCTGGACGGTGGAGTACAGGAGAGGAGGCAAAGGCTCGTTTTAGAGCGCCAAACGCGGCGTCGGCCGCAGGTGACCAGTCCTTTGGATTAGCCCCCTTCTTGGTCAAAGCGGAGAGAGGAGCAGTCAGAGCCGAGAAGTGAGGAATGAACTGGCGGTAATAGTTAGCGAATCCGAGAAAGCGTTGGATTGCCTTCAGTCCAGAAGGAGGAGGCCAGTTGAGAATGGAGGAGACCTTCTTGGGATCCATCTGCAGTCCGGTATCGGTGATGAGGTACCCCAGGAAGGGGAGAGAAGACTGTTCGAAGACGCACTTCTCGTACTTGGCGTACAGACGATTCTCTCTCAGTCGTTGTAGAACCAGTTGCACGTTCTCTCGGTGGGTCTGGAGGTCCGGAGAGAAGACAAGGATGTCGTCCAGATATACCACCACACAGACGTAGAGAAGGTCCCGAAACACATCGTTCACTAATTCTTGGAAGACAGCTGGTGCGTTACACAGGCCGAAGGGCATCACGCAGTATTCATAGTGCCCATCGCGAGTGTTGAACGCGGTCTTCCATTCATCCCCTGAGCGGATACGGACCAGGTTGTAGGCACCCCGAAGATCCAACTTGGTGAACACACGAGCTCCTCTGAGCCGATCAAACAATTCGGGGATGAGCGGCAGGGGGTACTTGTTTTTCACGGTGATTTGGTTCAATCCCCGGTAGTCTATACATGGGCGTAGGTCACCCTCTTTCTTCTTTACGAAGAAGAAGCCTGCTCCAGCAGGAGAGGAGGATCTCCGGATGAATCCCTTAGCCAGGCTCTCTGTGATGTACGTAGACATGGCCCTTGTTTCGGCTGGAGACAGTGGATATATCCGTCCTCGAGGTGGTGTAGTTCCCGGGAGCAGGTCAATGGCACAATCGTAAGGACGATGTGGCGGAAGTACTTCGGACTCCTTCTTGTCAAAGACGTCCACGAAGGACCAATAGGCTGAGGGCAGTCCCGGTAGGGACTCGGGAACCGGAGGTCGCCGGATGGGTTGTATGGTCTTCAGACACCTCTCATGGCAAGAAGGCCCCCGTCGAGTAATATCACCAGTGCCCCAGCTGACTGAAGGCTCGTATGTCCGCAACCAGGGAAGACCCAGCAGAATTTGATGTGACATATGTGGGAGGACGTAGAGAGCGATGTTCTCGGTGTGCAGAGCACCGATACGCAGTTCAAGCGGCTTGGTGATCCAGGAGATGGTGTCAGAGAGAGGTCTCCCATCCACAGAGGCAATCACGAGGGGCTTGTCGAGTGGAGTAACAGGCACCTGGTACTTGTCCACCGTGGCCTGCTGGATGAAATTGCCTGCTGCCCCAGAATCGAGGTACGCCTCAGCCGTAAACCGCGTCTCTCCCGTTGTTACTTGCACAGTCCATGTGACTGGGTCTGAGAGAGTCCCAGCGCCTAGGGTGGCCTCTCCTACCAACCCTAGGCTTTGGAGTTTCCCGGCCTCTCTGGACAGGCGCGTAGCAGGTGTGTGCCCTCTCCGCAGTAAAAGCAGAGACCCTTGGCGAGCCGCTCTGCTCGACGTTGTTCAGACTGTCGCACACGGTCGATCTGCATGGGCTCATGGACGGAGACACCAGAGGCCGTTGACTGGAGTACGGCGGGCTTCCGTGGAGGAGAGGAATGCCGTACCGGACGTCTCTCACGGGATACCTCTTTGGACCGCTCCTGAAAGCGTATGTCCACTCGAGTCGCTAGGGTAATCAGGGCGTCCAGGGTGGACGGTACATCACGTCCAGCCAGCTCATCTTTGATTCGACCCGATAGTCCTTCCCAGAAGGCGGCGGTTAGGGCCTCGTTATTCCACCCGAGTTCTGAAGCCAAGGTGCGGAAACGGATGGCGTATTGACCCACCGTCAGTGTTCCCTGACGTAACCGGAGAAGTGATGACGCAGACGCGGAGGCGCGTCCGGGTTCGTCAAAGGTGCTGCGAAAGGCCTGCAGGAACTCCTGGAGGTTCTTGGTCATAGGTTCCTCCTTCTCCCACAATGGGTTCATCCACGCCAGTGCCTCGCCCTCTAGGTGAGAAATGATGAAGGCGACCTTGGCTTGGTCGGAGGCAAACAGATGTGGCAGCTGCGTGAAATGGAGGGAGCATTGGTTTATAAACCCCCTGCAGGTCTTGGGATCTCCGGCGTACCGGGGTGGTGTGGCCAAACGCAGTCTGGAAGCATCCGAAGAGGCAGCCACGGGAGCGGGGGTCGTGGCTTGACTAGTGGAGGCTCGGGATGTTGAAGACGTGACTGCCGCTTGTAGCGTGGTCAGGCGGGTGTCCACGGAAGTCATAAAGTTCAGCATGCGGGTCTGAACTTCACGCTGGCGTTGGAGTTCCTCATGCAAGGCCGCTAGTGCTTCGGCGGGATCCATGGCCTGTTCTTACTGTTAGGGCCAGATGGACGGGTAGACCCTGGAGGTGGATCCACTGGGCCGAACTCCCGGATGAGGGAAAGGAGTCCGGTAGCCGGAGCACTGTAGGTAGCAGGACAGTCCGTGCACTGGGAGAAAATGGAGACGTCCCTGGGACCACGAGGTCACTGATGGTGGTCCGGGTGACGGAGCTCAGGTTCGGAAGCCGTGATGGTGTCAGGCGGGGTCCGGAACCGTTGGAGCGAGATGACGGGTCACCGCAGGGATCCGAGATGGTACGGACTGTCAGGATGGCAGATGGACAGCGTTCGGGGTTCGAGGTACCGCAGAACCGGATGGCGATGCAGGATCGGCTCTAGAAGATAGAGAGGTAAGTATCTCACAAAACACAAGGAGACCTGACTCCTAGCTTGGGAAAACACGAAGAACAGGCCCCGCTCCCTTGGACATTAACCCCCTATATACCCTGTACCTATGTGCATCATTTCCTGTAATTTGACACTGGCCCTTTAAGAAAGGGTCAGTGACCGCGCGCGCGCCCTAATGCGCATGCGCGCGGCGCGGGTGCCAGAAGCCAGGGAAGGAAGCTGAGAGGAGGACGCAGGGGAGCCGGCCAGGACCTGGGAAGCCGTCGGGCGCCGGGAGCGGAGACCAGGGGGCCTGGGAAGGACGGGCACCGGAGGTTGGAGAGCGGGGAGCATGGCAGGTGAGCCGGGGAGCGGAGTTGAGGACCCGGGGAGCGGAGCAGAGGACCCGGGGAGGGGAGCCGAGGACCCGGGGAGCGTGACACGGGGTAGCTGAGACCCTGGAGATCACAATTCTGGCCATTTTTTTTTCCGGTCCCCAGTCACGTGATCACCGGTATACACCGTATAAAGATAGTCACGTTACAGTAAATGACAGCGCCGGTAAAAAATGATTTATCTCCCACCTGGCATGATCAAACATGTCAGATGGGAGATAAATCTCCTCCCCCGGTCCGCTCCGGTCTCCCGGTGTCACCAAAGTGCCCCCCTGACCCCCAACCTCCTCTCGATCTTCCAAGATGGTGGCCGCACTGGTGGTGCGCCGGCCGCATTCATCCTCCTCCTCTCATTTCTGTCGCATGTGACATGTCAGATGCGACATAAAAGCCGCCCCCACGTCCACCGAGATCACCCCCTACAACCCCCCCCGGTGTCCCGGGTACCTGTTGCAGCATTGATCCCTCGCGATTCTTCCTCCTCCTTCTCAAAAGATGGTGGCGTAGAGATGCGTAGAGAGCTGCTGACAGCCGGCTTCCTGCGTTCAGTGACATGGAGCTTCCTGCCGTGCTGTGGACCCGGGGAGAGTGGGTACAGTATTCTCAGGTCACTGCACCCACACTCCTCAAATGGAGGGTCTGCACTCCCAGAAAATGGGGCATATGTTCCCTGAGTGTGCCCCCCATATTCTGGAATGAGGTTAGTGCAGGTCACTCACCCTCGGTTGGACCCGGGTAGTGTGGTTGCAGTATTCTCAGGTCACTGCACGCACACTCCTCACATGGAGTTCCTGCACTTCCAGAAAATGGTGGATAAGTTCACTGAGCGTGTCTCACATATTCACCTCCAAAATGGATTACAGTGGACCGCATTTTTTTTCCTTTGAAATAAATTGGTGAAAGAGGGAATGTGGTTTTGCAAATAAAATATTTTCTGTGTTTTTTTTTTTTTTTTTTGTATTAACTGACTGGGTTGTGATGTCGGGTATCTGATAGACGCTGTGACATCACTAATTACTGGCCTTGATGCAAGGTGACATTACACATCTGGGATCAACCCCATTTATTAACCCATTTGCCACCGCACCAGAGCAACAGGATAAGCCGGGGTGAAGAGCCAGAGTCGGCGCATCTAATGGTTGCGCCATTGCTGGGGTGGCTATGGCCTACTTTATTTGGGCTGGGAAGAGCCAAATAACCATGGCTCTTCCCACCCTGAGAATACCAGACCACTGCTGTCTTGGCTGGTGTTTTTTTTAATTATTTATTAGTATAATTTTTGGATTACCAGCCAAGGTGAAGCTGATAGCCGGTGCAGTATAAGCGCAGTGGAAGGATTTTTAGAAATCTCCTGCCCACTGAGCTTCTTTTTTCCACAGCATAAAATGACCTGTGGCGCAGCTTCCTGAGCTTCAGAATGTCAATTTATGCTGCAGAGACGAGAGTGTTCTTCTTAGGGAGAACAGAGCTAAAGTCCACAGCGGCCTGAACCCGGATCTCCCAAGGACAACACTCGCATCTCCGCAGGAGGGCTGGCACTGTGTCCTAGACGCTGTGTCTCCGGATCGTGGGCACATAGCCTAAAAGTGAGAAATTTGGTGCTTCAGCAACATTTATGCGAAGTACCTGTGGATTCAAAATGCTCACTATACCCCTAAATAAAATCCTTGAGGGGTCTAGTTTCCAAAATGGGTTCACTTGTGGGGGTTTCTGCTGTTTAGGTACCCTCAGGGCCCTGCAAATGCAACATGGTGCCCACAATTAATTTCAGCCAAATTTGTGTTCGAATATTCAAATATTGCTCCTTCTGTTCCGAGCCCTCCCATTTGCTAAACAGAGGTTTCTGACCACATGAGGGGTATCAGCCCACTCATAAGAAACTGGGGAACACATTTTGGGGTCCATTTTGTTGTGTTACTTCTAAAAGTGAATAAATTGGGGCTAGAATAACATTTTTAGGTAAAATATTTTTTTTTTGTTTCATTCCACATTACTTTAGTTCCTGTGGAGCACTTGAAGGGTTAATAAACTACGTGTGGTTTTGAGTACTTTGAGGGGTTCCGTTTTTAGAATGGGGTCACTTTTGGGTATTTTCTGTCACCTAGGCCTCTCAAAGTCCCTTTAAATGTGATGTGCTCCCTAAAAAATAAATGGTTTTGTAAATTTTGTTGAAAATATGGGAAATTGCTGATGAAGTCTCAGAATCACCGGGATCTGTGGAAGCGTTCCAGAGTTATAACCTCATAAAATGACACTGGTGAGGATTGCAAAAAATGGCCTGAGCATTAATTACAAAACTGGCTTCGTCATCCTTAAGGGTTTAATGTAACTATTACTATTTATTTTTCTTCTCTCTCTGACCCAGACCTCTATGTTGACTTCTTCCAGCCACGACTTGTATCTGTAAAGTTTGTTCCCCATACATCATTCCAATGCTCTTTTTTTTTACATTGATCCCAACTCTTTCATGTCTTTTCCCCTCTATTTTCCAATCTTGCGCCCGTGGAATAATCTCTTCCATATACCCAGGCTTAAAGGTGTGACTGTGCACGCTCCAATGCAGACAGTGAAGCCGTGTGGACCTGGGATTGGTGCTTACACCAGATTTCAGTAAGGACATCCTCGAGGCGCCAGTGCCAATCAAGAAGATGGAGAAGACGTTGGCCAGAGGAATCCTTCTCCATAATTTACATCCAACACTGAAACATTCTCAATGGAATTTTCCGTCATGAATAAAACTCATTTGTCCCATCATGAATGGTCTGAGCCTCCTCCTCACGTCTTTGGTACATGCAGTTCCTTTGGAGAGGAGGGTCATGCATCAAGTAGTCAGGAGATTGGGGCTCCTTTCTCCAAGAGCCCAATATCAGCGGCTCCGCCTGAGTCTATGGATGCACGAGCCTGTTCCTGACTAGGCGCTTATCGGATAACGTCCAACAGTCAAGTTTTCTGGAAACCTAAACTTTCCATTAGTCACCTTAAGGTTCCCAAAATTCGCCTTTGGGCGAGCACCTTGCACGCTCTTCTCTTTCCGCCCTTTCATTGCACAAATCTCTCCTGGAAGCAAAATTGGATAAAGTAGTAACTGAGCACATCTCTATCACTCGTGGATTCTGGTAGATGGGGCCATGGACTGACTTTGCATTTTAGTCTAAGGAGCTTTAAATTCTTCCTCTAGTTACATTGAGAGCACCGTACTCACCCATATAAATTTAGCACCCACGGGGCAAGGGGTTAACTGTTATTCGTTGCCTGGCCGGTGATGTCGGGTCTGGGATGTCATGGGTAGCCCTGCCTGGCTTTGTGGCCCCGAGGCGTACAATAAAAGGGGATGAATGGAGGATAGGATGATGGGGATAGCTTGTCTCGTGACGCCACCTGTGGTACACGGCCAGGGAGTAGCCCCTGCTGCGGGTGATGTCCTCTGGAGGTCAGTAATAGTCCAGTAGTCTGTGGGCCCTTCCTTCTTGCGCTTTTAAAGATGAATCCCCGTGGGCTAAAGCTACTGGGGATTCTCAGTCCTTGTAGTTTTTAGCTTCCGTACCGGGTGCAGGTGACGCAGGTCCGCAATGGGGTCGGACTTGATCCTGACCCCGGTCCCTATGTGTAAATGCACTCCAGGAACTGGTGGTGGCCAGAGGGACCTACAATCCCCCCTGTCCTACAGATTCTGGTGATCCAACTTGAAGTTTTTTCCACCCTAGGGCTCTGCACCCTGCTCTGCGCTGGTCCCGGGGGAGCAATGAAGCTTCCCCCTCGGCAACCAAATTGTCTCCTCTGTCCCACAGGAGCTACCAAAGAACCCGTTTGCTCCTGTCCTCTCCTGCTGGAGAACTACTTACTGTTGTGGTGCTCCTAACGCCCCCTGGTGGCCACTCCTCCCCTGGTTCCCTGTCACTAGTGGGTGGCAGTCCCCCATGTTTGGCGACTACATTAAGACCCGACCCTAGCCTGGTCCTCATTGGATAGGGCAACCTGACTGTGTGTATGAGCTTGTGTGTTGTGAAACTAGTACCAACCTCCTCTGGATCCAGGATCAGTACCGCACTTTAAGTGAGGAGCAGTACCCTGTGGCGACTAAAGCCTCAGGGGCACCACATTCCCCCATGGCAAATGGCAGAACTCCCAGGCTGCAACTAAACAAAGTTAGTACACCGCAATTTTTTTGGTATGCACATAAACAATTTAATAATCTTCCCTTTTTGGGAGGCATTATCACATTAAACGTTGCAAACATGTTCTTAACTCTGTCTGGTTCAAGGTTTCAACATGGTCAACAAAGCATTGTCGTTCACAGGTTATTAGCAGCAAGAAATCATCAGCATTATAAAACTTGTTCAAAAATCAAACTTATAAAACATTCCTAGTAAGACATGGCAAAAGGATGTAAAACGACGGAGTCTTTTTGTGCCACCGGTCGGTGCACCACTCCCGGTTAGCAAGCATCCTCTTTAGCATTGCAGGATTACAAGTCACCCTAATTCTGGTAGGATGCACAACAGGTGCAAGTATTTACAATACAGGGAACTCCTGACCGGCCGGGCTCAGAGAGTTTTCCCCCAAGGTCTGGGTGCATTTGTCCTGTTTCCCTAGTGGACAAGATGGCGGGAAACGGGAACTGGCTCTGGTCATACCTCTGGAGTGGGCTCTTGTGCTGAAGCAGCCGCCTCTGGGCGGCACAGTCCCACATACAGAGTGTACAAGCCTAGCTCTCCCTTGTGACAGGTATACACCATGTGTCACTAGTGGGTGGCAGCCCCTATGTTTGGTGACTACCTTAAGACCTGACCCTAGCCCGGTCCCCATTGGGGAGGGCAACCTGACTGTATGTATGAGTTTGTGTGTTATGAAACCGGTACTGACCTCCTCTGGATCCAGGATGAGTACCACACCTTAAGTGAGGTGCAGTACCCTGTGGTGACTGAAGCCTCAGGGGCGCCACATATACCTCCTTTTTCCCCTTCACACATCTGTGATTCTGGTATATATGACGTCCGTTTTCATATGTACCTGAGACACGGACATACGCAGACTCATTTGTTTTATTACAGCACCGATCACACGGCTGTCACATGGACGTAAAAAATGGACTGCAAAGAACGTGCATTTTTATCACGGATGCCTGAAGGGGGCCTTAGAGGGACTCGCTGGGGGCTTCTGGGTTCCCCTTTAGGCTAAGGCGATTTTGGCCAAAACACAACAAGCGGCTAAAAATTGATGCTGCAGCATCTCAGCCCAATCCGAGTGAATGGGGTGATGGCAATAAGCATGGTGTAATAATCAAACCTCCTCTGATTTCTGCGTCTTGCCTCGCAGTCCCCTTATGGAGGCAATGTGACCCCATTCAGCGGCACCAATCTATGACCCTACAACAGGTCTCGGCCAAAGTCGCCGTGGAGCCCCATGACTTCTAGGAGACAGATCACAATATTCTGCTGCATAAAATATTCAGGGGAGTCTTTTTTCTGTTGCTAATTGGATATATTCATAAATAAAGGAACATTGATTAACGGAAAATCTATGAGAAAAGGGAAAATCAGCAGCAGATTCTAAAGAAAACGTTACATTACCAGTAAAATTCACATTAGTCCAGAAAAAAAAAGAAAAGTGCCCTGCAGCCCCCACAAAAATAAAGCCACTAGGGGGCCAATCTGTACACAGCTCCTATGCACATGTCGCCCTCTAGTGGCGCTTATTGGAGCCTGCGCCTTTCATCAATTGTTATATACAGATAAGATAGAGCAAATAGCAGTAATCAGGGAGGAGTTCAAGGGCGGACAGATCAATAGTGCGGCGTAACAGGGGCCCAGGAGATCAGGGGGCGGACAGATCAACAAGGACCCAGGAGGTCAGGGGGCAGACAGATCAACAGGGACCCAGGAGGTCAGGGGGCAGACAGATCAACAAGGACCCAGGAAGTCAGGGGCAGACAGATCAACAGGGACCCAGGAGGTCAGGGGGCAGACAGATCAACAGGGACCCAGGAGGTCAGGGGGCAGACAGATCAACAGGGACCCAGGAGGTCAGGGGCAGACAGATCAACAAGGACCCAGGAGGTCAGGGGGCAGACAGATCAACAGGGACCCAGGAGGTCAGGGGGCAGACAGATCAACAAGGACCCAGGAGGTCAGGGGCAGACAGATCAACAGGGACCCAGGAGGTCAGGGGGCAGACAGATCAACAAGGACCCAGGAGGTCAGGGGCAGACAGATCAACAGGGACCCAGGAGGTCAGGGGGCAGACAGATCAACAGGGGCCCAGGAGGTAAGGGGCAGACAGATCAACAGGGGCCGAGGAGGTCAGAGGCGAACAGATCAACAGGGGCCCAGGAGGTCAGGGGGCGGACAGATCAACAGGGGCCCAGGAGGTCAGGGGCAGACAGATCAACAAGGGCCCAGGAGTTCAGGGGCAGACAGATCAACAGGGGCCCAGGAGGTCAGGGGGCAGACAGATCAACAGGGGCCCAGGAGGTCAGGGGCAGATAGATCAACAGGGGCCCAGGAGGTCAGGGGGCAGACAGATCAACAGGGGCCCAGGAGGTAAGGGGCAGACAGATCAACAGGGGCCGAGGAGGTCAGAGGCGAACAGATCAACAGGGGCCCAGGAGGTCAGGGGGCGGACAGATCAACAGGGGCCCAGGAGGTCAGGGGCAGACAGATCAACAAGGGCCCAGGAGTTCAGGGGCAGACAGATCAACAGGGGCCCAGGAGGTCAGGGGGCAGACAGATCAACAGGGGCCCAGGAGGTCAGGGGCAGATAGATCAACAGGGGCCCAGGAGGTCAGGGGGCAGACAGATCAACAGGGGCCCAGGAGGTCAGGGGCAGACAGATCAAAAGGGGCCAGGAGGTCAGGGGCAGACAGATCAACAGGGGCCCAGGAGGTCAGGGGGCGGACAGATCAACAGGGGCCCAGGAGGTCAGGGGGCGGACAGATCAAGAGGGGCCAGGAGGTCAGGGACGGACAGATCAACAGGGGCCCAGGAGGTCAGGGGGCGGACAGATCAAGAGGGGCCAGGAGGTCAGGGACGGACAGATCAACAGGGGCCCAGGAGGTCAGGGGGCCACCACCTCCACAGCAGGGGTATTGTGCATCATGATGAGATATTAGACTATAAAGGGCCCCTGTATTGTTCCTGCACAGGAGCCCTTTTCTGTCAGCGTCCATCAGGGGAGGAATTGGCAGCTTTTACAGAAGTTTCTACCCTTGCCATCTACAATGCTATTGTAATCAATCTTTCTTTATCTAGAAATGGCAGATAACAGGGAACAATAACATTCAGACAAATGTGCAAAAATACAAACCAGATGGACTTTGTAGTTTGTGTCCCTTTAAATTTCTTTGCTTTCCATGTTAATGATTGATTCTTCTAGAACCAGTTGGTAACCTGATCTGTGAGTCCTAAAAGCGAAAGTGCAAGCACAGCTGCAGGTTGGAGGCGCTGCTGAAGTCACCTTGCATTTCACTGCGTCCTGGGACGAAAACAAATCGCACAAATCCTTCGCTTCCAGCAAATGGTGAGTAAATGTGACGCCGAGCCGCGGACGCTTCCGTGCGGGTTACGTGTTGCTGCAGCAGTGAGGGGGTTAATGAGGGATTGTGGATGTTACTACTTGGACAAGTTTCTGGACACAAAGTTCATTGTTATTAAAGGGAATTACTGCTGAGATTTTCTTTGCCAAAGGCTAAAAATGTGTAAAAATCAAAAACAGCGCTGCCTCTCTGCTACCGCCCCTGATATTGACTGACAAGCTGCAGAGGTGACATGATGAATGCAGAACGTGACCACTGCAGCCGATCACTGGATGCCGTAAAAGATCACACGAGTGCGCTGAGCTCAGTGATTGGCTGTAGCGGTCACATCCTATATATGCAATGTCTCCTTGGCAGCTTGTCCACAAAGACTGGGAGCAGCAGCAGGGAGGCAGTGCCCGCTCATCACTACTCGGGGTAAATGCAATGTATCAGAATTCTGCAGACGGGGGGACAGGCTCGTGCTGCTGATGGACAATTATACATGATGGGTGTAAACAGGAAGGTTTCCCGCTGCTGACAGGACAGTGAGCTGGGATCTGCACAGCTCTGGAGTTCTCAGGGATTTCCCTCTCTTTATATCACATTTTACCTCTCCCTCCTGATATCAAAAACTCCAGCATCAAATGAAAATTAAAACATTGATTTTGTAACGTTTGTGCCATATATTGGTTTTATTGTGACAGAATCTCACTCTTATGTGGAATATTGTTTATTTCACTGGAACGGTCAATAAACTTTGGACCTGCAAATAGGTTTCCATAAGCAAAGGTCTAAACGTCTGCCAAAGAGAAACTGCTGAGGAGCGATCACATACCGGAGCCATCAGGGATCCTCTCCTCAGCCCAAAAACACCAGGGTCCGGGGCTTGGCCGCCCTCCTCACAGTCACATCACCTGGAGGGCATTGTAGGGCTTCTCTAGGCACATTCTGTGAGCGGAGCAGGTTACCTTTTCTTGTCTATCCAGCCCAGACCACCGTAGCAACTTCTCCCAGCTGTGCGACTTACATCTGTACAGTCTATTGCCCAGACATCTTTCCCTTCTCATCATTTGTTTCCCATACAGTAACAGTGCCTAATTAGTGTCCTATACAGTAATAGTGCCTAATTAGTGTCCTATACAGTAATAGTGCCTAATTAGTGTCCTATACAGTAACAGTGCCTAATTAGTGTCCTATACAGTAATAGTGTCTAATTATTGTCCTATACAGTAATACTGCCTAAATAGTGTCCTATACAGTAATAGTGCCTAATTAGTGTCCTATACAGTAACAGTGCCTAATTAGTGTCCTATACAGTAATAGTGCTTAGTGTCCTATACAGTAATAGTGCCTAATTAGTGTCCTATACAGTAACAGTGCCTAATTAGTGTCCTATACAGTAATAGTGCTTAGTGTCCTATACAGTAATAGTGTCTAATTATTGTCCTATACAGTAATAGTGCCTAATTATTGTCCTATACAGTAATAGTGCCTAATTATTGTCCTATACAGTAATAGTGCCTAATTATTGTCCTATACAGTAATAGTGTCTAATTATTGTCCTATACAGTAATAGTGTCTAATTATTGTCCTATACAGTAATAGTGCTTAAATAGTGTCCTATACAGTAACAGTGCCTAATTAGTGTCCTATACAGTAATAGTGTCTAATTATTGTCCTATACAGTAATAGTGCCTAAATAGTGTCCTATACAGTAATAGTGCCTAATTATTGTCCTATACAGTAATAGTGCCTAAATAGTGTCCTATACAGTAATAGTGCTTAATTAGTGTCCTATACAGTAATAGTGTCTAATTATTGTCCTATACAGTAATAGTGCCTAATTATTGTCCTATACAGTAATAGTGCTTAAATAGTGTCCTATACAGTAATACTGCCTAAATAGTGTCCTATACAGTAATAGTGCCTAATTAATGTCCTATACAGTAATAGTGCTTAATTAGTGTCCTATACAGTAATAGTGCCTAATTAGTGTCCTATACAGTAATAGTGCCTAATTAGTGTCCTATACAGTAATAGTGCCTAATTAGTGTCCTATACAGTAATAGTGTCTAATTAGTGTCCTATACAGTAATAGTGCCTAATTAGTGTCCTATACAGTAATAGTGTCTAATTAGTGTCCTATACAGTAATAGTGTCTAATTAGTGTCCTATACAGTAATAGTGCCTAATTAGTGTCCTATACAGTAATAGTGCCTAATTAGTGTCCTATACAGTAATAGTGTCTAATTAGTGTCCTATACAGTAATAGTGTCTAATTAGTGTCCTATACAGTAATAGTGCCTAATTAGTGTCCTATACAGTAATAGTGCCTAATTAGTGTCCTATACAGTAATAGTGTCTAATTAGTGTCCTATACAGTAATAGTGTCTAATTAGTGTCCTATACAGTAATAGTGCCTAATTAGTGTCCTATACAGTAATAGTGTCTAATTAGTGTCCTATACAGTAATAGTGCCTAATTAGTGTCCTATACAGTAATAGTGTCTAATTAGTGTCCTATACAGTAATAGTGTCTAATTAGTGTCCTATACAGTAATAGTGCCTAATTAGTGTCCTATACAGTAATAGTGTCTAATTAGTGTCCTATACAGTAATAGTGTCTAATTAGTGTCCTATACAGTAATAGTGCTTAAATAGTGTCCTATACAGTAATAGTGCCTCAGTCTGGTTCCATGCATGCACGGACGTCTTTAGAAGGTTTAGCACCACGTGGTTCTTTTTGCTGGATTCTGCCCCCAGTACTGATGACATGTGTGTGTGAATTGGTGCCGGATCATTTCTCCACCGATGCTTGCGTTTAGCTGTCAGCTGGTCTCCCGGAGTCCATTAATACACATGACCGCTCAACCTCAATGGGGAGAGGGGAGTAAGCTGTGGCAGACACCTGTAACAACCCTAACACGACCAAACCAGTGCAATGTACCGTATGGTTATAGCGGCTCTGTGGGGTCTCCTTCTTTATGGACCACAAAGGAGCTGAAGCGGCTGCTTATGTGGAGGTCATCATGTCCTTGTCTGGTATTTTACCAACTCACACCGGGAAACACCTAACCTTCCACAATGGCCACACTCAGGAGATGTAGAAACTCCCTCCATTGTCATGATAGCAGCAATCATGTGTATGTTTTATATCATCGACAGGTGGAGACCCAGGGATTGTAGACAACTATGGAGACCTCACCAAATGGATCCCACCCGAAACCTGCAGAAGACAATCATCTGCACAAAGCAGACAACGGAGATCTACAGAAGCCGCTGCAGAAAAATCAAAGCTTCCTGAAAAAAATGGACAACTTTAGGAAGAGCAAAAGAAACCTGAAACCCAACGACGACAAAGAACCGAGTTCTCCAGAAAAACAAGAACCGACTCTCGGAAAAAATCAGAATGCCAGATCCAGCAGAATTTCCTTAAAAAGACAGAGCCGCATCGACGAACCCGAATCTCCAAACAAGGTGGAAGATTTTGGGTCGTTGGTGTTCAGACTAAGTAAGAGAAGCCCAAACAAGGTGGAGAAAAATGAAGAACCCGGCTCTCCGGAAAGTAAAGGACCCGAAGAATCGAGGTCTCTGGTGGACAAATTTAGGCGAAGCTTGAAAGTGAAGAAGAAGGTGGACAACAATGGAGCTGAGAAGAATGCTACATCAGAGGAACCAAAGCGTGACGGCAAGGAGGAACCTCAGATGTTGTCAGGTAAGGGTCTCCAATGCTGGTGCCTACTACCAAAATGGGGGGGAATCTGGATGAATGGTTCACTTTTGGAAACTTTTTCAGGCAGGACAAAGATAATCTGTCTAAGATATCATCAACCACTTGATCTCAGAAACGCGTTGGTCATGGACAATCTCTTTTAGGTAGAAAAGTCCCAGGACTATATTCTAAGCAAATTCTCCCCTAATAATCAATTGTGATTGAACCTGGCAGCGAGTGTTGTATTTTCCTGCAGCACCCCCAGTGGTGAAACAGAGCATTACACAATCCTAATTGAAATCAATAATTTGTGCATTGGGTGGACTCGCCGGGTCCTCCAGAGAGCGATACTCTGGAGCTGTACTTTGGCATCACTTGTTGATGAGGATCCTGGAAAGGAGGAACCTTCTCTATCAATTCTTGCAAGAAGCAAATCTGCAAAAAGTTACATTTGCAGATTTGCTTAAAATTCTATTCAGGTTGAATATGCAAAAATTAAGCTTAAAAAGCATAATAAAAGTAGGGTAAAAAAACCCCAACCCTCTACCCTGTACAACTCTACACGGCCGTCACCAGTTTCATCGGTCAGCTGTGCTCCATCCAGAGTCTTCTGGTGGTCGCCATCTTTGGTGACTACAAAAACATTTTGCCAAAGGCAACAAGAGGAACCCTGACTAATGCCCAATAAAATGTAAATTTTATTCTATAAATTAATAAGAGATAAGACCTATCTTTAAAGGCACAGGTAGCAGGGAGGTGACTTTATAATCTTATAACCATTTAAACTATGCTATAGGGCGTCTCACAAGGATTAAACGTCAATTCATAAATGGCCCGAGGACCAATTACTTCCTATCCACCCTTATATTTGTCGCACCGGCGTACCTACAAGGACGCTGACTTACTGACCGCCCCGGCCGAGTCCCGTTCTCCCCTGCTGCCATGAGGCCTTCCACATGCTCTCTTCCTGCCTTCATTCCCTCCTGGGCCCTGTACATGCCGCACAGGGTTCCTGGGAGTGCACCTAAGAAGTGTGCACATGCACCAGCCCACCTCTATGGCTGAGAGGCACTGTGTGTTTAAGGCACCCTCCCATTAGGGGAGGTGCCTGCACAACACCTTTAGCTATTCCGTGTCCTGTCTATCTAGCAAGTTGTCAGGTACCGTTACCCCTGTGTCCATGTCCTGCACCTGAATCTGCCTTCCCATACCGATCTGTGTCTGCCATGCCCACCATACCTGTCTGTACCCGCCAGCCTGTCTGCCCTGGTCATCTCACCTGTACCTGCCTGCATCTGTGTCCGTACCTGAGTCCATCTTCTGTCCTGGAGGTCAGCTGCCACAGTCCTGATCACTGCTCTGGGAGGGGTACCTGGTGTCCACCTTGCGGTGGGTGCTTAGTTAAGCACCTCCCGTTAAAAAGTAAGCCCGGGTGCCCCTGTGGTCCAGTGGGTCCACCAATCCTGCTCACTGACCCTGCACTGGCTACGAGTGTTACAATATTTAATTTGATCTCACCCTTTATTTGCTTGTTTAAGATTTAGTTTTCAGTCTCCCCAACATGTTTCGCCATGCCGGGCTTCATCAGGGGATTGAGGCTTTAATGGTTTTGCGCTGACTGGGCACAACAATGGCATAAGGTATGTTGCGCGGCTGCCAGTGATTCCAAACATGGCCCAGTAGGCACTGGACTGCAGAAGACGAGTGGACCAGAGTATGGCTAAAAATTACCATGGAGAATAACAGATTTTTATTATATTTTGCACTGTTTTCTACGCATGGATTTGGGTGTGGACCCTCAAAAAATCCCACATTTGCTGCAGGATCAATGATCGTCTCGTTCAAAGGTGAAGGTTATTGATTCCTGTTTCATTTAGCTTGTATTTCATGGACTCCGAATAACTGTATAGACTTGAAAGGAATGCAAAGTATGTGCAAAGTATGTGCAAATAAGTCGTAGTCAAGGTCTGCAGCAAAAAGGACCTCACATCCTCGCTTTAGGTTCATGCTTTCGAAGGAAAACTGACGAGGCCCAACCTCAACACATTGCAAAAGCAAAAAAAATCTTACAAGTTGGTTCACCGGCCCGGGCAGAAGATCGGCGAGGAAACCTGCACCAAATCCAGAAGATTTCAGTGCAGATTTTGTTGTTGTTCTACCACTGCAGAATATGAAAGCTGAAATAGAGGATTTTTTTAATGAGGTTTTTGTTGCAGATTCCTTACCAAAATCCACATAAAAAACACTTCTAATCCACAAGCAACAAGTCTGACATTCATAGGAAGATTGGAGAGAGAAAACGAGAAATTAAGAAAAAAAAAATAAAATATATATATATATATATATATATATATATATATATATACGCACAGTACAGAACAAAAGTTTGGACACACCTTCTCATTCCAGGAGTTTTCTTTATTTTCATGACTCTGAAAATTGTAGATTCACATTGAAGGCATCAAAACTATGAATTATCACATGTGGAATGAAATACTTAACAAAAAAGTGTGAAAAAACTGAAAATATGTCTTATATTCTAGGTTCTTCACAGTAGCCACCTTTTTCTTTGATTACTGCTTTGCACACTCTTGGCATTCTCTTGATGAGCTTCAAGAAGTAGTCACCGGAAATGGTTTTCCAACAGTCTTGAAGGGGTTCCCAGAGATTCTTAGCACTGGTTGGCCCTTTTGCCTTCACTCTGCGGTCCAGCTCACCCCAAACCATCTCGATTGGGTTCAGGTCTGGTGACTGTGGAGGCCAGGTCATCTGGCGTAGCACCCCATCACTCTCCTTCTTAGTCAAATAGCCCTTACACAGCCTGGAGGTGTGTTTGGGATCATTGTCCTGTTGAAAAATAAATGATGGTCCATCTAAACGCAAATCGGATGGAACAGCACGCCGCTGCAGGATGGTGTAGTAGCCATGCTGGTTCTGTATGCCTTCAATTTTGAATAAATCCCCAACAGTGTCACCAGCAAAGCCCCCCCCCACACCATCACACCTCCTCCACCATGCTTCACGGTGGGAACCAGCCATGTAGAGTCCATCCGTTCACCTTTTCTGCGTCGCACAAAGACACGGTGGTTGGACCCAAAGATCTCAAATTTGGACTCATCAGAGCAAAGCACAGATTTCCACTGGTCTAATGTCCATTCCTGGTGTTCTTTAGCCCAAACAAGTCTCTTCTGTTTGTTGTCTGTCCTTAGCAGTGGTTTCCTAGCAGCTATTTTACCATGAAGGCCTGCTGCACAAAGTCTCCTCTTAACAGTTGTTCTAGAGATGTGTCTGCTGCTAGAACTCTGTGTGGCATTGACCTGGCCTCTAATGTGAGCTGCTGTTAACCTGTGATTTCTGAGGCTGGTGATTCGGATAAACCTATCCTCCGCAGCAGACGTGACTCTTGGTCTTCCTTTCCTGGGGCGGTCCTCATATGAGCCAGTTTCTTTGTAACGTTTGATGGTTTTTGCCACTGCACTTGGGGACACTTTCAAAGTTTTCCCAATTTTTCAGACTGACTGACCTTTATTTCTTAAACTAATGATCGCCACTCATTTTTCTTTACTTAGCTGCTTTTTTCTTGCCATAATACAAATTCTAACAAGTCTATTCAGTAGGACTATCAGCTGTGTATCCACCAGACGTCTGCACAACACAACTGATGGTCCCAACCCCATTTATAAGGCAAGAAATGCCACTTATTAAGCCTGACAGGGCGCACCTGTGAAGTGAGAACCATTTCCGGTGACTACCTCTTGAAGCTCATCAAGAGAATGCCAAGAGTGTGCAAAGCAGTAATCAAAGCAAAAGGGGGCTACTTTGAAGAACCTAGAATATAAGACATATTTTCAGTTGTTTCACACTTTTGTGTTAAGTATTTCATTCCACATGTGATAATTCATAGTTTTGATGCCTTCAATGTAAATCTACAATTTTCAGAGTCATGAAAATAAAGAAAACTCTTTGAATGAGAAGGTGTGTCCAAACTTTTGGTCTGTACTGTATATGCATATATAAAAAAATATGAGACTGGATTTTGGATGTTTATTATTATATCCTGGGTAAAACATAGAATTTAAAGGGGGTGTATGTATTTTTTTACTCACAACTCTATATCATGGATATGTGATAAAATATCTTGCGGGATCCTATTATTACATGTGAATGTTCTCTCCTAGTGATGGAAATCAATGGTCTGATACAAAGCCGAGAACTGATAAACGCCTTCGAAAACATAAAATTGATGGAAGATAAACTCCTGGAGGAATGTGCCACCAGCGACTTCCATGAGAACGTCACAGAGTTCACCATACGGGGCCGAGACGTGGACTTGCTCTACGGATCCCTCTTCAATATGATGAGGTCCATCGTGAAGGACTCTCTTGGCCAAGACCAGGTGGATGAACCATTGATCTCCTCTGTGGTCACCGTCATTAAAAAAGAGGCCGAAACCCACAAAAATCCTAAAGTGGCCCCCGCAAATTCTGAAATCCCCCTCCTGGGCCAACCCCGAGCATGGAAAAAGTTATGGAAAGAGGTGGTAAAAGACAGCGTGAGCAAAAGGGTGGAGGCGCTGCCCATGACGGACGGCGAGAAGGGCTGGCTGGCGGCTCATTTGGAGACTCTCAAGTCAACGACTATGGAGGACTTAAAGAAAGTGAAGATTTCCCTGAGACCCCTGTACCCCGAGGACTACAACGTGTGTGGGACCTATGTGAGCAGCTATCAGGACGCCCTGATCTCCCACCTACAAAAAAATATCCTACCTTCAGCCCTGGAGTTCAGTCAACTGTACAGTCTGCTGGACTGGATCATGAATCAGTACGAAAGGTAGGACGAAAGTAACACACGGGGCACACGAGGGGTAAACGTAAAGTAACAATATAAACAAAACAACATAAAATAAATTAAAAAATAAATAAAATAAAATAATAAAATAACAAAACGACAACATAAAATAACAAAATAAAATAACAACATAAAATAAACAAAACTAAATAAAAAAATAAAATAACAAAATAAACAAAATAAAATAAATAAAAAAAAATAAACAAAATAAAATAAAACAACAACATAAAATAACAAAATAAACAAACCAAAATAAAATAACAAATTAAAATAACATAAAATAACAAAGGGGTCACATGGGGTAAAGGAAAAGCAACAAAATAAAAAAACAAAATAAACAAAACAAAACAAATTAAACAAAACAAAATAACAACATAAAACAACAAAATGAACAAAGAAAAATAAACAAAATAAAATAATAACAAAAAATAACAAAATAAATATAATAAAATAACATAAAATAACAATATAAAATAACAAAGTAAACAAAAAGCAAAAAAACAAAATAAAATAACAAGAAATGAGAGGAGAGGAGGGAGATGCGGCTGCAGTCTAGCAGTTTGCTCTGGTCCTCACACTGTACAGCTGTTACCCTTGTCCCTGTGGTTCCCTGTGATATGGAGAAACTAAGGGTGTATTTCTAGAATTTTTACCATTGTGAACAGACTCCTCTTTACCAGGCAGCTTTGATTTAAGGTGTCATTTTTGTATGATATAAGTTAAGGGTCATTTTCTTTGCCGCCTGCAGGATCCTAGGGGGTGTAGCCTTCCCATCATGCATCACACTGTAGATTGAGTCTATCATTCATAGTTACATAATAAAATTCTGTTTACCTGTATTCACAACTGGGGGGAGCTATCTGCATATAAGAATTCATATGTAAAGAGCTCCCTCTGGTGGTGGTTGCAGTTAGCTGTAGTTTTATATTACAATGATAAAAACTAGCAGATGAAGAGTTTTGCAACCCAAAAATGTACTAACCACTAAAGGGTTACATGTTGCAGATCACCTGTCATTTGTAGTGTTGTCCTTCTTATATGCGCCCCCTCCGGGTGACCTTTACCTCTGCACCCCCTTTCTTTGCCCCTGATAAGTCCCTGTCACGTTTCTCCGGGGTCCTGTGTTGCGGGGCGTGCAGGGTTCTCTGCACTTATAATTTCTCATCGTTTAGTGGTTGCCTTCATTTCTTGTTTTCCCCACGGCAGCCACAAATAACACAAAGGTTTGGTAACGCTGCTAATCCTACGCACTGTGACTAATTACCCAGCCGCTCCGCACCGCGCTCTGCACATAAAGCAGCCGCACCGACACTGCACTTGTTTATCATGAGATACCAGCCTGAGCTTCATGTCAGCGCCAATAATGTATATATCATCTATATACGCAGTATGTATATATATATATATATATATATACCGTATATATACACATATGGTTAGTCAGACAATTTATCCATACCTCTATCTATCTATCTATCTATCTATCTATCTATCCCTCTATCTATCTATCTATCCCTCTATCCCTCTATCTATCTATCTATCTATCTATCTATCTATCTATCTATCTATCCCTCTATCTATCTATCTATCCCTCTATCCCTCTATCTATCTATCTATCTATCCCTCTATCTATATCTATCTATCCCTCTATCTATCTATCTATCTATCTATCTATCCCTCTATCTATCTATCTATCTATCTATCTATCTATCTATCTATCTATCTATCTATCTATCTCTCTATCTATCCCTCTATCTATCTATCCCTCTATCTATCTATCCCTCTATCTATCCCTCTATCTATCCCTCTATCTATCTATCTATCTATCTATCCCTCTATCTATCTATCTATCTATCTATCTATCTATCTATCCCTCTATCTATCTCTCTATCCCTTTATCAAATCAAATCAAATCAAATCAAATCAAATAAGCTTTATTGGCAGGACCAAATACAAATTAGTTTTGCCAAAGCAAGTGTACATTAGGGGCTGGGGCTGTGGGGATGGGGGGTGGGGACTGTAGGAAGGATGGATGGGGCTCATCCAGGGTGGGGACTGTGGGGGCACTTCTAGGATGGGGGCTATGGAAGTCCATGGCTTATGATGGGGCATATCCAGGGTGGGGACTGTAGTAACGGTGGTTGGGGCATATCCAGGGTGGGGATTGGGGGGCCACATCTGGGATGGGGGGCTATGGGAGTCCATGACTTATCATAGTTCTCTTTCTCGGAGTCTATGACATTCGCTCACATACCGCGCTGCTATCTCCACTGCGCTCTCTTCTTCCCCCAGCAGGATATATATTTTCTCTTCCTCCTTCATGGAGCTGAAATCCGGGAAGAGATGGGAGAGTCTCCTGAAGTGAGTGTCCCTCACTGCTGAGTACTTGGTGCAGTGTAGCAGGAAGTGGGTTTCATCCTCCAGGGCCTCCAGGTCACAGTGTTGGCACAGTCTGTCCTCCCTGGGCTTGTAGCTCTGCTTGTGACGTCCGGATTCGATGGCTAGACTGTGGGCACTGAGTCTATATCGGCTCAGGGTCCTGCGGTCTCTGGGGTCCGGGATTTTCTCCAGATACGGGGCCAGTCTGTAGTCTCTCTGTAGACTCTGGTACGTGGTCAGTTTCTGTGAGGTGTTGATGTCGGTCCTCCAGTCACTGACATACCTCTCCTGGCCCTCGTCTACCATCTTCCTGATTCTGGTTCTTGTCAGGCTGCTGTGATTGGTTATTTTGTCCAGTTGGGTTTGGGAGGGCTGTGCCCGGGGTCCTGGTTCATCTGGCCCACGTATATATATCAGAGCTTTGTGGTGATGGGAGTTTGGATTGCTACTCTGTAGGTGAGCCTGAAATGATAGTGCCCTCTTCAGAGCTGCTAGGTGTAGAGGGAATCTGCCCAGCTCAGCTCGACAGGCACTGTTGGAGGTGCTTCGATGGACCTGGAGAAGGTGCTTACAGAATTCCAGGTGGAATATTTCTGTTGGGCTGGAATCCCACCTTGACCAATCTGGGTAAGTGTGAGGGCCCCAGACTTCGCTGCCGTACAGGAGGATTGGGGCAATGATGGAATCGAAGATTTTTAGCCAGACCCTCACTGGTGGCTTCAGATGATACAATGTCCTTCGGATGGCATAAAAGGTTTTGCAGGCCTTGTTTTTCAGGGTCTCTATGGCTTGTTTGAAGCTCCCTGACTGGTGAATTTCCAGGCCCAAGTAGGTGTATTTGTCTGTTCCTGTTAGAGTGCAGCCGTTTAGGACAAATGAAGGATGCTGGTCAAATCTTCTTTTTCTCTTCTGGAACACCATGATGTTGGTTTTCTATCTATCCCTCTATCTATTATCTATCTATCTATCCCTCTATCTATCCCTCTATCTATCTATCTATCTCTCTATCTATCTATCCCTCTATCCCTCTATCTATCTATCCCTCTATCTATCCATCCTTTATCTATCTATCTATCTATCTATCTATCCATCCCTTTATCTATCTATCTATCCCTCTATCTATCTATCTATCTATCTATCCCTCTATCTATTATCTATCTATCTATCCCTCTATCTATCCCTCTATCTATCCCTCTATCTATCTATCTATCCCTCTATCTATCTCTCTATCAAATCAAATCAAATCAAATCAAATAAGCTTTATTGGCAGGACCAAATACAAATTAGTTTTGCCAAAGCAAGTGTACATTAGGGGCTGGGGCTGTGGGGATGGTGGGTGGGGACTGTAGGAAGGATGGATGGGGCTCATCCAGGGTGGGGACTGTGGGGGCACTTCTAGGATGGGGGCTATGGAAGTCCATGGCTTATGATGGGGCATATCCACGGTGGGACTGTGGTAACGGTGGATGGGACATATCCAGGGTGGGGATTGGGGGGGCCACATCTGGGATGGGGGGCTATGGAAGTCCATGACTTATCATAGTTCTCTTTCTCGGAGTCTATGACATTCGCTCACATACTGCGCTGCTATCTCCACTGCGCTCTCTTCTTCCCCCAGCAGGATATATATTTTCTCTTCCTCCTTCATGGAGCTGAAATCCGGGAAGAGATGGGAGAGTCTCCTGAAGTGAGTGTCCCTCACTGCTGAGTACTTGGTGCAGTGTAGCAGGAAGTGGGTTTCATCCTCCAGGGCCTCCAGGTCACAGTGTTGGCACAGTCTGTCCTCCCTGGGCTTGTAGCTCTGCTTGTGACGTCCGGATTCGATGGCTAGACTGTGGGCACTGAGTCTATATCGGCTCAGGGTCCTGCGGTCTCTGGGGTCCGGGAGTTTCTCCAGATATGGGGCCAGTTTGTAGTCTCTCTGTAGTCTCTGGTACGTGGTCAGTTTCTGTGAGGTGTTGATGTCGGTCCTCCAGTCACTGATGTACCTCTCCTGGCCCTCGTCTACCATCTTCCTGATTCTGGTTCTTGTCAGGCTGCTGTGATTGGTTATTTTGTCCAGTTGGGTTTGGGAGGGCTGTGCCAGGGGTCCTGGTTCATCTGGCCCACGTATATATATCAGAGCTTTGTGGTGATGGGAGTTTGGATTGCTACTCTGTAGGTGAGCCTGAAATGATAGTGACCTCTTCAGAGCTGCTAGGTGTAGAGGGAATCTGCCCAGCTCAGCTCGACAGGCACTGTTGGAGGTGCTTCGATGGACCTGGAGAAGGTGCTTACAGAATTCCAGGTGGAATATTTCTGTTGGGCTGGAATCCCACCTTGACCAATCTGGGTAAGTGTGAGGGCCCCAGACTTCGCTGCCGTACAGGAGGATTGGGGCAATGATGGAATCGAAGATTTTTAGCCAGACCCTCACTGGTGGCTTCAGATGATACAATGTCCTTCGGATGGCATAAAAGGTTTTGCAGGCCTTGTTTTTCAGGGTCTCTATGGCTTGTTTGAAGCTCCCTGACTGGTGAATTTCCAGGCCCAAGTAGGTGTATTTGTCTGTTCCTGTTAGAGTGCAGCCGTTTACGACAAATGAAGGATGCTGGTCAAATCTTCTTTTTCTCTTCTGGAACACCATGATGTTGGTTTTCTTTAGATTGATCGGTAGTGCCCATGTGGAGCTGAATTTCTCCAAGATTTGTAGGTTGTCTTGGAGACCTTTCTCGGTTGGTGACACCAGCAGTAGGTCATCTGCATAGAGCAAGAATTTCACCTGGGCATCATGGAGTGTGAGACCTGGAGCAGGTGAAGATTCTAGAGCAGTAGCCAGCTCATTGATGTAAATATTGAAGAGCGTTGGACTTAGGCTGCAGCCCTGTCTGACTCCTCGGCTCTGCTGGAAATAAGCCGTTCTTCTACCGTTCACACTCACGCTGCAGAGGTTCTCGGTGTAGGAGCTTTTGATGACATCATAGGTCTTTCCTCCTATTCCGCTTTCCAGCATTTTTAAGAACAAGCCCGGGTGCCACACTGAGTCAAAGGCCTTTTTAAAGTCTACAAAGCAGGCGTATATCTTCCCATGCTTTGTATTGTGGACGTGGCTCTGAATGAGACTGTGCAGGGTGTAGATGTGGTCCGTGGTGCGGTGGTTTGGCACGAACCCTGCTTGGCTTTTGCTCAGGACATTGTGCTCGGTAAGGAAACTGATGATCCTTTTGTTTAGGATGCTGTTGAACAGTTTTCCCAAGTTACTGCTGACACATATGCCTCTGTAGTTGGCAGGGTCATACCTGTCCCCACTCTTGTGGATCGGTGTAATGAGTCCTTGGTTCCAGGTACGAGGGAAGTAACCAGCACTCAGCACAATGTTGAACAGTTTAACCATTGCAGCTTGAATTTCTGGTGGGCTGTACTTCAACATCTCTGGGGGGATTCCATCCAGACCACTAGATTTTTTACACTTTATGGAAGTGATTTTCTCTGCAACTTCCTGTAATGTAATTGGTGTGTCCAGTGGGTTTTGGAAGTTTTTGATTTTCTCTTCCATTGCCTTTAGTTTTGATGTTATGTTTTCCTGCTCTTGGCTTAGTCCTTCTTTTGGGATGTCTTTGTAGAGGTCTCTGAAGTACTGGAGCCAGATGTTGCCATTTTGGATATGGGTGTCATTCTTTTTCTTGCTCTTTGTGTCCATGTGGTTCCATATTTCCCAGAAGGAGTTGTCTTGGAGGGCGTCTTGGAGTTGGCTAAGTTTGGTAGAGATGTAGCTCTGCTTCTTCCTCCTGAGGATGGTTTTGTACTGCTTTTGTATGGTGTCATAGGCTTCCCTCAGGTCTGGGTTGTTGGGGTCTCTGTGTTTATTGTTTGAGGCTGTTCTCAGGGTCTTTCGGACGGCTTTACACTCTTTGTCAAACCAACCATTGATCTGCTTTTCTTTTGGCCTCTTGTAGTTGACTTGTTTGAGGTCGGACAATTTGGCCATGGTGTGGAATATTTTGTTGAGGTCTTTTGCAGCTTGATTCACTCCTTCTGGGTTTGACTTGTACTTGTAGCTGTAGAAGTTGTGGAGCATCTCCTGTAATTCCGGTCTGTTGGGAGCCTCTTTATATTTTATTTCTGACGTCTTGGACCATTTATAGGATGGAGGTCGCTTGTAGAGGCTGCTCTGCTGTGGCTTTTGTGTGGATGGTTTCTCTGTAGATTTTATGTACAGGAGAAGTTGGCTGTGGTCTGACAGGTGCGTTTGTGGGGTGACTATGAAGGCGCTAATATTTGCCGGGTCCATATCTGTAATGGCGTAGTCTACTACACTCCTTCCTACATGGGAGTTTAGTGTGTATCTTCCCAGTGAGTCTCCCTTTGTACGTCCATTAAGAATATGAAGACCTAAACTTTTACATAAGTTCAGGAGCTTTTTGCCACTTTTGTTGACTGTACTGTCATAGCTGTTTCTCTCTATATCTATCTATCCCTCTATCTATCCCTCTATCTATCCCTCTATCTATCCCTCTATCTATCCCTCTATCTATCCCTCTATCTATCCCTCTATCCCTCTATCTATCCATCCCTTTATCTATCTATCTATCTATCTATCCCTCTATCTATCTATCCCTCTATCAAATCAAATCAAATCAAATCAAATCAAATAAGCTTTATTGGCAGGACCAAATACAAATTAGTTTTGCCAAAGCAAGTGTACATTAGGGGCTGGGGCTGTGGGGATGGTGGGTGGGGACTGTAGGAAGGATGGATGGGGCTCATCCAGGGTGGGGACTGTGGGGGCACTTCTAGGATGGGGGCTATGGAAGTCCATGGCTTATGATGGGGCATATCCACGGTGGGACTGTGGTAACGGTGGATGGGACATATCCAGGGTGGGGATTGGGGGGGCCACATCTGGGATGGGGGGCTATGGAAGTCCATGACTTATCATAGTTCTCTTTCTCGAAGTCTATGGCATTCGCTCACATACTGCGCTGCTATCTCCACTGCGCTCTCTTCTTCCCCCAGCAGGATATATATTTTCTCTTCCTCCTTCATGGAGCTGAAATCCGGGAAGAGATGGGAGAGTCTCCTGAAGTGAGTGTCCCTCACTGCTGAGTACTTGGTGCAGTGTAGCAGGAAGTGGGTTTCATCCTCCACGGCCTCCAGGTCACAGTGTTGGCACAGTCTGTCCTCCCTGGGCTTGTAGCTCTGCTTGTGACGTCCGGATTCGATGGCTAGACTGTGGGCACTGAGTCTATATCGGCTCAGGGTCCTGCGGTCTCTGGGGTCCGGGATTTTCTCCAGATACGGGGCCAGTCTGTAGTCTCTCTGTAGTCTCTGGTACGTGGTCAGTTTCTGTGAGGTGTTGATGTCGGTCCTCCAGTCACTGACATACCTCTCCTGGCCCTCGTCTACCATCTTCCTGATTCTGGTTCTTGTCAGGCTGCTGTGATTGGTTATTTTGTCCAGTTGGGTTTGGGAGGGCTGTGCCCGGGGTCCTGGTTCATCTGGCCCACGTATATATATCAGAGCTTTGTGGTGATGGGAGTTTGGATTGCTACTCTGTAGGTGAGCCTGAAATGATAGTGACCTCTTCAGAGCTGCTAGGTGTAGAGGGAATCTGCCCAGCTCAGCTCGACAGGCACTGTTGGAGGTGCTTCGATGGACCTGGAGAAGGTGCTTACAGAATTCCAGGTGGAATATTTCTGTTGGGCTGGAATCCCACCTTGACCAATCTGGGTAAGTGTGAGGGCCCCAGACTTCGCTGCCGTACAGGAGGATTGGGGCAATGATGGAATCGAAGATTTTTAGCCAGACCCTCACTGGTGGCTTCAGATGATACAATGTCCTTCGGATGGCATAAAAGGTTTTGCAGGCCTTGTTTTTCAGGGTCTCTATGGCTTGTTTGAAGCTCCCTGACTGGTGAATTTCCAGGCCCAAGTAGGTGTATTTGTCTGTTCCTGTTAGAGTGTAGCCGTTTAGGACAAATGAAGGATGCTGGTCAAATCTTCTTTTTCTCTTCTGGAACACCATGATGTTGGTTTTCTTTAGATTGATCGGTAGTGCCCATGTGGAGCTGAATTTCTCCAAGATTTGTAGGTTGTCTTGGAGACCTTTCTCGGTTGGTGACACCAGCAGTAGGTCATCTGCATAGAGCAAGAATTTCACCTGGGCATCATGGAGTGTGAGACCTGGAGCCGGTGAAGATTCTAGAGCAGTAGCCAGCTCATTGATGTAAATATTGAAGAGCGTTGGACTTAGGCTGCAGCCCTGTCTGACTCCTCGGCTCTGCTGGAAATAAGCCGTTCTTCTACCGTTCACACTCACGCTGCAGAGGTTCTCGGTGTAGGAGCTTTTGATGACATCATAGGTCTTTCCTCCTATTCCGCTTTCCAGCATTTTTAAGAACAAGCCCGGGTGCCACACTGAGTCAAAGGCCTTTTTAAAGTCTACAAAGCAGGCGTATATCTTCCCATGCTTTGTATTGTGGACGTGGCTCTGAATGAGACTGTGCAGGGTGTAGATGTGGTCCGTGGTGCGGTGGTTTGGCACGAACCCTGCTTGGCTTTTGCTCAAGACATTGTGCTCGGTAAGGAAACTGATGATCCTTTTGTTTAGGATGCTGTTGAACAGTTTTCCCAAGTTACTGCTGACACATATGCCTCTGTAGTTGGCAGGGTCATACCTGTCCCCACTCTTGTGGATCGGTGTAATGAGTCCTTGGTTCCAGGTACGAGGGAAGTAACCAGCACTCAGCACAATGTTGAACAGTTTAACCATTGCAGCTTGAATTTCTGGTGGGCTGTACTTCAACATCTCTGGGGGGATTCCATCCAGACCACTAGATTTTTTACACTTTATGGAAGTGATTTTCTCTGCAACTTCCTGTAATGTAATTGGTGTGTCCAGTGGGTTTTGGAAGTTTTTGATTTTCTCTTCCATTGCCTTTAGTTTTGATGTTATGTTTTCCTGCTCTTGGCTTAGTCCTTCTTTTGGGATGTCTTTGTAAAGGTCTCTGAAGTACTGGAGCCAGATGTTGCCATTTTGGATATGGGTGTCATTCTTTTTCTTGCTCTTTGTGTCCATGTGGTTCCATATTTCCCAGAAGGAGTTGTCTTGGAGGGCGTCTTGGAGTTGGCTAAGTTTGGTAGAGATGTAGCTCTGCTTCTTCCTCCTGAGGATGGTTTTGTACTGCTTTTGTATGGTGTCATAGGCTTCCCTCAGGTCTGGGTTGTTGGGGTCTCTGTGTTTATTGTTTGAGGCTGTTCTCAGGGTCTTTCGAACGGCTTTACACTCTTTGTCAAACCAACCATTGATCTGCTTTTCTTTTGGCCTCTTGTAGTTGACTTGTTTGAGGTCGGACAATTTGGCCATGGTGTGGAATATTTTGTTGAGGTCTTTTGCAGCTTGATTCACTCCTTCTGGGTTTGACTTATACTTGTAGCTGTAGAAGTTGTGGAGCATCTCCTGTAATTCCGGTCTGTTGGGAGCCTCTTTATATTTTATTTCTGACGTCTTGGACCATTTATAGGATGGAGGTCGCTTGTAGAGGCTGCTCTGCTGTGGCTTTTGTGTGGATGGTTTCTCTGTAGATTTTATGTACAGGAGAAGTTGGCTGTGGTCTGACAGGTGCGTTTGTGGGGTGACTATGAAGGCGCTAATATTTGCCGGGTCCATATCTGTAATGGCGTAGTCTACTACACTCCTTCCTACATGGGAGTTTAGTGTGTATCTTCCCAGTGAGTCTCCCTCCTATCTATCTATCCCTCTATCTATTATCTATCTATCTATCCCTCTATCTATCCCTCTAACTATCTATCTATCTATCTATCTATCTATCTATCTATCTATCCCTCTATCTATCTCTCTATCTATCTATCTATCTATCTATCTATCTATCTATCTATCTATCCCTCTATCTATCTATCCCTCTATCTATCCCTCTATCTATCTCTCTATCTATCTATCTATCCCTCTATCTATCTATCTATCCCTCTATCTATCTATCTATCCCTCTATCTATCTATCCCTCTATCTATCCCTCTATCTATCCATCTATCTATCCCTCTATCTATCTATCTATCCCTCTATCTATCCCTCTATCTATTCCTCTATATATCCCTCTATCTATCTATCTATCTATCTATCCCTCTATCTATCTATCCCTCTATCTATCCCTCTATCTATCTATCCCTCTATCTATCTATCTATCTATCCCTCTATCTATCCCTCTATCTATCTATCCCTCTATCTATGTATCTATCTATCCCTCTATCTATCTATCTATCTATCTATCCCTCTATCTATCTATCCCTCTATCTATCCCTCTATCTATCTATCTATCCCTCTATCTATCCCTCTATCTATCCCTCTATCTATCTATCTATCTATCTATTATCTATCTATCCGTCTATCTATCTATCTATTATCTATCCGTCTATCTATCTATCCCTCTATCTATCTATCTATTATCTATATATCTATCCGTCTATCTATCTATTTATCTATCTATCTATCTATCCCTCGATCTATCTATTATCTATCTATCTATTCGTCTATCTATCTATCTATCCCTCTATCTATCTAGCTATCCCTCTATCTATCTATCCCTTTATCTATCTATCTATCTATCTTTCTATCTCTCCCTCTATCTATCTATCTATCTATCTATCCCTCTATCTATCTATCTATCTATCTATCTATCTATCTATCTATCTTTCTATCTCTCCCTCTATCTATCTATCTCTCCCTCTATCTATCTATCTCTCCCTCTATCTATCTATCTTTCTATCTCTCCCTCTATCTATCTATCTATCCCTCTATCTATCTATCTATCTATTATCTATATATCTATCCGTCTATCTATCTATTTATCTATCTATCCCTCTATCTATCTATTATCTATCTATCTATTCGTCTATCTATCTATCTATCCCTCTATCTATCTAGCTATCCCTCTATCTATCTATCCCTCTATCTATCTATCTATCTATCTATCTATCTTTCTATCTCTCCCTCTATCCATCTATCTATCTATCCCTCTATCTATCTATCTATCTATCTATCTCTCCCTCTATCTATCTATCTATCTATCTATCTATATATCTATCTATCTATATATCTATCTATCTGTCTATCTATCTATCTCTCCCTCTATCTATCCCTCTATATATCTATCTATCTATCTATCCCTCTATCTATCTATCCCTCTATCTATCTATCTATCTATCTATCTATCTATCTATCTATCCCTCTATCTCTCCCTCTATCTATCTATTCCTCTATCTATCTATCTCTCCCTCTATCTATCTATCTATCTATCTATCTATCCCTCTATCTATCTATCTTTCTATCTATCTTTCTATCCATTCATCCATCTTTCCCATATAGACCCTATTTACCCCCTTTCCTGGTTCATGAATAACCTAGACCTACAGTGCAGACTGACACTTGCAGGACTTGTCTAATAGTCTATACCGTTAGCATCACTTCTCTCCATTGCTGTATCTGGTATCTCATGGGCTTTGCAACTTATTGCAGATGTTTATGTCATTGAGTTACAGGAAAAGCTGGGTGACAACCCACCCAAGTGTGAACAAGGCCTGAAGTCCAATTCTTGTAGTAGACAGGTGAGGAACACTTTTGGGTTTGCTCCTCGGGCTGCAAAGAGATGACTGTGTATGACAGAGTGATGTCACTAGCACCAGTGAGGGGTGCTAGGCTCTCAGGCCGCTCTGGTCCTCGATAACCTGCAGCTCCAGCTCCCTCCTCTCCACTTCTAATTCAAGGAAAAGGATCTCCAGAACACTAAATGCCAGTGACTCATGGTGTTGCTCTTTCCCTAAACCCAAAATGCTGTCCTTACAGTCAGTGATGTACACATTGAGCAGCACAAGAGTGAAACGTAATGGTGCAACATCCAGTTTCTCCCACCCCCAAAAACATGTCTCAATTTTAAATAATTCTCCAGCCGTTTCATGTATGCAGCTCCAATGCAGATGTGTGTGTCTTTTTGGTTGTTGTCGGGAACTTCATCCTTTCTGCTTTTTGTTCATAGACAAGGGGGTCAGATACGTGATAAGACCACATAAGGTTTGTTTGTGGTCTGTAACCATGGCAAAACATAGATGCATGAGAGCTGCGTACACAAAATAGTAGCAGATTTTTATTCCACGTTGTTACATTTATTTAGAAGCACATAACAAAAAAGAAAAAAAAAAATCGCAAAAATATTCACTCTTCAATCCCCATCAGTCTGAAGCATCAAACAATCATTTAAAGGGGACGTGTCACTTGCCAGAAATGTGTATTTATTTTACCTGGTGTAAATGCTGCTCTTCTCCTGAATCCGGCGATGTTTTTCTTTTGTTCCTGCGCCTTTTCGTTCCTGAGATATGAGATCCTCTTCCTTGTATGGAAATATGGGCTTTTTAGCCAATTGGGTGTGCTCCTAAAGTCGACGCCCACAAAAGAGTTGAAGACCACGCCCACAAGACTATAGAGAAGAAGAGGCCATATCTCAGGATTGGAAAGGCGCAGGAACAAATGAAAAACGTCGCCGGATTCAGGAGAAAAGCGGCTTTTACACCAGGAAAAAAAAAGTACAAATTTATGGGAAGTGATTTTACTGTTCTGCTGTACCTAAAGGGTTAAAACTCGTGGGTTTGATAGGTTTACATTAGAAATCTAGGAAGGATTAATCCGTCGGTGGCACACTGTGACGACACGCGTCCTCGCGCTGAATTAAGTGCTTTCTCCGTACCTGTAATCACATTCCGCGTTTATGAGCCTCCGCCGGGAGGAAAGTGCATTTATCAGCACGCCGCCGAGTTGAGGGGGGGGGATAAGAAGGAACCTTGAGAGTCACTTCCCATATTGGATAAGTGTCCTTCTGCCAGAGCGCTCGCCGGAACGTAACCCCCGAGCAGTCGCCATGGCAACAGATCCGCCGCCATCTCTGACAATCTGGTATCTCAAGTGGGTAACACACTGATGGGAAAATCAATGTACTTACCCGCAATCGCGTCTGAGCTGGAGAGCCACTCTCCTGGAGAATCTATTAAAGACCCCCCCCACACCCAAAATAAAAAAAAACTCCCCGGAAAATGTAAATTTCGGACTCGTCTTGTTCTGGTAGTTACACTATCGCTGGATTGGTAGTTTATCATTTATGACTCTTCAGCTCTTACAGAACTACAACTCCCAGCATGCACTAGGGCTTTGAGGTTCCCCTTCCTCGCCACCCTGCTTTCCCTCATTACTACTCATTTCGTCTGTTTAACCCTTGCAGCGATCAGTTTATGGGAAATCCGGACCTTCACGCAGATCTGAACCCTTTTAGTGTGCGCCCTCTGCTGGAAGGAGAATGTCTTGAAAAACTGAAAAAAGATTATATCCGGACATTGCAGGTAATGCTGTGGAATAATGTCCGTCCTTTCTAATATAAAATTAAAGGGATTGTCCAGGAATACAAAAACTTGTCTGCTTATTTCTCAAAATAGCGCCACCTCTGTCCACAGGCTGTGTGGGGTATTGCAGTTTATCCACTTCAATACCGGACAGAACCAATGGAAAAAATGTGCAGCTGCTTTTAAAACACTTTTATAAGGATTGGCCGGAAACCCCCAACAGACAATGCTGGGAAGTTGGAGTCAGCGGTCAGAGCAGCTTTCTCTCCCCTTCGGCTAGTAAAAGGGTCACTCACCTGTACAGGGGGTCTGTTTCTCCCGCTAAAAACTAGAAATTAAAAAGTTTTACCCAGCAGTATTTTCTGTATCATCCTGAGAATAAAGGGTTAATCTCCTGCTGATCAGTTCCACCATCTACTGGTGGTCAGCTGATGCTAAGCCAAGAGGGTGGGGATTAGTAATCTTTTGTCCTATTACAGGCAGGGAAAGAGGGGGGAGGCTCCTGCTGCAGATAGTTGTCTTACAGCAGGACATGGTAGGACAAGAGACGGGAGGGTCCTGCCACAGATAGTTGTCTCACAGTATGACATGGCAGGGCAAGAGGGGGGAGGCTCCTGCTGCAGACAGTTGTCTTACAGCAGGACATGGCAGGGAAAGGGGTAAGGCTCCTGCTGCAGACAGTTGTCTTACAGCAGGACATGGCAGGGAAAGAGGGGGGAGGATCCTCATGAAGACAGTTGTCTTACAGCAGAACATAGCAAGAGGGGGGAGGCTCCTGCTGCAGACAGTTGTCTTACAACAGGACATGGCAGGGAAAGAGGTGGGAGGATCCTCATGAAGACAGTTGTCTTACAGCAGAACATAGCAAGAGGGAGGAGGCTCCTGCTGCAGTTAGGTGTTTTACAGCACAACATGACAGAGTAAGAGGAGGGAGACTCCTGCTGCAGACAGACAGTTGTCTTACAGCAGGACATGACAGAATAAGAGAGGGGAGGCTCCCACTGCAGACAGTTGTTTTACAGCAGGACATGGCAAAAGGGGGGAGGCTCCTACTGCAGACAGTTGTTTTACAGCAGCATATGGCTGAACTCCTGAGACATGGAGAAGATCTTATATATCTCTTTATATGTTTGTTATTAATTGTAATTGGAGGCAATATAGGATCAGTAGCATAAACCATGACTGAGCAATCACCGGGGGTCTGACTTCTGGGTCCGTCATTGAGGGATCTGCCCTCTAGGGTTCCCCCTGATCCTATAAATGATGAGACCGGGGTGCTTTTTCAGCATTGCCTCCTCCTCATAGTTTATTTATTTAACAGTACAGTGTCAGAAAAGCTGTGAAGGGGATGCAGCAATGAAGCAGAGATGTGGCCTCTTCATTCTCAGGATTGTTGGATTCTTAAAGCTTTGACCTCCAGCAATCATTAAAATATGACAATATCCTCTTAACAAAAAAAATGATGGCTTTCTAGAGCCTCCACTAGGGGGAGCTCACTGCACACACATTTATACTTCTAGTAATCAGTATGTAATATGCTGCCCCTAGTGGTGGCTGCAGGAATAAGCTGTGCCTTGGGGAGTAGAGGCAGTTCTCAGCTAGGCATCCTCGTTCCAGGGGTCATCCTCAGCTGCCCCTGGAGGTGTTGATGGTGGATCAGTGTAATCTGCCGCTGAGTCCAATCCTCCTGTAGCCATACAACGTCCACTTCTTCCTGATATAGAAAAGTCTCTATAAAAGTCACTTCTTCCCTATATAAAGTCCCAGCTTCCCTATCATCTCATGCAATACACAATGGGGCATTCACATATGGTGACTCCTAACATCCTCCCTTCTAGGAAACAGTCAGGATGTATATGAACAACATCATAGAAATGGAGAAGAAGAACTGGCAGAATGGGGAAGAGGTGGAGGAACTGATATTGACAGACAGCTGCCACCTACCCGTGTACACAGACATTGAGGAGGTAAGTGTGCTGGTCTGGACTCACTCAGATGATGATACCGAGATGACTCTGCCGGCAATGTCCCATAATAATAATAATGAGATGACTCTGCCGGCAATGTCCTCCTCTAATGATAACGAGAGGACTCTGCCAGCAATGTCCTCCTCTAATGATAATGAGATGACTCTGCCGGCAATGTCCCATAATAATAATAATGAGATGACTCTGCCGGCAATGTCCTCCTCTAATGAAAACGAGATGACTCTGCCGGCAATGTCCTCCTCTAATGATAATGAGATGACTCTGCCGGCAATGTCCCATAATAATAATGAGATGACTCTGCCGGCAATGTCCCATAATAATAATAATGAGATGACTCTGCCGGCAATGTCCTCCTCTAATGATAATGAGATGACTCTGCCGGCAATGTCCTCCTCTAATGATAATGAGATGACTCTGCCAGCAGTGTCCCATAATAATAATGAGATGACTCTGCCGGCAATGTCCCATAATAATAATAATGAGATGACTCTGCTGGCAATGTCCTCCTCTAATGATAACGAGATGACTCTGCCGGCAATGTCCTCCTCTAATGATAATGAGATGACTCTGCCGGCAATGTCCCATAATAATAATAATGAGATGACTCTGCCGGCAATGTCCTCCTCTAATGATAATGAGATGACCCTGCCGGCAATGTCCTCCTCTAATGATAATGAGATGACTCTGCCGGCAATGGCCTCCTCTAATGATAACAATATGACTCTGCCGGCAATGTCCTCCTCTAATGATAATGAAATGACTCTGCCGGCTATGTCCACCTCTAATGATAACGAAATGACTCTGCCGGCAATGTCCACCTCTAATAATAACGAGATGACTCTGCCAGCAATGTCCTCCTCTAATGATAACAAGATGACTCTGCCGGCAATGTCCTCCTCTAATGATAACGAGATGACTCTGCCGGCAATGTCCTCCTCTAATGATAAAGGAGTTTACTCTGCCAGCAATGTCCTCCTCTAATGATAACGAGATGACTCTGCTGGCAATGTCCTCCTCTAATGATAACGAGATGACTCTGCCAGCAATGTCCTCCTCTAATGATAACGAGATGACTCTGCCGGCAATGTCCTCCTCTAATGATAACGAGATGACTCTGCTGGCAATGTCCTCCTCTAATGATAATGAGATGACTCTGCTGGCAATGTCCTCCTCTAATGATAATGAGATGACTCTGCTGGAAATGTCCTCCTCTAATGACAGTGAGATGACTCTGCCGGCAATGTCCTCCTCTAATGACAGTGAGATGACTCTGCCGGCAATGTCCCACTCTAATGACAGTGAGATGACTCTGCTGACTAATCCCAGTCCACACAGATAAGTGATATTCAAAAACACAAAATATCAATTGCCTTTATACTGTAATGTCCAGTGTGAAAATGTGAATATTTCAGTATTTGGAGGATGATCCTATCAAATATGAAACATATCATATTCTGATGAACCTTCCCTCTAAGGCCTGCCTGGCTGTGATCTCCGCTGCCTGCCCTCTGCGCAGCCGAGCACGATTATTTGCATGAAGCTGCAGTTTAGCAATCGTCTTGCCCGGCGATCCTGAAAATAATTTACGTTCCCGAAGGTTTTCTCCAGCAGTAAATATTTTGGCGTTTACCTTGTGGAATAAAGCGAAGCTGGCGGTTATTCTTTCTCTGCAGCGCGGTGATTCATGTGGATGATGGGAGTGTTCACAGCCGCTAACGGGCGCAGAGCGGGAGATGGGGGATTCGGAAACTGCAATTTTAGACCCATTTGCATTTCAATGGCCGGTACACTGGCATCACAATCGCGGATCTCCGGCGTACAAAGTGTTTTAATTGTTGGAGTCAAGAAATTTAAATATCTGACGCCAAACACTTTACAATGCAATGCTGGATTTAAAGGGGTATTCCCGTCTTCATACATGGATATTGTCGCATAAAGCTGCTAAATACCAGAAATATTTATAAAATGTTTAGTCTTATCTGAGATATTAACACTTTTGTTTTGCGTAGAACTTGTTGCCATGGAGATCGACCACCTCTGCTACACAGCAAAAAATGCACTGTGCTTACAAACTCTTTTCTATTAGGCTTGTAAGCGCTGCTCTGAAACTGGCCAGGATCGATGGAGCACGCCGTCACCTCCTAACCCCAGCAAAGTGCTTAAAAACAGGACAGCAGAAGTGGTCGGTCTCCTAGGCGACGAGCTGTAAACAAAAAAGGTTTCATATTTCTGCTTGTTTTCCCAATCTGTCAGACAATAGCCATCTGTGCTGATGGGAATGACCCTTTACTGCCCAAGGACACCAATGACTTTACTATTTACCTTTGTAAAGACATCCAGGAACTTCATTAACTGTTTACAGCCTTGGACAAAAGTGGGATTTATCACTGACCCCTTCACGGCTCCACATTGTCACCTCCACAATGCATGGGGATGGCATGCTGACTCTGAATGGCAGTATTGTGCACTGTATGGCAATATTTGGGTATAAATATTTATGGAATATGTACTTCCGGCGAGCCGTGGTCGTACTCTGCTACTTTTATGCTTTTATGACTCTGTGCATCTTATCTTGTATTTTCTGCAGATTATAGGAACTCATGTCCGAAACTCGGCGATGCTCTGTCAGGAGCTGGAGATTTCTGCGTCCAATGCTTGTATAGAGGAGCTGGGAACATTCACCACAAGGTGTGTTACTAAATCCAAATACAGCAATAGGGCTCCATATCCACACAATGCATCTGTTCTCCTTTTCGGAATATCTGTCTATTATTTATAGAAAAGCAGTCTGGGCCTCAAAACTGCATAAATAAGAAGAAACAATCATAGTCTGTCCATAAAAAGTTGCCTTAGTCACCAAGAATTCATAAAGCATTGGGTAAAAAACAATATGCAGTGAGCTCCCCCTAGTGGTGACTGTATAAATCTGTATGTAGTGAGCTCCCTCTGGTGGTGACTGTATAAATCTGTATGTAGTGAGCTCCCCCTAGTGGTGACTGTATAAATCTGTATGCAGTGATCTCCCCCTAGTGGTGGATGTATAAATCTGTATGTAGTGAGCTCCCCCTAGTGGTGGTTGTATAAATCTGTATGTAGTGAGCTCCCCCTAGTGGTGACTGTATAAATCTGTATGTAGTGAGCTCCCTCTAGTGGTGTCTGTATAAATCTGTATGTAGATAGCTCCCCCTAGTGGTGGCTGTATAAATCTGTATGTAGTGAGCTCCCTCTAGTGGTGACTGTATAAATCTGTATGTAGTGAGCTCCCTCTAGTGGTGGCTGTATAAATCTGTATGTAGTGAGCTCCCTCTAGTGATGGCTGTATAAATCTGTATGTAGTGAGTTCCCTCTGGTGGTGACTGTATAAATCTGTATGTAGTGAGCTCCCCCTAGTGGTGACTGTATAAATCTGTATGCAGTGAGCTCCCCCTAGTGGTGGATGTATAAATCTGTATGTAGTGAGCTCCCCCTAGTGGTGGTTGTATAAATCTGTATGTAGTGAGCTCCCCCTAGTGGTGACTGTATAAATCTGTATGTAGTGAGCTCCCTCTAGTGGTGTCTGTATAAATCTGTATGTAGATAGCTCCCCCTAGTGGTGGCTGTATAAATCTGTATGTAGTGAGCTCCCTCTAGTGGTGACTGTATAAATCTGTATGTAGTGAGCTCCCCCTAGTGGTGGCTGTATAAATCTGTATGTAGTGAGCTCCCTCTAGTGGTGGCTGTATAAATCTGTATGTAGTGAGCTCCCTCTAGTGGTGACTGTATAAATCTGTATGTAGTGAGCTCCCTCTAGTGGTGGCTGTGTAAATCTGTATGTAGTGAGCTCCCCCTAGTGGTGGCTGTATAAATCTGTATGTAGTGAGCTCCCTCTAGTGGTGGCTGTATAAATCTGTATGTAGTGAGCTCCCTCTAGTAGTGGCTGTATAAATCTGTATGTAGTGAGCTCCCCCTAGTGGAGACTGTATAAATCTGTATGTAGTGAGCTCCCTCTAATGGAGACTGTATAAATCTGTATGTAGTGAGCTCCCTCTAGTGGTGGCTGTATAAATCTGTGTGTAGTGAGCTCCCTCTAGTGGTGGCTGTATAAATCTGTATGTAGTGAGCTCCCTCTAGTGGTGGCTGTATAAATCTGTATGTAGTGAGCTCCCTCTAGTGGTGACTGTATAAATCTGTATGTAGTGAGCTCCCCCTAGTGGTGGCTGTATAAATCTGTATGTAGTGAGCTCCCTCTAGTGGTGGCTGTATAAATCTGTATGTAGTGAGCTCCCTCTAGTGGTGACTGTATAAATCTGTATGTAGTGAGCTCCCTCTAGTGGTGGCTGTGTAAATCTGTATGTAGTGAGCTCCCCCTAGTGGTGGCTGTATAAATCTGTATGTAGTGAGCTCCCTCTAGTGGTGGCTGTATAAATCTGTATGTAGTGAGCTCCCTCTAGTAGTGGCTGTATAAATCTGTATGTAGTGAGCTCCCCCTAGTGGAGACTGTATAAATCTGTATGTAGTGAGCTCCCTCTAATGGAGACTGTATAAATCTGTATGTAGTGAGCTCCCTCTAGTGGTGGCTGTATAAATCTGTGTGTAGTGAGCTCCCTCTAGTGGTGGCTGTATAAATCTGTATGTAGTGAGCTCCCTCTAGTGGTGGCTGTATAAATCTGTATGTAGTGAGCTCCCTCTAGTGATGGCTGTATAAATCTGTATGTAGTGAGCTCCCCCTAGTGGTGGCTGTATAAATCTGTATGTAGTGAGCTCCCCCTAGTGGTGGCTGTATAAATCTGTATTTAGTGAGCTCCCTCTAGTGGTAGCTGTATAAATCTGTATGTATTGAGCTCCCTCTAGTGGTGGCTGTATAAATCTGTGTGTAGTGAGCTCCCTCTAGTGGTGGCTGTATAAATCTGTATGTAGTGAGCTCCCTCTAGTGGTGGCTGTATAAATCTGTATGTAGTGAGCTCCCCCCTAGTGAATGCTGTATAAATCTGTATGCAGTGAGCTCCCTCTAATGGTGACTGTATAAATCTGTATGCAGTGAGCTCCCTCTAGTGGTGGCTGTATAAATCTGTATGCAGTGAGCTCCCTCTAGTGGTGGCTGTATAAATCTGTATGCAGTGAGCTCCCTCTAATGGTGACTGTATAAATCTGTATGTAGTGAGCTCCCTCTAGTGATGGCTGTATAAATCTGTATGTAGTGAGCTCCCTCTAGTGATGGCTGTATAAATCTGTATGTAGTGAGCTCCCTCTAGTGGTGTCTGTATAAATCTGTATGTAGTGAGCTCCCCCTAGTCGTGGCTGTATAAATCTGTATGTAGTGAGCTCCCTCTAGTGGTGGCTGTATAAATCTGTATGTAGTGAGCTCCCCCTAGTAGTGATTATATAAATCTGTATGTAGATAGCTCCCCCTAGTGGTGGCTGTATAAATCTGTATGTAGTGAGCTCCCTCTAGTGGTGACTGTATAAATCTGTATGTAGTGAGCGCCCTCTAGTGGTGGCTGTATAAATCTGTATGTAGTGAGCTCCCCCTAGTGGTGGATGTATAAATCTGTATGCAGTGAGCTCCCCCTAGTGGTGGCTGTATAAATCTGTATAGAGTGAGCTCCCTCTAGTGGTGGCTGTATAAATCTTTATGTAGTGAGCTTCCTCTAGTGGTGACTGTATAAATTTGTATGTAGTGAGCTCCCTCTAGTGGTGGCTGTGTAAATCTGTATGTAGTGAGCTCCCCCTAGTGGTGGCTGTATAAATCTGTATGTAGTGAGCTCCCTCTAGTGGTGGCTGTATAAATCTGTATGTAGTGAGCTCCCTCTAGTAGTGGCTGTATAAATCTGTATGTAGTGAGCTCCCTCTAGTGGAGACTGTATAAATCTGTATGTAGTGAGCTCCCCCTAGTGGAGACTGTATAAATCTGTATGTAGTGAGCTCCCCCTAGTAGTGATTATATAAATCTGTATGTAGATAGCTCCCCCTAGTGGTGGCTGTATAAATCTGTATGTAGTGAGCTCCCCCTAGTCGTGGCTGTATAAATCTGTATGTAGTGAGCTCCCTCTAGTGGTGGCTGTATAAATCTGTATGTAGTGAGCTCCCCCTAGTAGTGATTATATAAATCTGTATGTAGATAGCTCCTCCTAGTGGTGGCTGTATAAATCTGTATGTAGTGAGCTCCCTCTAGTGGTGACTGTATAAATCTGTATGTAGTGAGCGCCCTCTAGTGGTGGCTGTATAAATCTGTATGTAGTGAGCTCCCCCTAGTGGTGGATGTATAAATCTGTATGCAGTGAGCTCCCCCTAGTGGTGGCTGTATAAATCTGTATAGAGTGAGCTCCCTCTAGTGGTGGCTGTATAAATCTTTATGTAGTGAGCTCCCTCTAGTGGTGACTGTATAAATCTGTATGTAGTGAGCTCCCTCTAGTGGTGGCTGTGTAAATCTGTATGTAGTGAGCTCCCCCTAGTGGTGGCTGTATAAATCTGTATGTAGTGAGCTCCCTCTAGTGGTGGCTGTATAAATCTGTATGTAGTGAGCTCCCTCTAGTAGTGGCTGTATAAATCTGTATGTAGTGAGCTCCCTCTAGTGGAGACTGTATAAATCTGTATGTAGTGAGCTCCCCCCTAGTGGAGACTGTATAAATCTGTATGTAGTGAGCTCCCTCTAATGGTGGCTGTATAAATCTGTGTGTAGTGAGCTCCCTCTAGTGGTGGCTGTATAAATCTGTGTGTAGTGAGCTCCCTCTAGTGGTGGCTGTATAAATCTGTATGTAGTGAGCTCCCTCTAGTGGTGGCTGTATAAATCTGTATATAGTGAGCTCCCTCTAGTGATGGCTGTATAAATCTGTATGTAGTGAGCTCCCCCTAGTGGTGGATGTATAAATCTGTATGTAGTGAGCTCCCCCTAGTGGTGGCTGTATAAATCTGTATTTAGTGAGCTCCCTCTAGTGGTAGCTGTATAAATCTGTATGTATTGAGCTCCCTCTAGTGGTGGCTGTATAAATCTGTGTGTAGTGAGCTCCCTCTACTGGTGGCTGTATAAATCTGTATGTAGTGAGCTCCCTCTAGTGGTGGCTGTATAAATCTGTATGCAGTGAGCTCCCTCTAATGGTGACTGTATAAATCTGTATGCAGTGAGCTCCCTCTAGTGGTGGCTGTATAAATCTGTATGCAGTGAGCTCCCTCTAGTGGTGGCTGTATAAATCTCTATGTAGTGAGCTCCCTCTAGTGGTGGCTGTATAAATCTGTATGTAGTGAGCTCCCCCTAGTGGTGGCTGTATAAATCTGTATGTAGTGAGCTCCCTCTAGTGGTGGCTGTATAAATCTGTATGTAGTGAGCTACCTCTAGTGGTGGCTGTATAAATCTGTATGTAGTGAGCTCCCTCTAGTGGTGACTGTATAAATCTGTATGTAGTGAGCTCCCTCTAGTGGTGGCTGTATAAATCTCTATGTAGTGAGCTCCCTCTAGTGGTGGCTGTATAAATCTGTATGTAGTGAGCTCTCTCTAGTGGTGACTGTATAAATCTGTATGTAGTGAGCACCCTCTAGTGGTGGCTGTATAAATCTGTATGTAGTGCGCTCCCTCTAGTGGTGGCTGTATAAATCTGTATGTAGTGAGCTCCCTCTAGTGGTGGCTGTATAAATCTGTATGTAGTGAGCTCCCCCTAGTGGTGGCTGTATAAATCTGTATGTAGTGAGCTCCCCCTAGTGGTGGCTGTATTTATCTGTATGCAGTGAGCTCCTTGTAGCAGTGAAGGCCTCATTCACATTGTGCAGTCTTGTGATAGCTTTCTCCTGTGTACATAGTATAAGATCTCCTCAGTGATTACAGCGTATGTCTGTTTTCTCTGCAGACTGCAGGCTGCCTTCCAGGATTGTGTCGGCACCAGTTTTACTGATCTGTTTGTTCAGTACACAGTTGTCTATGTGAATAGTTTAACAAAACTCAGGTGAGTGATTAATGCAGGTAAACCCCCCCGTGCCCCCCCCCCCCCCCCCCCCGCTGGTGCAAAACTACAACTCCCAGCAAGTTCTGACACAGAATATCATAGATGTCAGACATTGGAGTATCTGAATGTACACAGCAGGCAGCTGCATTATTATTGACTTAGAACCATTTGAGCAAAAAATATATCTTAATTAGTGAAAGAAATGAACAAACAAGCAACTAGTGAAGAGTACGGCGAAAAAAAACAAAAACAGGAAATGAAACACATTTTTGCCCCACCCTGATAATATTAGTTGACGGATTGTCAGTGAGGACGATCACTTATTAAAATTCTCACACCAGACAGAACTCGCTGACAGATTCTCAGTTTACTCCTTCTGCAGTATAAAAATGCCTGGAGCTTCCCGACACCGTGGAGTTAATGTCAACATGATACAAATGTAAAGTGCTCGTAAAAAGTATCAACTTCGCTATTTACTTGTTACAAATTCTCTCTATTCTCAAAAACAGAGGGATTTTCATTTCGATTGTGTACTGTCATGGAGCTTGTAAGCGCTGCCCCTTTGTGAAATGAGTGGGTTCTGCCTGCTTTAGTGCTCTTGCACTTCGACGATGCAGGAAAGGCTGTGTGAGCGCATAGTTGGGGTCAGAGACTTAACCATCACCCAAACTGTCAATCAGGAGTACAGCGCACCCCATAAAGCAAAAAGCTGACTGGTCCAGCCCCTAAAGATTGAGAAAACCCCGTTAATGCAATTCATAAAAGTGGATTCAAAAGTGCAATTATGACTATAACTACTAGGTGGTGCCATCAAACAAATGTTGATCGTAATCACAAATCCACTGGAAAAAAAAGCAAATAATGTGGATATAAATACAAACGTGCATCATCATAAACTGTAACAGCACAAAAAATAACAGGAATGCATGAAAACACAACAATGCACACACAGTATACAAATAACAGGAATACATGAAAACACAACAATGCACACACAGTATACAAATAACAGGAATACATGAAAACACAACAATGCACACACAGTATATAAATAACAGGAATGCATGAAAACACAACAATGCACACACAGTATATAAATAACATGAATACATGAAAACACAACAATGCACACAGTATATAAATAACAGGAATGCATGAAAACACAACAATGCACACAGTATATAAATAACAGGAATGCATGAAAACACAACAATGCACACACAGTAGATAAATAACATGAATACATGAAAACACAACAATGCACACAGTATACAAATAACAGGAATACATGAAAACACAACAATGCACACACAGTGTATAAATAATATGAATACATGAAAACACAACAATGCACACACAGTATATAAATAACATGAATACATGAAAACACAACAATGCACACACAGTATATAAATAACATGGGGAGATACAATTCATCAGGCTGTGCCGCCATGCAACACTAGAGGGCGCTGCAGGATGAAAATGAGGCAAAAGGTAACGAAAATATCAGCTAAAACCGGGAGAGCTCCAGATGTGATCTGGGACCCAGATGGTCTTGGGACCCTCACAGAGGACAGGGCCGCCTTTCATCATCCTCTCCCCTGACCCTTCTAGATAATTGTTCAATTTTGATACTTTGTAACAATCTGTAAAACAAACATTTAGGGGGAAAGTTAGTTCTCGGACGACATCATAGAAGGTGGAAGTAGCTAAGTGCATGTCTTGGGGGGAGGTAGGGTGGGGGGGGGTAATCATTTTTTTAATTTAATTTCATTAAAAAGAAAAAAAATTGCACTGATATGAACTCTTTGTTTCAACTTTGATGTGGTCTGTGGTCATAAATCACCCATAGGACGTGCGGTTCACCCCTGACACCACACAGGCACATGCTACCCGGACTCCTACCACTGTACCTCAAGGACCCCTATCCAGTCTAAATACTAGTGGAGTCTCAGTCAGGTAGTTACCTGAACCAACATCCATTCCTTTCCAATTGCTGACAAGTGTGACCACATTGTCGCTTTTTACCCGTAATCCCTATACATTATCCAAGAAATCATCGCATTTCACAGGCCATCTTAGACTTCTGATCACGTCAGAGACCTATCCACATACTATGGATCACTGAGGTGTTGGCTTCGATATAATCCAGACCCTTTGTGCATGACCATGCACCACCATACTACTGATTAAATACAATGTCTGGGACTCATACGTTTTGATAACAGTGCTACCTTCCACCTATAGTGCATTCCGAAACTGACTATCTTGCATCCCTTGATCCATACAGCATCCCAGCATTGGTCAAACATTAGTGTCCTGTGCATATTCATCCACTTTGTGTCCTTCTATTCTTAAGCCTGTCCGACCTGAAGAAGGCCATATTGGCCGAAACGTTGTGATTGGCGGACTATTGTACAGCACTTTTGGCACAGTTTTCACTACAAAATAAAAAGAAAAGGATTTTTGACATCAGCTTCATGTCTTCCGATTTTCTGTGTCTCTAAGGGTGATAGTGAGTGTGCCGGAGTTCCCATATTGTGGTCATAAATCAGCTGATGTAGAAGATATTGAAATTCTCACACTAGACTAGCTGCGTTTAATTTGCATAATTTTGGGCAAAAACTCAGCGTTCAAACAAGCAGCATGCAATTGTTTTTGCCATTTTGGCTGCCTTTTGATAACATGGAAGTCAATGAGAAATGTCAGAACGCAGCAAATCTCAAAATTCTAGCGTTTTACCTGCGTTTTTGATGCTGAAAACATGCGTTTTGGACTTTGAAAACGCATGTTCTTTGAACTTAATATTAATGGAATGATATGTCCCTTTACACAGAGACACATAGTCCGACAATTAAAAGATTGAAATTCCATAATTTTTTGTTAATTTTCACATAATTATTACCAAATAGTTATTATTCATAAATTAGCTAATTTTTAACAGATTTAAATCATGATTCTTGTTATCATTTATTTCATAGTGTTTGTATATTTAAAATTTATTAACCAGTGTCTTTTTAATCAAAACGCACCTGACTTAGGGTATGACCGCACTTTGCGTTGTCCAAAAAGCACGTCAAAACGCACCCTCTGGCAGTAATTGATTTTGCCAAAGTTGCTTTTGACCACAAAATAGCGCTGAAAACGCATGCGTATTTACCGCGTTTTTTATGCGTTTTTATATGCTATTCCATTGCGTTTTGACTGATGCGTTTTGAACATAAAGACACTGCTAAATAAAGTTTAAACAATCAAACACAATGAAAAAAGAGAAAAAAAGGAACAAATCTGTATTAATGGGAAAAATAATGAAAATAGATATATTTCTTAAAATTATTGCGGTAATATACATTTTATCGCTAAAATAGCAATAAATGCATATTTTTCTTAAATTTAATTGTCGGATTATGTGTGTGTGTAAAGGCACATAACAAGTCATTATTTTGATGTCCAAAACGCATGTTTTCTGCACCTAAAAAGCAGGTATGGCTAGTTTCATACTTGCGTTGGACGGGATCCGTAGCATTGCGTTGTGTGACGCATGCAATGGATGCGTTGCATATAGTGGCACAACGCAATGCTACGGATCGTAAAAAATAACGGAAAGCTGTTTTTGTTTTTCTTTTCTTCTTACAGTTTACTGGCAGCCGACTATTGTGAACGATCAGCTGATCGCTCTTAATAGCCGGCGGCCGAGCGCTCTCACATGCCGGCGGCCGAGTGCTCAGCTGAGCGCCCTAACATGCCGGCGGCCGAGCATTCAGCTGAGCGCCCTAACATGCCGGCGGCCAAGCATTCAGCTGAGCGCCCTGACATGCCGGCGGCCGAGCGCTCAGCTGGGCGCACAGACATGCCGGTGGCCGAGCATTCAGCTGGGCGCCCTGACATGCCGGCGGCCGAGCGCTCAGCTGGGCGCACAGACATGCCGGCGGCCGGGCGCTCAGCTGGGCGCACAGACATGCCAGCGGCCGAGCGCTCAGCTGGGCGCACAGACATGCCGGCGGCCGAGCGCTCAGCTGACTGCCCTGACATGCCGGCGGCCGAGCACTCAGCTGGGTGCCTTGACATGCCGGCGGATCAGCTGAGCGCCTTGACATGCCGGCGGCCGAGCGCTCAGCTGAACGTTCGGCCACCGAGAAATAAAATAAAGTTTGTGATTAAAAAAAAAAAAGAGCATGCGCAATGAAAAATAAAGGTTTCCGCTGCTCAAAAAAACGTTACATGCAGCGTTCCATCCGCCCGACGCTCACTCACTGACGGTCAGCGTCAAAACAACTGATGTGCTGCGGGGCGGATGCAATGCAAGACCATCCGTTGCTATCCGTAGCTAATAGAAGTCTATGAGGAATATAACGGTTTCCTGTAACGGTTACCGTAATTCCTCAAGGCTGCGGATAGCAACGGATCCCGTCCAACGCAAGTATGAAACTAGCCTAAGGCTACTTTCACACATCCGGTTTGAGCACTGCGGCTCAATCCGGCTGTGAAACCTATGCAACGGATCACCGCATCCTTTGCATACGTTTTTACATGCTGCTACTGAGCATGCGCAGTGGAAGAAACCGCATACGGCGGCCGGATGCATTTTTTTCCGCATCGCGCCGCATCCGGCGTCCATAGGCATGCATTGAAAAATGCGCCGCAGCGCCGGATGCCTCCGGCCGCCGCTTTAATTAATTTTGCCGCATCCGGAAAAAACACGGATGCAATGCAAAGCCATCAGGCACATTCTGGTAACAATGCAAATCTATGGGGATAAAACGGATGCGGTACTGCATCCGTTTTACCCGTTTTTTTCCGGATTGTGCCTGATGGAAAAAACCTCATGTGTGAAAGTAGCCTAAGGCTAATTTCACACATCAGTTTTTTTCCATCAGGCACAATCCGGAAAAAAACGGGTAAAACGGATCAGGCGCCGGATCTGTTTTATCCCCATTGATTTGTATTAGCGCCGGATTGTGCCTGATGGCCTTGCGTTGCATCCGCCTTTGCCGGATCCGTCATAATTGCCTAAAGCGGCGGCCGGAGAGAACGTATCTTGTAATGTTTTTTTGTCCGGCAAAAAAAAACGCATCGCGCCGGATCCGGCGTGTTTTACAATAGAAGCCTATAGACGCTGGATCCGGCGTAATGCGGTAAAACACGGCTGCAGCCGCCAGATCCGTTTTTGTAAACTGAACATGCTCCAATCTATTGAAAAAAACGGATCCAGCAAAAAAAAAAACGGATGAAAAGGATGAAAAAACGGATGCGCCGGATCCGTTTTTTGATGGATCAGGTATATTGGAACAGTCAAAAAAAATAATCAGGCACAACATTTTTTGCATATTCTGCGCCGGATCCGTTGCATCAGGCACACGCCGGATTGTGCCTGATGCCAAAAACTGATGTGTGAAATTAGCCTAAAACGCTGGAATTGTGATGTTGCTTGGTTTTTGCCATTTCTCATTGACTTCAATGTTAGCAAAACGCACCCAAAATGGCAAAAACAATTGACATGCTGCTTCTTTGAACGCATGGTTTTTGCCACAAAATATGGAAATTAAACGCAGAGTTTAGAAACGCAAAGTGCGGACTAGAAATCCACATTTACCATAGACTTTGCTGGAAAAGCAAAACGCATGCCTTTTGGCATGAAAACGCTGCAGCTCAAAACGGACCTAAAAAGCAGCTGAAACGCAAAGTGCGGTCATACCCTTAAAGCAACCAAAAAGCAGGTAAAAAGCTGTCAAAATGCGATAAAAACGCATGCGTATTTACCACGTTTTTGCGATCCGACCAAACTTTGGCAAAGACAATTTCTGCTAAAATATGCGTTTAGAACTGCAAATACGACGACGCAAAGTGCGGACACAGCCTAAAAGGTATCAACCACTGAGGACTTCAGTTCTTGTAAACATTTTCTTATCACACTTGACAGTCAGAATGAGCTCGCTGACAGATTCTCAGTTTACTCACTTTGCAGTCTGCCATTGACCGCACAATGCAGAGGCTGCAGGAGGCACGGGGCTACATTTTTATCGAAACCTATTTGCAAAAATGATTTCTATTTGCCAAATACATGAATTTAAGAAACAAATGATTCCCAAATGTGGAGTACACCTTCATAAAAGCGGAGTTGCGACTGCCGCCGTTGTATCCGCCCCTCACATCTCCATCGCTCGTGTTCATGTATCTGGGTCAGGAGACTCTGGAGAATTTCGGGGTTTTTCTTTTTTACAGATCTGAGCAAATATAGGAAAGGGGCGAGAGACGTGACCTCTATTGTAGACATCTTTATGAATTTTGGATGTATCCTCTCTGTCCACGCACTCGGGGCTGGTTCTCGCCATTGTTAATATCTATGGCTCATCATCCCGGCCCTCTCCTCTCCCTGTGTCTCATCTCTACAGTCAGTGCAATACCCAATCTAGAAAACTCATTAGTGCATAACTCGGGGACCACCGGCCCACCCCGGCCCCTGGTTTAATTTCTCACGCCGTAGCCCCTTGGAAAACTGTTCTCATCTTACTTCATCACTGAGGATGTAAAACTGTGATGAAAGTTGATAAATGCAGAAGTGATGGGTTTTATTCTGTGAATTGTTTCTAAAACCCCAAGATCCTCTTTATCAAAAAGAAAGTCTTTTCTGAGAGCCTGACCAAATTCAGCATAGTAATTTTCGGCGGGGCAGGCGGGGGTCACCACTATGTTTCCTAATATGTCAATGGAAATTAGACATTTTTTTTCTATTGACCTAACATGGAGCAAATTAGGTTTTTTGTTCAACTGGACCACCAGGGATCATACTGACTTATTTTTTTTCTGTACTGGACTCTTAGGCATCATACACTGAAGGAATCAATATATCATGGGCCACCAGGGATCATATTCTGCTTTTTTTTTTACTGGATTATTAGGAATCAGGCTTTACTTCTTTGTCTTTTCTACTAGACCATCAGGGACTATAAGTTGTGTTTTTATCAACTGGTCGGCAAGAATCTGATTTCAGGGTAAAACACTGTTTTTTTCCACTAGAATTACACATTTTTTCTTCTACTGGACCATCGGGGATAATTTTATGCTTTTTTCACAGGGTTGCTAGTTAGGACTCCTAGATTTTATCTCTCTAGTCCATCAGGGATTACACATAGTTATTCCTTTGGATCACAAGAGAATCCACACTCTTTTCTCTTCTAGACCACTAGGGATTAGATCTTGTTTTTTTCCCCAGAGAACTATTGCTTATCTTTCCTTTCTTTTTTTCACTAGCCCACCAGGGATTAGTTCTTCTTTTGCACCACCAAGGATTTCACACTCTCTTTTATTCGACCATCACAGATTAGATCCTGTTTTTTTCCACAGGGTTATTGCTTATCTCTCCTTTATTTATTTTCACTAGCCCACCAGGGATTAGTCTGTTGCACCCCCAGGGATTTCATACTATCTCTATTATTAGCTCATCAAGGGTAAGAGCATGTTTTGTTCCAATGGGCTATTGGGTATTAAGCACTCCTATTTTATTCCACTAGCCCATCAGGGGTTATACACTGTTTCTTCTATTTAACCATCAGGAAGAATACATTGTTTCTGCTGCTGGAAAGTCATGGATTAGATCATGTTACCATGATAGGGTCCTTGTGTAATCCCTGATGGGTTTGTGGAAATAAATAAAAGAGAGATGATCACTTTCTTTTTGTGGACCACCAGGGAATACACACTGTCTCTTGTACTAATTAAGGACACAATCTTTTTTCCTGCAGGCTATCAGATGTCAATCACTCCTATGTTTACCCCTTGTCCATCAGGAATTACACATTATTTGTTCTATTGAGCCTCTAAGGATCTCATATTGTTTCTTTAAGTGGACCATCATGGGTCAGATTATGTTTTCTTCCATATCGCTATCTAGTATTAATCGCTCATTTCCCACTATCCCATCAGGGGTTATATACTATTTCAGAGGTAAGATTTTATTTTTCTTCACACCTTTTTTTGTTCCACAAACCCATCAGAGGTGATACACTAATTCTTCTATTGAGCCTCTAGGGATCCCATATTGTTTCTTTAAGTGGACCATCATGGGTGACATTATGTTTTCTTCCATATCTATCTAGTATTAATCGCTTCTTCCCACTATCCCATCAGGGGTTATACATTATTTCAGGGATCAGATTTTATTTTCCTTCACGCCTTTTTTTGTTCCACAAACCCATCAGGGGTTATACATTATTTCAGGGGTCAGATTTTATTTTTCCTCACGCCTTTATTTGTTCTACTAGCCCATCAGGGGTTATATACTATTTCAGGGATCAGATTTTATTTTTCCTCATGCCTTTATTTGTTCCACTATCCCATCAGGGGTTATACATTATTTCAGGGATCAGATTTTATTTTCCTTCACGCCTTTTTTTGTTCCACAAACCCATCAGGGGTTATACATTATTTCAGGGGTCAGATTTTATTTTTCCTCACGCCTTTATTTGTTCTACTAGCCCATCAGGGGTTATATACTATTTCAGGGATCAAATTTTATTTTTCCTCATGCCTTTATTTGTTCCACTAGCCCATCAGGGGTTATATACTATTTCAGGGGTCAGAATTTATTTTTCTTCACACCTTTTTTTGTTCCACAAACCCATCAGGGGTGATAAATTATTTAATGGATCAGATTTTATTTTTTCTCACGCCTTTATTTGTTCCACTATCCCATCAGGGGTTATATACTATTTCAGGGGTCAGATTTTATTTTTCCTCATGCCTTTATTTGTTCCACTAGTCCATTAGGGATTGTATACTATTTCAGGGGTCAGGTTTTATTTTTCTTCACGCCTTTTTTTGTTCCACAAACCCATCAGGGGTGATAAATTATTTAATGGATCAGATTTTATTTTTTCTCATGCCTTTTTTTGTTCCACTATCCCATCAGGGCAGGGGTTATACATTATTTCAGGGATCAGATTTTATTTTTCTTCACGCCTTTTTTTGTTCCACTAGCCCATCAGGGTTATACATTGTTTAATGGATCAGATATTATTTTTCCTCATACCTTTATTTGTTCCACTAGCCCATCAGGGATCATACATTGTTTTATCTATTGAACCACCCTGGAATTGTGTACTTTTTTGAACTCCTACGACACACGATCACTCAATATATCACTTGGCGTATGATAAATTACGGACTACTTCATGTACCAGGGGTACAGGGGTCCGGAGCTCTCGGAAGGGGATGCAGTTCTGGAATCTCTCAGGATGTCTACATGTGTTTGCAGAAGATAGAAACTCCCTCTGTAATACCCCGTAGATGAGGATGGAAGGCAGTCCCAGCTTATTCTCCCTTTTTGGCATTTCTATCATTTCCTCGCGTTTGCTGGATTCCTGGCACACACCTTGCGCCTCTTGTAATTGCTTGGAGTAAAACAATAGAAAGTGTCTTCACTCGTGAGTCACGGGGGGGATCGGCTCCGTAATGAACCGTCGCTGCCAGAACAAAGCTCCGCTCCCAGCTGAGAGTGTAATAAGTAAAATGGGAAAGCACGCTGCGCTGGAATTCCCTGCGTCAGAAAAATCGGCTTTCCCGAGTCTGGATGCCGGAACCGACTACAAGAAGTTACTGTCTGCTTGTGGCCGACGTTCCCGGATTTCTGAAAATAGCTATAAAAATACAAGATTTGCATAATTTTCCCATTGTGTTCACCTGGCGTATGCCTGGAAAACCGCCCGATGGCTCCCATGTTTGGGCTACGAGCCGAGACGTCCAGAGACCCCCAGGGATTTATCGGACAGGACACTGAAATGAGAACATTATTGCCAGGGGTCAACGAGAAACATTTAACATCAACCTTCAGATTTAGGGGGTCCGACCAGCATAGGTAGAAGCCCAGTGAAAAATTGTAGCTGCAGTGCTTTGCAAAAGTATTCATACCCCATGAACTTGTAGATATAGCGCTTTGCAAAAGTATTCAGTGTGCGCGTCAAATCGCTGCAGAAACACTGCATAATGGATGCAGTTTTTCTGTGCAAAAAAACGCTTTCACGCGCTATGGCTGCTGCCTCCACCATAGACAGAGCGGGAGCTGCATCCATAGCGCACGGAATAATTGACATGCTCATTTTATGAACGCACGGATTTGGGTAAAAATTTTAGCACCCAAATCGCTGCGTTCATAAAAGCAACGTGCGCACGTCTCATGCACAATCTTCATAGATTGTGCAGGGGACGCAGGACGCATGCATTTACGCTGCAGTGCAATACGCAGCGTAAATGCGTTCAAATACGCAACATGCGCATGAACCCTTAGACGTAGACACCACAAATCTGCCCTTTATGGAAGAGCGGCTAGAAGAAAGACATATTCGAAAGCCATAGAAAGTCTCGTTTACAGTTTGCAAAAAGTCATATAGGGGAGACAGCGAGCAGTGGAATAAAGGGCTCTGGTCAGAGGAGACCAAAGGAGAACTTTTTGGGCTAAATACAAAATACTATTTGTGGCGTAAAATCAACACAAAACACCCTCCCTACCATCACACATGGTGGAGGCAGCATGCTGCTGTGGGGAGGCTTTTCTTCAGCAGGGGCAGGAAAGTTGGTGAGAGGTGATGAAAGATGGATGGAGCTGAATACAGGGCAATCTCCTATGAACCCATCGGTCTCCTATAAACCCGCTGGTCTCCTATAAACCTGCCAGTCTCCTATAAACCCGCCGGTCTGCTACAAACCCATTGGTCTCCTATAACCCTGCCGGTCTCCTATGAACCCATCAGTCTCCCATAACCCTGCCGGTCTCCTATGAACCCACCGGTCTCCTATAAACCCGCCTGCCTCCTATAAACCCACCGGTCTCCTATAAACCCACCGGTATCCTATAAACCCGCCGGTCTCCTATAAACCCATCAGTCTCCCATAACCCTGCCGGTCTCCTATGAACCCACCGGTCTCCTATAAACCCGCCTGCCTCCTATAAACCCACCGGTCTCCTATAAACCCACCGGTCTCCTATAAACCCGCCGGTCTCCTATAAACCCGCCTGCCTCCTATAAGCCCACCGGTCTCCTATAAACCCGCCTGCCTCCTATAAGCCCGCCGGTCTGCTTTAGTAGCCACCTTTGTTCATTACAGGCTGTGACTTATCACTCGGGGCTCTTTTAGCTTTATGGCATTCTTTAGTACACTTGTTTGCGGCACTGTCAGCAGAATTCTGACCCTTTTCTTATGTTTAGTGCAATCTCTCCTATGGCTGTAATTAGTTTACTGCTCGCACTGCGCAAAATACATTTTCTGACACAAGGAGCCACCTTCATCCGCGATATTTAGAGCCCGGCGTACACAGCGTACGGTGCAGGTGGATACAAGCCCCTCCGTCAGCGGCTCCCACATGGAATCCTCATAAGGTTCGAAGAAGAATGGTGTTTTTCCAGGTTCCATCTGTCGCGCTGACTCGTGGTGGGTGAACGAGCTCAGCACTGCTCCATACTCGATTATCCTGGTGCTCCGGCGCCATGCCTGAGTCCCTGCCCTGCAATGTTTCCCGGCTGTTAGATAACCCATTCACATGCGGGAATTGCCTGCCATACACAGTTTTGCCGTAGCCATGTTGTCTACTGACATTTCTGTGATTGCCTGGCCACATCGCGTCATCGGGTCTATACAAGACCCAGTGACACCATGCTCGATACACTGGAAGCCATTCAGAGAGAGTTTACCTAGGAGAGAGAGGTTAGATTAGAGCAGGTTTGTACACTTAGATCCTTTACATGTGACACTTAACAGTGTTTTTAGCTTTCTCTAAACTGATAAATAAATAGTTAAAGAAATGACATGAGGTCCTTCAGTGTTTTAGGTAACCAGCAAAGGTAAAGCAGACAGCTGGGGGCTGGTATTATCAGGCTGGGAATGCCCATGGTTATTGGGCCCTTCCCAGCCTAAAAATAGCAGCCCTTAGCCGGTCAAGAAGTTACGCATCCATTAGATGCTCTAATTGCACTTTGCCCTGCTCTTTCCAATTGCTCTGATGCGGTGGCAATTGGGGTAAGGGTTTGGGGTTGATGTCAGCCGTGAATTGACAGCTGGCATCAAGCCCAAGGGTCAATAATGGAGAGGCGTCTGTCATACACCCCCATTACTAACTCAGTAATCTAAAAAAACAGACACAGGAAAAAATAGTTTGTTTGCATAATGACTCCTCCAAACTCCCTTTTTCACCAATTTATTATCAAAAATGTTCCGTCGTAGTCCACATTCCTCGAATTCAGCTCCAGCGACTGTGATTACCAGTAAAGTACAACCATTCACAGGCGCAAGGTAGTGATGACAACTCGTATCACAGCCACAAGCTCAACCCTGCTTAGCGAGACCCGGCAAAGCTGATGAGAGTTGTCGTCACTACCTCACGCCTGTGCATGGCTGTGCTTTACTGGCAATCACAGTCGCCGGAGCTGCATTCAGGAAAGGTGGACCACAACAGAACACTTTTGAGAATTTTTTTTTTATCCTTTTGTGTGTGTGTTTTTTATTACTGAATTAGTAATGGGGGTGTTTGATAAATACCTCTCCATTACTAACCCCTGGGCTTTATGCCAGCTGACACCAACCCCCTGATTCCCAGTCTGATAATATCAGCCCCCGCTGTCTGCTTTCCTTTGGCTGATTATCAACAATGGGGGAGACACCACTTGGTTTTTTTTTTAATTTATTTAATTAGTTCCCAACAGGGACCTGGAAGTCAGAGATGGGTCGAGGCATTATCTCCATGCTGTTCACATTTTATTTCAGCGCTGTTTGCATCCATTTCAGCGATTTTCATGCCCCCCAGCCCTCCTGTTTGGGTCTTTCGGAAAAATGCTTAAGTTATTATTATTATTATAGGGCCATTACATGGCGCTTTACAAGTAAAAAGCTTAGCTCCTCTTCCCTTTAGCTGCTAGTCATCTGTTTTTCTCCTTAGGTGTAAATACTCTCATTTTCCCTGGACTTGTGCTCATGACATTCAGGTCCTTCACAAGCTCTGGATGCAAGTAGGCGGCTTGCACTCATCAGTAGGATTGTTGCTGCTCTTTACTGAACTTCTTACTGAGGTGTCTAGCAATAAGTTGTTTGTTGTTTTCCCTTGTTTGTTATCACTTTGTGTCCTTTAGTGCTTAGTGGGGTTGACTAAGCGCTCATCCCATCCGCTCCCTCCCTAGGGTTCAGATCAGGGTCAGGTATCCGGCTTAGCACATAGGTGAGGAACCTATCCATGGTGGGGAGGGACCCCAGGGCCCAGTGGTAGGCTTTGTCAGGGGTCACCATTTCCCCCTTCACTAGACACAGGGTGTCCCTTCCCTTTCACTTGATACGTCTCCGTACCTAGCGTGACAATAGGGGTCTCACACATGTCCCCTTTTGATGGAGGTCTGATGACCTGGAATGTAATTTGGCAGCTGTAACCCTCCTGCACAGTGGCACAGTCCCGCACGTGTGGCTTGCAGCTCGTCACTGTTGCTGATAGATTTGCTTATCCGCCTTCCTCGGCCTTCTGTACATTATTTTCCATCACAATACCGGTTTTCCTGTCCTGACCAGTGACGTGATCATGGCGCCTGCATACAGCGGAGCAGCTGCTATCGACTATCACATTACTTCCTTTTTGTGCCAGGTGGTTACATTTTCCGTTGCAGCGAGTTTTGCTTTTTTGGGGGGTATTTTCAGACTTCTATATTGTGTCTTGTCTATATGTCCATTGCATTTCTAACACTATATGGGCCATGTTTCCCTTTTTTCAGATCTTATTTGCAATAATTTATCTAATTTACTCCAGTTTTACTAAATATTTTCTCTCCTAGGCACAACACAACTCAGTCGGATGCAGAGCAATGCAGATGTGCGGAAACCAATCTGACCAATGCCATTAAAAGTCTGAAACAACATTTTATCCAGCTTTTTAAAAAGGACACAAGGGTGAGGACCAGATATCAAAGAAGTGACTGTTCACACTCCAATGTCAAGGCTCAAATACCCAGATCCAGAATTATTATACAATGTGTACCTCCTGCCACCACTAGAGGGAGCTGCTGTGATACTGTATACAGGAAGCTCCTCAGCTCCCCCTAGTGGTAGCTCCAAGTCATCTACATTTTATGTTTATGCCTATGATTTGGAGCTATGGATAAGAAAGACTGAGCTCCGACCGCTGAAGTATGTATCAACTCAGAAGGGTAATAGCTGGAGGTGATGAAGGATTATTCAAGGAATTTTGTCAGGGTCACCCCCGAAGTGAGGAGCGATAAGGGAGTTATGTAGTCAGGATTAGTTGAGCGCAAGAACTAGAAAGTATGTCAGCCAAAGTGGCCACCAGATAAACCAGTAGGACTGGAGAATATGGTAATGTTAGAACAACGAAGCAGAACTGCTAGGAGAGCAGGAGCCTGGAGTCCGGGCAAATGGGGGAGTCCTGGCAAATGGGGGAGTCCTGGCAAACGGTTGAAGTCCGGGCAATTGGGGGAGTCCAGGCAAATGGGGCAATCCGAGCAAACGGTGGAAGTCCGGGCAAATGGGGAGTCCGGGCAAATGGGGAGTCCGGGCAAATGGGGGAGTCTGAGCAAACGGTGGAAGTCAGGGCAAATGGGGAGTCCGGGCAAATGGGGAGTCCGGGCAAACCGTGGAAGTCCGGGCAAACCGTGGAAGTCCGGGCAAATGGGGAGTCCGGGCAAACCGTGGAAGTACGGGCAAACAGTGGAAGTCCGGGCAAACGCCATCTGCATGCGTTATAGCCTGCCGGAGACAGGAAAGTGAGACCCGTCACCCATGACCGTCTGCAGAGATGGGGGTTCGTGAATGATGCTCAGCTCGGGGTCTCTGCTGTCCTGGGCCAGGAGCCACATTACCAGATCATTGTCCGGTGCGTTGCGTCCATGGCCAGTCACATTAGTCAATACAACACGAAACCTCCTCCCTTCCTCATGTCTTTCTCTTCTACAGGCACAATTTCATAAGATAATCACCAAAACCTGGCTGACGAAGAACACGGCCTTCAACGCCATCATGAAGTCAATGGGAATCCTGTGCCGGTGCCTGAAATATTTCCTTCCTCCGCATGATAAGGTACATTGGGCTCCTGTTCCTCTGGATCAGCTGCCCCTATCCTGCAGACCCTGTACACGTAGAGTTCTGTAATATGACCCAAATAGTGACCTTAATGGTGGTCCATGAACTGGAAGCCCCCCAGATGCTGTGCACTAGAGGGAAGGTCTAGGGAACACTGGACGCCATCATCAACGCTTCAGACTTTCTCAATGACAGATGTAATAATATCCCCTCCCCCATCGGTTCCGCTCTTGTGTAAGGAGGCAGAGGACACGAGGCCGGGGACGGTTTTGCAGGTGCGCTGCGCTCATTTCCTCTCCCCTATATAACGTGCGTTGGGGGCGTCGGGTGCAGAGGATGCAGCTGTGGTCGAGGGCGTAATAACCCACACAAAAGCCTCTCACTATCTTAATAAATGCACATGTATGGCCCCCGGGAGGCTCCTTTCAGCTTCTGATTACTTTTTGCTTTTGTTCTTTTTTTGTTTTCACCTTTTTGTGCTGTTAAAATTTTTGGGTTTCTTGATAAAAGGATAAAAAAAATCCTCTAAGTTAGGATTGAAAAATACTCGGTGTCAGTGGGATCCGATTGGTGCAAGATTTTTGGATCATTTTATATGAATAAAAAAACTAAAAAGCCAATTAAAACTGTTTCTTAAAGGTGATGTGTCTAGTGATGGGAGGACCTGGACTGTAAAGGTCCGGACCCACATGATTACAAATGTAACCTGGTGCCGAGCCCGGAACTCTCAGGGAATTCCGGCTAATGATCCGGAACCATAAAAATAAAGAAAATAAGAATGAAGCGAGCGCTGTACTTACCAAGTCTCCGGCGTGGCTGTAACTTCTCCCGCCGTCGCTGATTCTTCTTCTGGGGCCACTCATTATTGCTCATTCATATTCACTGCTTTCCCTGCCCACCGGCCATCCTGGCATCTGTGATTGGTTGCAGTCAGACGCTCCCAAAGCCTGTGTGTCAGTGTCTGCCTGCAACCAATCACAGGCGCTGTCTGCGGGTCAGTATTGTCGTGTATAAATAAATAAAATAATTGGGGCCAGGTCCCCGTATTATGACACCCAGCACAGATTAAGCCCACGGCTAAAGGCTGCAGCCCCCAGCCCTGCACTTATCTTCTCTTTGTATCAAAATAGGAAGAACCGCATGCAGGTTTTTTTTTGTTTCTTTTAATTATTTAAATAAATAATTAAAAAAAAACCATTGTGTGGTCCCCCCCAATTTTGATACCCAGCCATGATAAAGTCCAACAGCTGGAAGCTGGTATTCTCTAGCTGGGGATTCCCATTTCCCATGCTTATTGGGCCCTCCCAGCCTAAAAATAGCAGCCTACAGTCACCCGGAATTGCCACATCCATTACATGTGACAATCCCAGTTCTTTACCTGGCTCTTCCCAATTGCCCTGGTGTGGTGGCAATCGGGGTAATAAGGGGTCACCATGCTTGGGTGCTCTGTACTCATAACTAGCTATGAGTGTCTAAGCTCGACTGCTACACCATAAACACCAGGGACTTAGAAACCCTTGTTCTGACAATCATTGGAGTTCCTAGTGGTCGGACTCCACCAATTTACTAATTATCAACATTGTATTGGTAAAAAATATTGAAAACTTGACAACTGGAACACCCCTTTAAGCCAGACCAGAGCTCAGCTTCCGTCCCAGTACAAGCGGAGGGGCTCTTGAAAGGCAGCAAAGTAAAAAGGTGGGCACTGCAGAGGGTATACATGGCTAGCGCAGCTCCCCCCGGCAAACTGGTCTTTGGGGGATGTCTGAATCTACATTCACAATTTCGTTTCTATAAGGCTGCTTTCACACATCCGGATTCTGCCGTGTGGCACAATACGGCGCTCTGCAGAAAAAATGCAACTATTTTTTTTGCCACCGGTCGCGTTTTTTCCCACATAGACTTGCATTAGCGCCGTACTGTGCCGCATGGCCTTGCGTTGCGTCCGTTTTTTGCCGGATGCGGCATATTTAGCCGATGCGGCGGCCGGATGGAACGTTGCCTGGCACTTTTTTTGTGCAGCGAAAAAACCGCATCACGCCGGATCCGGCGTGATTCACAATGCAAGCCTATGGACGCCGGATGCGGTTATTTGTACTGCGCATGCTCAGGATCAAGCCGCATCCGTCAAAAACCGGACGGGCCGCATGAAAAAACTTATGCAACGGATCCGTTTTTTTCGCCACATCCGTTGCATAGGTTTTTGAGCCGGATTGTGCCGCTCACCACAAACCGGATGTGTGAAAGCAGCCTTAGGCAACTTTCACACATCAGTTTTTTGGCATCAGGCACAATCCGGCCTGTACCTGATGCAACGGATCCGACGCAGAATATGAAAAAACGGATGCGCCTGATCCTTTTTTTCACAGATCCGGTCTACCTGATCCGTCAAAAAACCGGATCCGGCGCATCCGTTTTTGCATCCGTTTCATCCGTTTTTTGCTGGATCCGTTTTTCCAATACATTGGAGCATGCTCAGTTTACAAAAACCGGATCCGGCGGCCGCATCTGTTTTTTGCTGCATTACGCCGGATCTGGCGTCCATAGGCTACTTTCACACATCAGTTTTCTGCATTCAGGCACAATCCTTTTTCTTCCTGATCCAACGGATCCGACAAAAAATGTAAAAACCGTATCCACCGTATCCGTTTTATAACGGATCCGTTATGCCGGATGCGTAAAAAAACAGATCCGTTGGATCCGTTTTGCATCCGTTTTTGCATCCGTTTTGTCCGTTTTTTTTTGCTTGATCCGTTTTTTTCAAAACATTGGAGCATGCGCAGTTTACAAAAACGGATCCGGCAGCCGCATCCATTTTTTGCCGCATTGCGCCGGATCCAGCGTCCATAGGCTTCCATTGTAAAACACGCCGTATCGCGCCAGATCCGGCGCGATGCGTTTTTTTTGCCGGACAAAAAATTGTTGCAAGATAGGCTACTTTCACACATCAGTTTTCTGCATTCATGCACAATCCTTTTTTTTCCTGATCCAAAGGATCCGGCAAAAAAATGTAAAACCGTATCCACCGGATCTGGTTTTTAACGGATCTGTTATGCCGGATGCGTACAAAACCGGATCCGGTGGATACGGTTTGCATCCGTTTTTGCATCCGGTTTGTCCTTTTTTTTGAAGGATCAGCTTTTTAAATTCATTTGGTGCATGCGCAATTTACAAAAACGGATCCGGTAGCCGCATCCATTTTTTACCGCATTGCGCCAGATCCGGCGTCCATAGGCTTTCATTGTAAAACACGCCGTATCGCGCCGGATCCGGCGCGATGCGGTTTTTTTTGCCGGACAAGAAAACATTGCAAGACACGTTGCCTCCGGCCGCCGCTTTGACTAATTTTCCGGAAAAAACGGATGCAACGCAAAGCCATCAGGTACAATCCGGTAACAATGCAAATCTATGGGGATAAAACGGATGCGGTACCGGATCCGTTTAACCCGTTTTTTTCTGGATTGTACCTGATGGAAAAAAACTGATGTGTGAAAGTAGCCATACATTGCCTCCGGCCGCCGCTTTAATTAATTTTGCCGCATCCGGAAAAAACTGGATGCAACGCAAAGCCATCAGGCACAATCCGGTAACAATGCAAATCTATGGGGATAAAACGGATGCGGTACCGGATCCGTTTTACCCGTTTTTTTCCGGATTGTGCCTGATGGAAAAAACCTGATGTGTGAAAGTAGCCATAGGCTTCCACTGTAAATCTCGCCATATCGCGATGGATCCGGCGCGATGCGTTTTTTTTGTCAGAGACAAAAAAACATTACAAGAGACGTTCCATCCGGTCGCAGCATTAGCCAATGACGACGGATCCGGCAAAAGCCGGGTGCAACGCAAGGCCATCAGGCACAATCCTGCGCTAATACAAATCAATGGGGATAAAACGGATCTGGCGCCGGATCAGTTTTATCCGTTTTTTTCCGGATAGTGCCTGATGGAAAAAAACTGATGTGTGAAAGTAGCCTTTTGTCCCTCCATAGGAGCACACGTCCCGATATAAAGGGGTGACCACTAATCTGAATCAGTATAATCCACATTCATCCTCGCCCCAATCTCCCATTTGGGGCTACTGTTGCATAAATTTCATCCTTTATGTAGATATCTTTTTATACACAATCCCCCCATAATGGACAGGCTAGGGATGTTTCCTTTATGTGAGGCCATGCAGACACAAGGCGCCCCCCCCCGGTCGGTGCACGGGCTTCGGTCCTCGTGGACTCACACTTCTTGCCATTGTTTTGTACATTTTGTAACACTGAGGTTTCTGAAATTTGTGAAATTCCTTTCTGGAGCTTCCTTTTTATTGCTTTTTGTGCTTTTATTCTTAGAACTTGTGTTGCTTTTACTTTTGCAATTAATTGTTAAGAATGAGTCATGAGGTGGAAACTCGAGCATGAAATGATTAGTGGTGGTCTGCGGCCGAGGGTCCGACCAGCGGGATTAGTTTTATTTTAAGGTCATACACCCTGCAGTCTTAATAAATGTAATGGATCCACATTAGGCTGAGATCACATGTCCGGTGATCGTCCGTTAGAGCGGATCCCGCAGAGATCTGTTGAGAAAAAGTTCTGCAAATGCAACTTTTTCATCCATCGTTAAATAACTGATTTCTGCCGGATCCGAACATTGGAGTCTATGGAGAACGGATCCGGTAACTGATCGCTATTTAGTCATCGGTTTTTCTTGCGTTTGTAAAGGATCCATTTTTTTCTTACAGAATCTGTTACAAATGGAAGATAAATAGTAATCCATTACCGGATCTGTTCTCCATAGTCTTCAATGTAAAAAAAAACAGGATGCGGCAGAAATCATTTAGCAAACGGATCTCTGCAGGATCCATTCTTACAAGTGATTACAGGACGTGTGAACTCAGCCTGATACAAGTAATCACCCAGATATCTGATTATTACATGGATTTAGTGATTCCAAGCGGCCGATTATTGTCCTGGTGTCCAAATGTCTGGTGTTATTGTATTTTATATTTCTCCATCTCTGTTTCCTATATCTATCTATCTATCTATCTATCTATCTATCTATCTATCTATCTATCTATCCCTCTATCTATCCCTCTATCTATCCCTCTATCTATCTATCTATCTATCTATCTATCTATCTATCTATCTATCTATCCCTCTATCTATCTATCTATCTATCTATCCCTCTATCTATCTATCTATCTATCTATCTATCTATCTATCTATCTATCTATCTATCTATCCCTCTATCTATCTATCTATCTATCTTTCTATCTATCCCTCTATCTATCTATCTATCTATCTATCTATCTATCTATCTATCTATCTATCTATCTATCCCTCTATCTATCTATCTATCTATCTATCTATCTATCTATCTATCCCTCTATCTATCTATCTATCTATCTATCCATCTATCTATCCCTCTATCTATCTATCCATCTATCTATCCCTCTATCTATCTATCTATCTATCTATCTATCTATCTATCTAGCTATCTATCTATCTATCTATCCCTCTATCTATCTATCTATCTATCCCTCTATCTATCTATCTATCCCTCTATCTATCCCTCTATCTATCTATCTATCTATCTATCTATCTATCTATCTATCTATCTATCTATCTATCCCTCTATCTATCTATCTATCTATCTATCCCTCTATCTATCCCTCTATCCCTCTATCTATCTATCTATCTATCCCTCTATCTATCTATCCCTCTATCTATCTATCTATCTATCTATCCCTCTATCTATCTATCTATCTATCTATCTATCTATCTATCTATCTATCTATCCCTCTATCTATCTATTTATCTATCTATCTATCTATCTATCTATCTATCCCTCTATCTATCCCTCTATCTATCTATCTATCTATCCCTCTATCTATCTATCTATCTATCTATCTATCTATCCCTCTATCTATCCCTCTATCTATATCTATCCCTCTATCTATCCCTCTATCTATCTATCTATCTATCTATCTATCTATCCCTCTATCTATCTATCTATCCCTCTATCTATCTATCTATCTATCCCTCTATCTATCTATCTATCTATCTATCTATCTATCTATCTATCTATCTATCTATCTATGTATCTATCTATCTATCTATCTATCCCTCTATCTATCTATCTATCTATCTATCTATCTATCTATCTATCTATCTATATATCCCTCTATCAAATCAAATCAAATCAAATCAAATAAGCTTTATTGGCAGGACCAAATACAAATTAGTTTTGCCAAAGCAGGTGTACATTAGGGACTGGGGCTGTGGGGATGGTGGGTGGGGACTGTAGGAAGGATGGATGGGGCTCATCCAGGGTGGGGACTGTGGGGGCACTTCTAGGATGGGGGCTATGGAAGTCCATGGCTTATGATGGGGCATATCCAGGGTGGGGACTGTGGTAACGGTGGATGGGACATATCCAGGGTGGGGATTG